>NC_077248.1:6913755-7246255 GCF_947179165.1 Solanum dulcamara | reverse complement strand
GGGGAAAAATAAATTGAGTAGAAAATATAATAATTGTTTACTTTATTGAAAGGTGGAAATCATTATAATGATTAAGAAATGAAATAATATTTAACTAATTGTAACATTTTTTCTTTAAGTTGCTATTTATTTTATTGATTTATTTATATATTCATGATTATGATGAATCCATATTGTTATTTTTACATTTATCTTTTTTTTTTTCTTTTTCTTTTTAATTTATTTTTTCATTATTAAATATTTTAAAGTCTATCAAATGGTTAAATTTTTTGTATTATACAAAATTTATTATTGTGTGTTTATAAAAAGATCAAATTTATTTTTTGGTGTATTTTTTAAATTTCAAGCATGGTAACAAATTAATATTATTTTAATATCATTATATCAACTTATCAAATTCAGCGCAACTATTTCAATATTATTATATGAACTTTTTAATTTTTTGAATTGATTTTTATTATTTCAACTTTATATTATATTTTTTCATTCAAAATTTTCATTGTTTACATTTTTATGAGTCTACATACAATCTATTTTTTCGAAACTTCATTTGCACAATTACATTAAGTATTTTATATTTATTCAATTTATATATGACTACTAAAACAAGTAAAACCTCCCTTAAAATTTAACTTTCAGACCCCCCAAATTTATTGAAATTAACTCTGCATACCATTACTATTACATAGAAGTGTGAAGAAGTACACATGTGATGGTCAACAAATGTGCTTCTTGGAATTAACTTTGAATTAAAGGATAGTTTTGTCATTTGAGCATTTTCACTTTATAATTGAATACTACATCTCTACTTTATTCCTCCTAATAGATGGACCCCACCTTCATCTCTACTTAGTTTTGTTACTACTATTTATTTAAAGATTGTGTATATAAAATATTATAAATCACAATAATTAACAACTTAAGATATTAAAAACACATATAAAAATTTGATTAATTCTCAAAAAATTATTTATGTCACATAAATTGAGACGAAGGGAGTAACATATACTATCTGAAAATTACATAATAAATATTATAACTCATAATAATTAACAACATAAATATTTAAAAACCTTATAAAAATCTTGGTTTACTCTCAAAATTCTATCTGTGTCACATAAATTGGAACAAAAAGAGTAATATATATTATTTGAAATTAAATCACAAACGTTAACAGCTTAAATATCTAAAAATCCTATAAAAAATTCGGCTGACTCACAAAATTGGGTCAATAGGAGAAACATATTATGTAAAAAATACTATAAATCACAATAATCAATAACTTAAAATATATTTTTTAAAATTAAAAAAATTGATTGATTCTCAAAATTCATTGACGCCATATAAATTAAAACGAAAAGAGTAACATATATATATTATGCAAAAAAAATATAAAAAAAAATAATACTATAAATTATAATAATTAACAACTTAAAATATTTGAACAACATATAAAAATTTGATTAACTCCAAAATTTTCTTATCACATAAATTAAAGCAAAAATATGTAACATATATTATGTAGTATATTTATATGTCGATAGACTCTATTTTGAATAAAAGGATAGTGAACAAGTTCAATCACTGAAATCTCAAATACAGATCTTTTTTCCCAAATGCAAAAAGGATAAAATAGCGCACATGTCTAATAAAAATAAATCACGTGATGAAATTAAAGTTGTGGAAGGGGAATTCTGTCGGCCGAACATATTTTCTGTCATAAAATAAATGTCTATCTTATGAGTTTGACATAAAATTATTATATTTTATTTATAATAATATTTAATTTAAAAATATTTTTTAAATATAATTTAATAATTTTTTATAAATATTATTTTTATTAATATAACACTTATTTTGAAATCGGAGTAATATCGGTTTTGCTTCTACCGCTGATCAGCCGCAATTACTACAATGCGGACTTTGTTATCGGCACATGCAACATTTATTTTTTAATTTTTTTTAAATGTATTTCGTCTTTTGTTTTTAACGATAATGATACATGACTTATAGGAATTTACTTGATATAAAAAGTTTTTTATTTTATTTTATAATAAAAGAAAAAGTTCATGTGTGATTGAAGGTTATAGGCATAAATATATTAGTAAAATACAAAATTAATTACAAAGAGATTACAATTTATGAATTAATTTTTTAAGTGTTTGAATATTATGTAATTTTTAAAATAAAATATTTTGTTTATAACTATACCCTTTGATTTGATCTCTAATTAGATGGTGAAAGGAAGATTCTAGAGTGACATGATAATTTTTAATTTTTATAAATTATTTAAATTTTGTACCTATCTTCCCATATAAATGACATGACAAGTATATTAATGCTACCCCAAAAGTAGTGTATGGGCTTTACTGTTTCACGTGTTTTAAACTATACCACGATTTGACGTAGAATTTGTTTCTAGCTATCTACTGTATAAGAGTTACAATCGATTTGAATAGATTTATTTTAAATAATTTATAATTTAAAAATTATTTATAAATTAAAAAAATAAATAGGTATATATTTATTTTTATTTTTTATTTTATAAGCAGTTTTTAATTTATAAGTTACTTAAAATAAATTCATTCAAACAAATTTAATTATTTATTAGGGCTTATTTTAAGCATAAAATGACTTTAAGATGATCATTCAAACACTCAAAAAAGCTGAAAACAACTTATAAGTCAATTAAACGGGCTCTTACTTCCTCCGTTTTAATTAATTTATTTTAATATTTAGTAATTTTTTCATTTTAATTTTTTACATGACATGTTTGAGATTATATAATTAAACTTTTTTTTAGTATATTGACATATCTTTAATTTAAGACCACATGAATTAATTTTTTCTCCTTAAATTTTGAGTCAAATTTAAATAAGATAAATAACTTAAAATGAATGAAGTATGTATCAGAACTACTCCATAATTTATATGTCGACCTAATTAAGAAGGTGTTTTTTATCCATGATTCTCGTGAATATGTAACGATCCATTAGGTCGTTTTGAGAACTAGAGCTTTTTATTTCATAAAAGACTCAATTCATAATTTTTTAATGGATATTTTGGACTATTTGATAACTACGGTTATTTATTTGAGGGATAACTTTAGATAATTAATTTAATTGATAGGCTAAATTGATAAGTTAGTTAATATATTATACCACTTATTCCATAGTTAATAAAATATGTTAGTAGGGTTAGTATTTTTGGATCAGAATTTAAGAGGAAATAAATAAATAAAAAGAGAGTTCGATGAGAACTCTCTAGCTACGGCGCTGATGAGGAGAGTGCTATTGCTTCAGGTAAGAATTTTTAAGTTGGCTTACTTTTTCTAATCATGAATATGGATAGGATCATATCATTATTATTAAAATGCTTGGATTGTGAAAGAAAGAAAAAATTATTAGTATTATATTGTGGCTTTGAAACAGAATGAAATTTAAAATGTGAATAGCAACTAGCAAGTTTTGTCTTTTTAGACCATTTTTTGGTGAGGAATTGGCATAATAATTGGCCAAGTAATTGACAGTCAATCATGGGGTAACGACGATAGTACATGTGTAAGGTTAATGAATTGTGGTTATTGGATAGTTTGACAATAATGTTTTTTGTGTCTAGTTTTTAGTGTGCAGATTTCGTACATTATTATCACATTATAATTCAAGCGTTGATATATTGAGATAAGTAATTAAATATTAGGTGTATTATATTATATGAATACCATTAGAGTTATGATATTGGAGGAATTAAGGTTTGATCCTAGACTTGAGTTTTAGGGGTTGATTATACAGTTGGTGAGTTGTTGGGTCTAGATTAAACATATATATAATATTGGTGTCTACAAATTCATTTGCTTACGAATATTGTATACTTGATAGATTGGAAACGTGAGGCATTGAAGAAAGAAAAAGCATTGGTGAATTAGCTTGCTTGATTTTGATTTTTCGGTTGAGGTAGGTTATAGTTTATTCTATATCATAGATAGACTCTTAATAACGATTGATAGTCATTGAGTAATGTGTGAAGTTTACTATGCATTTAATTGTTCTGGTTTGGATAATTGATATGTTGTTGTGATTGGTCTGAAATTCCGAGACCGTGAAATCTATAATCTTGAACTTGCCTTATAAAAAATGGTGCCTTGAATAAAGAAGGTTTGATGAAATACTGTTAATGAAGTGGAATGTAATAATAAAGAATGATAAATTAATTATATTTGGATCGGATGTCACGTTCTGACACAATATATTTGGATCGGGTCTCACGTTCCGGCACGATAATATTAAAAAAAAACTAATTAAAATGACTTAATGCTACTCAATCTCCAATAACTCATTTTCCAAAAGAGCGTGATGTGGAGGCCTGAGTCCTCATGTGTGATCTTGATATTGTTGACTGGTTATGAAATTGTTCATTGTGTTGTCACTTGATCTTGATCTTGTTGGTTTCCACCTGTTAAGTGCTATGGCTAATTTTCCGCTATTACTTTATGCATATTGATTTCTATTTTGAGCAGACCGATGATATCTACTCAATACATGTTGTTCTGTACTGACCCCTACTTGTATTTTTCTTTGTTTTATTTTGTAGAGTGCAGGGAGTGTTCCATTGACTTCGACTCGACCTCAACTCTAGCAAGTATCCAATGCATCAGGTTCTAGGGTGAGCTAATCCTTCTAGCTCGTGTTGGATTCTCTCGGGCATGGCATGATGTCCTTAGTTTTCAGACACATTAAGTTATTTATTTATTCTAGTGTTTGATATTTTTAGACATAATATTTTAGAATTAGATGTCCTTGAAGTGATGACTTTCAGATTTTGGGAAAACGTATCTAATAGACTTTAGTGATTTTATTATTTCTTACTCTCATAAATTGAGCTTCTGCGTTATTGTCATATTTTATAAGTTGAGATTTATATATTTGGTTCACCCACCTAGAAGATTAAGTGTGAGTGCCACTCATAACCCATTTTGAGTCGTGATAGAATATTGTCCGTAAAAAATGTTGAAGTTGACATCATTCGCACAATCTTGACTTTTAAAATTCTTAAGATAAGATCTATTAAAATTAAAATTATGAATTCTGTTATAAAATTAACTAACTTAACAATTTATAAAAGAAACAGAGTAAGAAACTTTTGTATCTGTATATTCTCTTCTTAATGCCAAGGGTGGCATTTATAGAAGAGGAGGAAGCATAAATTGTGCAACAAAACCAAGTGGTCAACTTGCCCACTTTTAAGTGGGCCCCACTTGAGAAAGAGACATCCAATACTCAACAGAAAGAGACATCCAATACTCAACAAGTTCAAATATATTATTTATTATAAGCTTGGTTTAATTTTGGCAACCTCAACATAATAACAATAACAATAATAATATATTCGATGAAATTTTATATGTGAGGTCTAGAGAAGATAGAGTGTACGCAAACCTTACCACCACCTCATGGAGATAGATATGCTGTTTCTGAAAGGCACTCAGCTCAAAAGTATTAGCCTCAAGTAAGAGATAGAACAATATATGTAGCATAGATGAAAAGCGAAGTAAATTATACAACGTAAGAACAATAACAATAGCAAAATAATGTGATAATCAAAAGGCAATAACACAATTATAATGGCATGCCTAGACCTAAGATCAACCCTAAACCGTCACAAGGCAAGATAACATTTTACCCCTACTAGCCTTCTACCCTAATACGCGACCTCCACTCTTTTTTATCTAAGGTCATGTCCTCGATGATATGAAGTTGCGTCATATCCTGTCTAATCACATCTTCCCAATACTTTTACAGTCTATTTCTACCCCTCCTCATAGCCCCAAAATCCAACCGCTCGCACCTCCTAACTGGGGCATCGACACACCTCCTCTGTACATGTCCAATTCATCTCAATCTCGCTTCTCTCATTTTGTCTGCCACAGAAATCACTCCTACTTTCTCCTGAATAAAACAGTTTCAAAAAAATAATAATAATTTAAAACTGATTAAAAAGAAAAGTGGAAAATAAACAATTAATCATTATTAAACGAAACAGGCACTACTAAAAAGCAAGAATTAATGACGAATAATTTAAAATATATTTTTTATTATATTAATATACAAAGATTATAATTTATAGAATTCTTTTTTTATATAATTTTTAAAATATTAATTTAATTTATTTTTAAAATTAATTAAATTAACCTTACGAAAATTGCCACATGACGATTAAAAAATAACGGATGAGTAATAAGTTAGTGAGGGACCTAGTGATAAAGATAGCTAGCAAGTTCATCACGGCGGCGGAATTGAACTATTCTTCAATTTTTGTATATAAATATGTCTCAATATTATCACCACATTGTCCTCATCCTTCAATAAATTAGAATACACTCTTTATTAATTTCTTTCCTTTTGGTTCTTTTATCCAATAATCAAAATATGAGTTTTTTACAATGCTGGTCTGAGCCAATTGTCCGTGTCCAATCTCTGTCCGAAAGCGGCATCCGAAAAATCCCTGATCGTTTTGTGAAGCCGCCTTCGGGCAGTTATTGGTGTAATTTCACGGACTTGAAAACAACCTCAGTTAACATACCTTTAATAGACCTCAAAAACCTTAATTCTTCGAGCGACGTTGTTCGCCAAGAAACAATTGACCACATTTCCAATGCGTGTAGGGAGTGGGGTTTCTTTCAAGTGGCTAACCACGGAGTTAGCCACGAGCTTATGGAGAAAACTCGTACTGTTTGGCACGAGTTTTTTCAGCTTCCACTTGAGGAGAAGCAAAAATTTGCGAATTCGCCGGTGACTTATGAAGGGTATGGTAGCCGTATTGGTATGGAGGTTGGTGCCAAATTAGATTGGTGTGATTATTTCTTTCTTCATTATCTTCCCGAAGCGTTGAGGGACGAAAACAAATGGCCTTGTCCTCCCGTTTCATGCAGGTATTTATTTTGTGTCAAGTTAAACTATATATATTTTTTTATCTTAGCAATTAAAAGTCTAAAAGATAAACTCATTTGATATTACATCAAACTAATTTATTTAATTATAAGCATAACATATTTTTGCATGTAAAATTTTATTTGTCACTTGATCATGTTTAATTGTTATATACATTCTCACCTCATTTTTTTCCGTTGAACTACAATAAATTTCCAATATCATTACACTATTAAAATAAACATTATTTTTTCACTGAAAAATGTTTAATGATTATTCCTACAAAGATGTTTTGATGGAAAAAATAGTAATATTTTTCATATGAAAAATAAAATTAAAAAGCTTTTTCACTATTTTAGTGAGAATCTATTTTTCACCGTGCATTTTTTTCCAGTGAGCTGATTTGACGAAAAGTGAGTGTAAAAAAAATCATATTTTATAGCTCAAATTTCACACTGATTTGCGGTGAGAAAATCTTTTGTTTCTAGTAATGTTAGCATTGTCTCCATTTTCTTTCCATAATTCCTCTTAAAGTTGCCCTTGTGCCCTTTTATTACTTAAGGTTCATATTTGTACATTTTGAGCCAAACATACATTTATTTATTTGTTTATATAATTACTAGTATTTTCTTATGATCTATCAGGAATTTGGTCTCAGAATATGGTCAAGAATTGGTGAAATTAAGCAGAAGATTAACTAAAATTTTATCGATAGGCGTTGGATTAAATGAAGATTATATACACCAAAGTTTTGGAGGAGATAATGAAAGTAGTGCATGTTTAAGAGTAAATTTTTACCCAAAATGTCCTCAACCGGACCTTACACACGGCCTTTCTCCCCACTCGGACCCTGGCGGCATCACCCTTCTCCTCCCTGACACCGATATCCCCGGCCTCCAAATCCGTCGTGGCAATAACTGGTTAATTGTTAACCCGATTCCCAATGCATTCATTGTCAATATTGGAGATCAAATTCAGGTAATTAACTCTTTAACTTTTATTATCTCTTTTTAAACTAAATTGAAATACGTTGTTAAATTTTATCGACTATAACAATAAAGTTATTAAATTTATTCTCTCTAATAGTAGAGTAAACAAAAAGAACAAGACTATTTTTCAGTCATCTATAACGACAAGACTACTCATCAAGGTGATTTCTTTTTTTTTTTTTTAATACTGTGAAGTTTTGTAGTTTTATTGTTAGGTAAATAAATACAGTCATTTTACTTTAATGTCACAAAAAATTAAATTACTATTGTAATTTGTAAAGTTCAACGACACTACGTGTTAACTCAAATGGTCAGGCGTTATATATATATGTAGTACTCTCTCCTTTAATTTTATGTTACACATTTTCTTTTTTAGCCGGTGTCAAAAAATATTATTTTTAAATTTTAAAATAGTTTAACTTTACATTTTTCGTTTTACTTTTAATCCATGAGAAGTTTTTATAACCACAATAATATTATTACATGTTTAAAGCCGTAAATTATAAAAGTCTCATAGCCAGACAAATACTATATAACAATATGTTTTAATTCGACAATTTCCAAAATCATTATTTTTTCCTTTTAAATTCCATATTATTGAATTAAACTATATCACATAAATTGAATCATATTACATCAGGTGTTGAGTAATGCAATATACAAAAGTGTGGAGCACAGGGTGATTGGTAATTCAAAGAAAGAGAGATTGTCCTTAGCATTCTTCTATAATCCTGGAGGTGACAAACTCATCAAGCCTGCTAATCAACTTGTCACAAAAGATTGTCCTGCTTTATATTCTCCAATGACCTTCAATGAGTATAGATCTTTCATCAGAACAAAAGGTCTTAGTGGAAAATGTCAAATTGAATCCCTTAAGTCCCCTACATAATTTATTACTTAATTGGAAAGTTCTTATAATTATTAAATGTTCTATATATATATATATATAGAACATTTAATCTTTATCATTGTTGTTATTGTTTTTAATAATCTATCCTAGCATGTATGTTATTTATGGTGTTTCGATTATCACATGATTGTATTGTTGTTTTGGCTCCTCTCTGGTAGACTTTTGCACTATTTCCTTGTTATTTTCTATATTCTCTTCATTGTCTCCTTCTTTATATCGAGATTTATTGCACTTGAGTCGAGAGTCTTTCGGAAACAACCTCTCTACTTCCACGAGGGTAGTGTTAAGGCTTGCGTACATTAATTCTACCCTCCTCATACCTCACTTGTGGGATTTCACCGGATATTTTGTTGGTGTTATTGTATATGTTGATTATACAAATATTATATATTTAACTGAAGCAGTTATATGGATGGTTACTTTATTTAGATTAATTTTTCATAGAAAACAAATAAGAGAATAGTATTAACGAGATCGATCCATAATTCTTACATGCATGCATCTGCTAAATTCAGCTTCTTTATTCTAAATTGAGATTCTATTCTCTACTTTTTTAAATAAAGGAAATTCCCCAAAATCTTTTTATTGGGTAGTAGATGCTTTTGTTTGAAAAAGAAAGAAGATATTGTTAAAATATGTTATTATCATAGCCGGACTCATAATTTGAAGTTAATCGATTTTGAATTTGCTACTAAATTCATAGCTTATATTAGTTATTAAATTCACAATTAAATATTTATACATAATTAATAAAATTTCAAATATAATACAAAATATGAGCAAGAGTTAATTACATAATTCATCCTTACCACACCTATTATTGTAGCTCCACTCCTGCTTACTAATTAAATACGAGTTGAAAAAAGTGAATGATGCAACAAATAGATAGCTCATGCGCTGAAAAATATAATAATTAATATAGGGGCCTTTTTGTCTGCTTAGATAAGCAACTGGGCATTCAATACGGATAAGATAAGTTACTTCTTGTCTTATATATTAAAAATATTTATTTTAAAATAGTTATTAATTTAAATTATTAAGAGAGAATTAATTATTTTTTTAATTTTATTTTTAGCATTAATTATTCTAAAATTAAGAGACATATATAAATAAAAATTAAATAATTACTAAGGAACATATTAGTCAAATAATACTTTTAATTATTTTTTTAAAAAAAATCGTGTCGAATATAATAATGACAACTAAAAAAAAGTAGGAAAGTACTACACATTCAATAGAGTCAGAGTATTGGTTAGTAAACTTAAAGAGATTTTCTTTCCTCATTTGTACATTCAGGAGGGGTCAGATTAATTAATGACTTCTTTTTTTATTAAAAAAAAAAGCATGACAAAAAGATAACTATGAATTATGATTGAATTGCAGTTGGCCAATAATATTACTCCAGCAGACCTATTACACTTCCCCATGTGGTTGGCTATATGTTAAATTGTTGCATTTAATTGAACTTCTTATGGCCTGCAGCTCTTAATTGATGTATTAATTTAAGCGTAATTTTCGTATATAGCTATTTAAAAATATCTTAATTATACTTCATATTTATAATTTGCTAATTACAATTAGTAGTTATAATTATAGTAGTGTTGTATAATTCGCGCAGTATTTGTATACATTTATATAATTCGCTATACAATTTGCAGTTTTTGTATAACGTTTGTATATTTCACTATACAATTCATGCACAACGTTTGTATAATTCGCTATAAAATTTGATTCGCACACAACGTTTGTATAAATCGGGCGAATTATACAAAACTCAAACTGTAATTACAACTAGATGTTTGCTGTGAGCTATAATTAATTCAAACTATAGTTATATTAGCTAATTAACTAATATATGTTTGTTTATCCTCGTACTTTTCCGTTAATTTAAGGATGGTACATTTGCTAGCTGATGACCCCCAGTCCCCCACCATGCCAAAATGATGACAAACGTTGTTTAAGGAATAACATAAAATTTTAAGACATTTTCTAATCAAATTCAGATATATGAGACTAAAGTTGAAATTTCCGGGGTAATGTTTAAAGTTGGCCTCCCTAACTTCAAACTCGTATGTTTGAAGTTGGCATAGCCAAGCATTAACTTGACAATTGACATTGCTATCTTGTCTACGCAAACTTATACACAAAAAGAAACAACAAATCCAAAAAAAAAGAAGAAGAAGAAGATATCTCTACCATGATTTGAAGCTATCAAAGTGAATATATGAGCCAGCTCTTTGTGGGAATAATAGGGAAGAAAATGATTTTCATATTGTCATACTAAAATTAGACGAAAGATATGCACACTGAATATCTGTTGTACTACAAATATGAGTGATACTTTGTGCAATTCCTATGTTTTCATGTCCCTTTCAGTCTTTCATTGATGAAAGATGAGTTGGGCTTTAAGCCCATATTGCAAGGTAGGAGTGCAGATAAATTTTTAGAAAAAAACAAAAGAGTTGTCAAACTTGCTGAACTTGACGTTTTGCTTTCTACTTTACAGTTTACACCATCTTGGTGAATAAATCTAAATCAACGGCAATCAATAAGCTAACAAGGCTAGTAAAACTCTGTTTACTAGCTCAAACCATAAAAATAAATCAAGAAAAATTTAACACTTGCAATATATTGGGCATCCTAAAATGGCTTAAAGGGAAGAAGCCAGGGGTCATGACGAAAAAGTTACCATTACATAATGCTGTACTATTTTGTTAGTTGCCAAAGCAACAAAATTGATGGCATGACCCCTCTCTCTAATTCATGAAGAAACTATGGTCTGCTCCGCTTCAAGTTACATGCCGGGCATTTATACTGCTTTATACCCTCAGCTTTAGCAGGTGTGATCTTCACGCACTTACCATGGAACCATCTCTCACAGATATCACACCCAATCCAAAACTCGTCAGCATTGTAATTCCCACCACAGCATCCGCATAGTGTTTCACCATGTTCTTCTTCATCCTCGTCGCAACTTTCATCTTCTAGCTTTGCAGTGCTTTTAGCCTGAACATCACCCGTCTTCTGCAGAAATGTCACAGCAGTTATTTTGTATCCAAAGAAACAGATGATACTAGATCAGGACACAGACAGAGAATTTGAATTTCCATTAGAGCACAATGGACTTCATTCCCAAGCATCAACAACCTGATGATACCAATGGCACCTACTGACTCGGGAACAACAGCGACAAGCTATTGTTGAAGGATGTTTTTCATACCTTTATGCTTACACGGTATTTGCTCCCACCATCTGCACTAGGCTTTTCTTTTATGGGCTTTCTTTCTGCTACAACTTCAAAAACAGTGGGCAGATCGTTGATCAAGCTGTGCAGGCGCTTCCTGAGCAGGAACCAACAGAAGAAAGTTAAGATAATCTCTTCCTTTCTTTTTCTTTATGAGAAATTAATTTAAGCACATTATATAAGTATATCTCCTTTTACCAATGAAAAAATAACTGCACATCCCCTTTTATCTAGCCAGTAGAAATTCACGTGATAAACTTGCTACTACATCCGTTTCATTCTTTTTGACATTTCTTTGACAGGACATGGAACTTTGGAAAAGAACGGAAGACTTTTGAAACTTGTGGTTAAAATATACCATGACATTTCTGTGGCTATAAAAGCATGTCATCAAGAAGTTTAAAGTCAAATTGTTTCCAACTAATGGAAAGTGTCATTCTGAATAAATTAAAAAGGAGTCACACAAAATAAGTGAGAGTACTAAATTTATCCTAAACACTCATTGCATACAAATAAAAAGTAAAGACAAAATTTGATAAGACATTAAAAGTAGTCACTTCAGAAGGAAATTGTGCATGAAAACTATCTATCGAGGAAGCTTGTACATGTGCAAACTGAGGGGAAAAAGAGTAAGAATATATGTAAATTATGCCCCAGAGATCCTTGCAGAAAAATTGCATCATAAAGTAGAGATCAATGCAAGTATAATGAAGTTTAACCAGGAGCAGAAGTGAACACTGTCAAATCATTTGTTTATGGATCCACATGGATAAGAAAGTGAGACTATATTTTGATTCACTTTCCTACTCCAAGTCTCCTGACATCCACCACAACCAATCAAATATTTGGAATATTTAATTAGCACATACATAAAGAGCCAAACCACATCAAAAAGGGTGGATAAATACTAAAGCACCACAAGGATAGAGCAATTTAATTTTTTGCTTCTTGAAGATGGTAAACAATGTTTCGATTGGAAAACATAACAACAACAACATATCCAGTGACATCTCACTAAGTGGGGTTTGGGGAGGATAGAGTGTACGCAGACCTTACCACTGAGGTAAGAGTGTTTCTGAAAGACCTTCGCCTCAAGTGCACCAAACTCAAGTAAAAGAGGAAGAAAACAATAAAGAAAGCATAACAGTTAATATGAAAAGCAGTGCAGATCTACAAGAAAGAAACTTTACCAGCAGCAAAACAGTGAGATAATCGAAACATAATACACAACATATGACAATTGATAACAAAAGCAAGGCAAGACAATACTCTACCCCTACTAACCTTCTACCCTAATACGCGACCTCCGCTCCGTAACAAGATGCAACTATAAATAAAACAGCCAGTGTTTCATAAATGAAAGGAGCAAGTTATTGATGAGTACATATAGCAATTAAAATTAGAAGTTGTAGCAGACACTATCTCCATAACCGAGATTAGTCTCCTTGAGGGTAGATAGTTTGTGAGGGATATCAAAAAATGTTATGTTCGTTAAAGATCAAGAAGATGTTTTGCCAACTTTGTGTTCATGCAAAAGGGATTTATAGATAGAATTAAACTTGAGTCCTGGAAGCAGTACAAGCACGAGATACATGTAATCCTAATTGTTGAGGGGTAGTCTTAGTGAAGTACAACCTTCTAGCAAACTGTTGTGACCTGCTGTTGGACAAACAAGACAACATACACGATCATTAGAAAGCATACATTACACCCAATAAGAAATATCTCCAAGCGAACACACTTAGAAAGAGAACAATCATTTGGATATGAAATTGGCTCATTTCAAAGTTCAGATAAAGAGGAAACCGCAGAACTACAATATGATAGCACAAAGCAGCTAATTATCTGACAGAGTACTCTTGCCACTTAATGATTTCTCAACTTTTTGCACTTAAACATTTCCATCTACAGTTAAAAAGGGAATAGATGTTCCTTTCCAACAGAGTTTCCTCATAGAAACCCAGTTTACGCGCCAAAAGATATGTAATGACACCCATGCAACATGAACCCATAACACAGGAAGAATTTAGACAGTGCTCCAGAACGTACAGATTAATGAAAGCCGTGTCATATTAGTTCTCGTACATGTATGAAGTTGATTTTAAACACAACTCTGAGTCCTTGTTCCAAAGACATACTCCCTCAGTCCCAATTTAAGTGTATTAGTTTGACTGGGCACGAAATTTAAGAAATAAAGGAAGACTTTTGAATCTTATGGTCTTAAATTAAAGACGTGTAGTCCTTTTAATCTTGTGGTCTTAAACTTGCATGTAGAATGTTGGAACTGAAAAAATTCCTAAATATATAAAGAGACTCTTTTTGGACAGTAACACACTTAAACTGGGACGGACGGAGTACTAAGAACATCAGTTACAAGCATAAAGGTCAATCATTTTCCATAATGCATAGTATATAAGAAGATATAGATTCCTTGCACCAAGTGCAGTTATTATTTCCCCAGGAAGTCTAGAACAATTGCAGGACAAAAAGAATGAATGTCATGTAAGGAGACTTTCTTATGAATTCTAAGTAAAAGAAAGATTCCAACAGTGATAATAAAAAAGACCCGGGAATCAAAAAATGGAAAATCGTCAACATGACAACACCAATTACCCTTTAAATATAGTATAACAAAAGAAAAATAGGAAACAAGATAACCAAAAAGAAATCAGTCTAGTCTGTCATCCATGTTTATAATGGCAATTTGTGACACTTTCCCTGCTAAAGTTACCTTAACCACTAAAATGTTCAATTTTATCCCGTTAGAAACACCGCGATCGGACAATTGTCTCTTTTTCCATATAAGACATCAAAAGAATAGCAGGAATCATATGTGAAGGGGAGTTATAACCATAACAATATATAATTATATATTAACTATTTTAAAAGCTCCAACAAATAATATCATGTGCCATCAGTAAGGTATATCAGAGAGTAGGACTTTTTGAGGTATACACACAACTATACAGAAAAATGGTAGAAAAAGAACCTACATTTTTAGAGTTCTTTTCACATCTGATTATATTAATTTATCCAAATTTTGTACAATATAAGAGTACCTTTCATTCCTGTTAAGACGAGCTCCAAAAAAGTAGGCCACAGAAAGCAACCAACAATCACTGTGCACAGCAACCAGTGAAAGCCAATCTCTACGATTCATCCCATCCCTTGCAAAATTTATCCCAAGCGCTGGCTCTGGGAGTTCAGGTGGAACTTCGTCAGCTGGAAGGTTGACTTCCCATGTTTCATTCGGATGTCCATACAGACACAAATTTTCCTTTTCTACAAAAGAGATGTCAATGAATTTAAAACAGACAGAAACATTAACGCAAGGCAAATTTAGAACCACAACATACTTTTAAAAAAGAAAAAGATTTAGAGAAAACTGAAGAAGTCACACAACAAGTTCAGTAAAAGATACTCCACAAAGATAATATTTGTTTCTTCATTTTGTTCAAATTCCCTTGTTAAAAAAGGTGACAACAAATACTTGTCAAAAAGATGGCATCTTTTTAAGAGAAAATTGTTGTTTAAGCACTATTTCATCCCTAGTAAAGCAAATACAGACAATTCCAGAGAAAATCTGAAAATTATTGACCAGGAGTAGAGGTAGAAAATGGCGGTTTAGCAGAATTTTGGGGGGTCCAAATGGGCTGAATCAATATATGGGTAACTGGCCAACCTGCCCAGAAATAAGTTGGGTTGAGATGGTTGGGTCAAAATGAGTTAAGCAATGAGTCATAACCCTACCATGCAACTGTTAGTACAACACCACCATATCAGTGTAAATCCACAAGGGGGGTTTGGGGAGAGTAGTATGTACGCAATCTTGCCCTTACCTTGTGAGGATAGAGAAGTTGTTTTCAATAGACCCTTGACTCGAGTAAGCATATCAATCAATAAATCAAGTATGTCGAGCAAATACAATAACGAAGAAGTCATGCTAAAAACTATTAAGAAAGAGAACAAGTAACAACAACAAATAATACGATAACTGAACCAAAGGAAACAACATATATTGATATGGGAACTAGATAACGCTCGACTACCTACTAACTTTCAACCCTAATCCTCGACCTACATATTTTCCTCTCTAGGGTTATGTCTACGATAAGTCTATCTTCGATAAGTTGCAGGTGAATCATGTCCTGCCTAATCACTTCTCCCGGGACTTCTTCCTCCTACCTGTATCTCTCTTTGTACGGATAATAACAAACCTCTCATGCCTACCCAATTATTAGTAAACTTTAATTTTTTGTTTATTTACGAAACATCAATGACGAAAAAAAAATCTTCTTTTATATAGCTATACAAACCATATCAAACAAAAAAAGTTAAATATTTTGCAAGGTTTCTCATTGGTCAATTTTATTTTTTGGAAATCTATCATTTTCAAAATTTTTTCATTGTCTTTAGTACGATCTTGGTTACATACTTAGCCCAAATCAACACAACTTTTAGATTGACTAATTTGAAGAGATTGGATGGGTAGTATTTTTCATGCCCTAATTTGTCACTCCTACTTCTGCCCCAATCCTCAACCTCCATTCCTCCTAAACATCAAATATTTCAAACTGGCAAATTTGATTTTCTCATTGACTTAGCATATCATTTCTTTTTACTGCAAGCTCAAGACACAAAATTCGATCTATAAAGCAACACAAAACCAATAGAATTGAAAATTACCTGGATCACACAGATTAGAAAATTCTTCCACATCTGAAAAAAAAAACGAAATTTTTTCACATCCATTAAAAAAAAATTACAGGCAAAAACATGCATATTTGTTGAAGAAGTTACCATTAGTTAAAGCACGAAGTATCCCAAGCCGGCGAGCGCTGTAATCTTTGAAGATCTCTTCTACAGTCCGAGGACGAGAAGAAATTGAAGCCATATTCCCCCAAATAAATAAAATCAAATTGAAATTATCTCTTACTGTCAACTGATCTCAATTTTCACAAATTTATTGAACTACAAAAGAAGAAGAACATTGAACTGAAGAAAAAACTGTGTATTTGGAGCAGACGTTATAAATAGAGCTTTATTATAAAGTATTATTATTGGATGTTGGATTAATTATATAGACCACTTAAATGGCCAAGTTGCCCATCTTTTTGTATTTGTCAATTGGGTATAAATATAGCTAAATTTTCAAAAACGAAAAACACACACAAAAATTTCTCAATTGTCTCTCTTTCTCTTAGTGTCTCTTTCTTATTAATTTGTTAACTTAGTTTGTTTTATAATACGTTATCATCATGAGTCTCCATCACTTTGAACTATTTTAAAAAGATAACAAAATGGTAAGAATTTTATTTTCTTAAAATGTCGAATATCTCTAAATTTGAATTTGTTAATCTTGATATATCTGGAAAAGACTACTCATCATGGACACTAGATGCCGAAATACACCTAGAATTGATGGGTCTGGCAGACACCATCAAAGATGACAATATGACATCTAATCAAGACCATGCCAAAGCCATGATATTTCTTCGCCACCTCTTGACGAGGGTTAAAATTACAGTACCTCACATTAAAAGACCCCCTTAAATTGTGGAAGAATCTAAACGAAAGATATGACAACCTAAAGTTGGTCATCCTTCCATAAACACGTCATGATTGACTCAAATTGAGATTAATGAATTTTAAAAATATAACTGAATATAATTCTGTCTTATTTAGAATTATAGCACAGTTAAATTTATGCGGAGAAGAAATCACTGAGCAAGACCAACTTGAAAAAATATACTCCATATTTCTACCTGCGAATATGCTCCTGTAGCAGTAATATCGCGAAAAAGGTTTTAAAAAATATTCTCAATTACTTTCTCACCTTCTTATTGCTGAACGCCACAACGAATTGTTAATGAAAAATTATGATAGTCGGTCCGTTGGTTCTTTGCCACTCCCTAAAGTGAATCAGACAAACTATAACCAACGAAAAAGATGTCATGACCCCAGTCGTGGTTGTGTTCGAAGAAGAAATTATAATTATGATGGTCGGCTAGCACTGAGAAATGATCACCAATATAAAAAGAAGAGTGAAAAGCAAGAAGCTATACCCAAGAAAATTCAGAAAGTGTATGTCATAGATATGAAAGTATGAGGCACTGATCACAGACCTGCTAGTCATCAAAACGTCTGGTTCAGCTATATTAGACATCCATGAAGAGAGCAGAAAATAATCCAGAGACAAACTTTATCGCTGAAGACAATATTGAGTCTATGCATTTGAATGTAGCTGATTTTTTCAATTTTCCAGAAGAAAATATGAATATTGATAAGTCTGATAATATTTAAATAATTTTTTTCATTTGTCTGTACTAAATAATATGTTTATATTTTTTAAATTCATATAAATAAATAAAACTTGTATGATGAGTCATGTTTTAATTATAATGTTTATTTTATTTATTTTTAAAGAAAAATATGGATATGCCTCAAATTTTATTTGGATCAATGATCAATCACGAGAATATTTATGTAATTGATAGTGAAATGACTCATGCCATTTTTAAAGACGAGAAATATTTTTTCTACTTGCTTAGAAGAAAAAATAAACGTTACTACAATTTTTGGTAATTCAAAAATTATTGAAGGCTCTAGAAGAACTACTATATTTTTGCTTATGAGGACAAAGATTGTTATAGAAGATGCACTGTTCTCTTCTAAATCCCCAAGAAATTTGTTATGTTTTAAAGATATCCGTAGAAATGAATATCATGTTGAGACACTAAATGAAATGAATACTAAATATCTTGGTATAACCAAAAGTTTCTCAGGCTAGAAATATATTTTGAAAAAATTACCAACTTTGTCGTTTAGTCTATATTATGCAGAATAGTGCAATTGAAGCACATTTGATCATAAACTAGAAGTTTACTGATCTAAATACATTTGTGCTATGGCATGTTCGAATAAGTCATCCTGGATCAATAATGATGAGATAAATTATTGAAAATTCAATTCTTACGAATGATGAATTTTCATGTGTTGCTTGTTATCAAGATAAATTAATTGTCAGACCATCAATCCTGAAGGTTGGCATCGAGTCTCATGGCTTTTTAGAGCGTATACATGGGGATATATGTGAACCTATTCATTCAACTAGTGGATTGTTTAGATATTTTATGGTCCTAATAGATGCATCATCAAGATGGTCTCATGTGTGCCTCTTATCATCTCGCAATCTGGCATTTTTGAAGTTATTAGCACAAATAATAAGATTAAGGAAGCAATTCTCAGATTATCCAATTAAAGCTATGCGTCATGATAATGCTGGAGAATTTACATTCTAAGCTTTTTGTTACAACCCGTATTTTTCGCATTTGAACATGTTAGGAATAATGGTAACAAGTCAAGGGCAAGGTTATGTTTGATCTTGTTGGATACAAGATTCTTATGACTAAATTTTGGATGTAGAAATACTAGAAAAGGTTAAAGGAAAAATTGAAAATTAGTTTTGTGAGCTAATAAATAAAACTTATAGTTTTTGGGCTAAAAAAAAAGATAATAATAAGAGGAGTTGAGGCCCAAAGCAAAGGATGGCCCAAGCCCATGGAAACTTAATTCTAGGTAATAAATTAATTAAGAGGGTCCATCATCTATATATCTTCTATCTCCTAGAACATTCAAGAAAATCAAAGTCATCAAAAGAGAAAGAAGAGACCGAAGCTAGAAAAAAAAGGGGAAAAATTGCCAAGTTCTTCAACTTTGATCCAAAAATCTTGTCTTCTTGAATTCTTGTCAAGTTTGAGGCCCTCTTCAACATGGTATAATTAATTGAGCGAGAAAATTTCGTTTGTGGCAAGTCGAAATTTGAAGAAAAGGGTAAGAATTCTATCTTTTTATGTTATGGAAGAAGTTTATGTGTTGTAGCTAGTAGAATTAAGTGGAAATCATGTAATTGTGATGTATGTGGGTGTGTGACCATGTGGGTGTGCAAGTGGGTGTGTGTGGCCATATGGTATGATGGTTGGGAGAAGAGGAATTGAACTTTATTAAGCATGTTAGTTGTGTCGTTATGGCGGTTATGGATTAATTAAAAGTTGAACGATTCGAGACGGCCTTGAAATTGGTTACAACTTGTTATAGGAAATTATGTGATTTTAGTATAGTTTTATGAAATCATGGAAGTGGAATTTTAATATGGGAATTATTGTTATTCTTAATGAATTTGGAAGAAGACAATGCGATTTGGTAGTTCCGTTGTGTTCGTAGAAGTTTTGGGTGGATTATAGTTTGATGGAATTTTTGGTATATTATATGGAATAAGTTAATTTCTTTCGAATTATGTTTAAATGGTCTTGAGCTAGTAAATGAATATGAAATGTTGATATTAGTTTGAAGGTGTGAAGCTGGAGTAGAAATTGTGGCCTTATGTAACAAAAGAAAGAAGAGAAAGAAGAAAGAAGAAAGAAGAAGAAGAAAGACTACTAGTGTAAATTGAGTTTTGTCATAATTGTTGATGTTGTTGGTATGCTTGTGGGTGTTGTTGTTGATATTTTGGCCGAGTTAAACTCTCGGGGATGTTGAATTTATAGGGGAGGTGCTGCCCAAATTTCTGTAGACAAGTGAGGATTTAAAATTGATCTCTTAAGGGATTATAACTTACAATTGGCAATTGTGACCATTTGTAGAGTTTGAAGATAACGGAATTTGAGTTTGAGTAAGTGGAAGAAGTGGATAAGGTATGTAAAGCTCTTCCTTTTCTTCTTTTGGCATATTCTAAGTGTAGTAGGTTGTAATTTGAGTCTCGAGAAAAATTATGCTCATAGGAATTCGAGTTTGAATTTCCTATAAATCCATTAAGTGAATTTGAATTCAAAAACTCTTATATGTTGAAAAAAAAAACGTGCAAAGTAGAGGCTATGGATATTTCACATATAAGAGTGAAATAAACGTGCAAAGTAGAGGCTATGGATATTGGCCGGAGGTGGGCCCACAAATTCTGAAGTTTGCCTAATTTGACTTATCTAGTTTATTCTTGTACGACATAAAGGAATAACTTTTGCCTATGATTTTCCCTACTAAAGAATAATGTCCTAATCGTCCTCTTATGTTCTAATACCTATTTTGGGACTGCAAATAAAATTTCAGAAATGCTTGATATATATATGTTGCATTAGTTTCTCACTACTCCGCTCGTGCATACTACTATGACTTCGTTCGCTGGAACCTGGGCCGACTTTGCAATCGTGCGCCCTATAATGTATTCGGCAGTATGATGTGTTATGGGCCCGAGACCTCACCATAGGGCCGGGTACCGTTTACGGTGTTATGATGTGATATAGCATATGATATGTTCTGATGATATGACATGTTGTGATGATATGATGTGTTCGGAGTTTGTACGGAGATTTGAAACCTTTCGGAGTATGATGTGTTGTGGTACCAGCGTTAGGGTGGTTACCACGTTCCCGAGCCTTATGCATGATTTTTATTTGCATTATGTACATATATTTTCAATACAGATTTTGATGTCCTGGTTTGGTATGTGCTCCTTGCACCTTTCCTTTCAGTTACTATCTATACTTTTTATGTTTGTGCTTTACATACTCAGTACAAAGTTCGTACTGACCCCCTTTCTTCGGGGGGGCTGCGTTTATGCCCGCAGGTACAGACGTTCAGGATCCCTCAGCATAGGCTGCACACCTTCTGCTACTACAGAGTGCTCCTTTGATTCGGAGCCTGCATTTCGGTATATGGCTTTCCTATGTACATGCTTTTGTATATTTGACCGTTTGGGTACGACGGGGCCCTATCCCATCATATACTTTCGTTATGTTCTGTAGAGACCTGTAGACATAAGTTTGGGTCATGGGTCGTGTATGTTCGTTCGTGTATGATTTGTATCTTAATACGGACCCTTTTGTTATAATGGCCAAAATGGCCCATATGTTTGTATATATGTACGTATTCGGTGACGCGCCCTTCGTCGCCCCTTTTTGGTTTGATATGTAATTTTTTGCACTCGCGGCTACTGAAATTAAGGATAGCCTGCTATTCTGATTGAGACAAAAATTAAATTGGAATTATTTTGTAATATGACGATTTGGTATGTAAGCTCGTTTGGGTGTCCTAATAGGGCACCAGTCGCGGCCCACGGGGCTGGGTCGTGACATTTTTGATGATTATTAATTATCAATTGGGATTAAAATTGAACACCCGTTGCTCATTTTTATACTTAAAATGGCATTGTAGAGTCATTTATTAAGTGCCTACAATTGATAGCAAGACATCTACTTATGAAAACAAAATTGTCGATTATTTTTTGGGGTCATGCAGCAAAACTTGTACGTCTCAGACCGATAAATTATAATAAATACTCTCCGTCACAATTAGTATTTGGTAATGAGCCAAATATAACCCATCTATGAATTTTTGGTTGTACGGTATACGTGCCTGTAACACCACTACAACGTATAAAGATAGGCCCTCAATGAAGGTTTGGCATATATGTTGGGTTTGACTCACCCTCCATAATTAATTATCTTGAATCGTTGATAGGAGACTTATTTACTGCTCGATTTGCAAATTGTTGGTTTGATGAAACAATTTTCCCGCAATTAGGGGGAGAGAAAAAGGAACCCGAAAGAGAAATTACGTGAAATTTTTTATTACTATCTCATTTTGATTCACGTGCCCGCACATATAAGCAGGAGGTCCAGAAGATCATCCACTTACAAAAATAACAAATCAAATGTCAGATGCATTTACTGATTTAAAATGGATAACTAAGTCACATACCCTGCCTATCCGGATTGAGGTCCCAAAAGGTCCATCTACTAGTATCATATCTTTTGAATCTCAAATATGCCTGAAGCGTGGTAGACCATTGGGTTCAAAGGAGAAAAATCCTAAAAAAAGAAGCGTAAGAAATAATAAAGATGATATTACAAAAAAAACCTCTTGAAAAAGGTCAAGATTTGAGTAATCTTGATATTCTTGAAGAAATCATTGAAGCCGAAACTCAAATGAATGAAGAACTTTCTATCAGGGTTGAAACTCATGTGGAAAAATGATCTGAGTTGAATTTTAGGCCAACTAGATCAAAAGATAATTTTTTGGGGCAAAATTACAATTTCAGAGTAGTGTGTGACCAGTCCATGTCGCGGACTTGCTCCTGCACAGTACATTTTCTGCCTTGGCTAAAAATCAAACCAAAAAAAACAAATTTGGCCATCAATTGCACCTCAGGAATGGGTTTTATGAGTTACTCATAAAATGCATTCACTGAAAACATTTTATTAGTATTTTGCTATACCTGCTTAAGTTTCAGTGAGGGGCATTTCGGTCTTTTCCCACCCTATACTTAACCTATGTCTTTTTGAGGCCATTTTGACCCCATATCAGTTCCTAAACGTGATTTTCCAATCAATTACACTCTTAAACTTTGAGAATTAGGGCAGAGGAGAAAAAAGAAGGCTAGGGTTCAGAGAAATTAAGTCGAATCTTCAATGTTTAATTGTCCAATCTTCATCCCAGGAATGTAAGGCTAACCATAATGTGGATTGAGTTCGTCCACATGCCCTACATCTAAATTCTATCATTAGAATAGTTGAGTTGAGTTTTAACCCTAGTTTTTTGTGTTCTTGAGTTATTTATAATTCCTATTGAGTTTTGTATAAAAATTCCATTGTGATCTTGTATACAACAACAACAACCCAGTGAAATCCCACATCGTGGGGTCTGGGGAGGGTAGAGTGTACGCAGACTTGACTCCTACCAATGTAGGACGGCTATTTCCGAAAGACCTCGGCTCAATAAAAGCATAGAAAAAGGTCAGACAAGAATATTAGAGTGAATAAGTAGATGACGAAAACGGTCCAAACAATAGTATAATCAAAGCACAAAAAAAAACAGTAGATATTATTATTGGATAATAACATAAATACCATAAATAACATACATCCGAGTACAAGAAAACATAGTGCGTTAATACGCCTACGAATAAGGGAGAATAAAACTACTATGTACTAGTCTTCTACCCTAATGTGTGTCCTCCACACCCTCCTATCTAGGGTCATGTCCTCGGTAAGTTGTAAATGCGCCATGTCCTGTCTGATCACCTCTCCCCAATATTTCTTCGGCCTACCCCTACCTCTTCTGAAACCATCCATGGCCAACCTCTCACATCTCTGCACTGGTGTGATATTGTATATATTACAATATTTCATGATCAGATTCTTGAATTGAGTCTTATTGAGAGTATGGATCCATGTTTGCATTCATATTAACGCGAATTGAGATTTTATTTTTTAGAATGATTTGTGAATGTTTTGCATTAGTTAAATTATGCACTATTTTGAGTTTAAAGAGTGAATATTTTCATCTTTGATTGAGAAATTGTTTGAGCATGAGTTGAGTTTGAGAAGTCTCTTAATTATTATTTTTATCATGAGCAGTTTGAGTATAAATGAGTATATTGAGTATTGTTGCATTAAGTTGTTAAATTATATTTTTATTTTAAATACATTCTTTGAGTTGAGATGAGTTGAGTTTTGAGCTAAGTCTAAAAGAGAATAATTGATGTATTTTGAGTATTTTCTCACTTGATGTATATGAGTATAATACATTATTTTGGGAGTAGTATTGAGCACTGATATGAGGTGATCCCATAAACTACGTAGCCAGCGTAGGATAAAGGCTATGCCTTTCTAAGTCCCAAAACGATGGACTTTTAGTAATTTTGGATCCAATGAATTTACCGTCCTTTACCCTAGCCTTGGACGGTTGCAGCAATGACAATTCTTAAGTGTTGTATCATCACTAGCTCATAAGTGATGGTTGTCGGTTAGAGAAACTTCCAAGAGTATAATATTTTATACACTTCTATAGATTAAGTTGCGTATCTTACTGCATATTATTTAAAGCATTGTATTATTTACTTCATGTTTTATTGAGCTGAGTCATTCCAGTGTGAGTTCCTTGAGTCGAGTTGTATGAGGTTGAGTATTGTTGATTGTGTTCCTTTCCATCTATTTTATATACTCATACATTTCATGTACTGATGCCATTTGGCCTGCATCATTTTATTATGCAGATACAAGTGCTAAAGATCATCAACGGGCACTCCGTTGAAGATTTATTTCCTCCTTCTGTTAGTGGTGAGACCTCCTTGCTTCCTGAGGAATCACATTTATTTCAGTTACTACTATTGATTAGTTTCTTTTTGAGGTGGTTGTGGGCTTTTCTCGACACCTTCTTGTTAGTTGATAGAGGCTTCATGGACTGAGTTAGAGTCGAGTAGATAGTTTCTTCTAGAATCTACTTTAAATTATACTTTTGATTTTGAGATATGAGGAGGGAGTTGATCTTTTAATACTGGTTATTCAAACTAATATTTATTTGAGTTGTTGAGCTATTGACCCACTTTTAGTGTCTTATCTTATTTTGTATATCTGAGTCTTTCGCTGATTAATTGAATGGGTAGTTAGACCAAGTGGTTTGCTTGGAGCTAGCAATGGTATCTGAGTGTCAATCTATGAAACTGTGTCTAGTAGAGTCCTGCTTATGGATGTGTCGTGCACCACATACACTTATAATCAGGAAGCTATAAGACTTTAGAAATTGTTTCACTTCTTTCATAGTTTGAGTTCGTACGAAAGAGTTTTAACTCTAAAAAGTTCCTTCCTAATTTGTGCATTTACGCATTTGCAGATAATGCCTCTTAAATGTACAATTAACCAGAGGAAAGCTACAAGCACCGAGGACCCACAGTCAGAGATGCCCCCACCGAGAATTAGGAGCCAACCTACAAGGTCTACTGAGGCACTCCAAATGCCTACTGTTCAGCCTGCTTTAGAGGTGGAATTCAGAGGAGCCATTGCCATGCTCACTCAACTGGTAGCTTCCCAGAGGGGTAGCCAAAGTTCACTAGTTCCTAGCTCTAGCTCTTAAGAGTCGTCAGCTTCTGTGAGGATCCGAGATTTCTTGAGGATGAACCCACCAGTCTTCATGGGTTCTAAGGCTGAAGAGGACCCCTAGAACTTCATCGATGAGATATAAATTTTTTTGAAAGTGATGTATGCTACTGAATGTGAGGGAATTGAGTTGGTTTCCTACCATCTCAAGGATGTGGGAACATTTGGTACAACCTGTTAGAGAAAGGTAGAGGTGAATATGCTGAGCCTGCTATTTGGGATAAGTTCGAGGGTGTTTTTCTTGATCATTTCCTTTCTAGAGAGTTGAAGGAAGCGAAGGTTGAAGAGTTCATAAACCTGAAACAAGAGGGAATGGCTATGAAAGAGTATGGTCTTAAGTTCGCCCAACTGTCTAGATATGCTTTAGAGATGATCCCAGATATGACATCAAAGATGAGAAAGTTTACCTCCGGCTTGGGCAGACATGTGAAGAAGGAATGTAAGGCATCAGTATTGATTTTTGATATGTATATTTCTGGGATTATGGTTTACGCTCAATAGGTTAAGGATTATAAGAAGAAAGACAGAGAAGAGCACTTGAGCAAAAAAGCCAAGTCAGTGGGGCATGAGAATGAGCAGAAACAAATTAAGGCCAATAGGTCCTTCTTTCAAAAGAGGTCTTCTAACTATTCTCCATTATCAGCGAGTGCACCTACACCCAGCTAAAGGAATGATCAGAAATCCCAAAGTCACCAAAATTTTATAGCTCAGGGTTCCTAATCCCAAGTAAGTATGGCTCAAGGTCCGAAAGAGAAGCAGCCCTGCAGCAAGTGCAGTAGACTCCATTTGGGAGAGTGTAGGGAGGGCACTAGTGGTTGCTATAACTGTTGTAAGGTAGGTCATTTCCAGAGATATTGCCCGATGTTGGGCGACAAAGCTCAATCTTCTTTCGCGCACTGATCTTGGGCACATTTACGTGACCAATAGCGACTAAAACCCATACTTTATTGCTAGAATTAAAGACAAAATTCCTAAAGTTGAGTTCATATTATGCATATTTCGTATTGCTGTAACTAAATAGCATGTTTAGAAACTTTCAGGTCTAAGTGAGTACAAATGGACATTAGAAGCATGATTTGATGGAAATTGGAACTTAAGGGAGAAATAAAATCACAAGGCAACTAAAATACACTACAACAAAGCAAATTGACATCACGGAGTAAGGACCTATACTTTTTATTCCAAAACATGGAATGTATTTGCCAAAATAGTGTAGTCCACGCCAGGTCCGTGTCGTAGACCTGGCCATGAAGAATCAACAAAAGAAGAAGTGAAATTATTTATCAACACAGTGTGGTCCGCAATAAGTCCGCGTCGCGAACCTTGGAAATATGTTGATTAGAAATTCAAACGTGAAATTATTTGGCAAAGCAGTGTGGTTCGCGACAAGTCCGGGTCACGGACCTTGGACATGTGCAAGCTGAATTCATCCCAAAAGAGGGAAAATAAAATGTTATATTGAAACAATACTAGTCCGCATCGCGGACTTCTGTGCGATTGCTTTAACAACGCATTTTATGGTGCTATAAAAAGCACTTTTACATTTTTATGAGAGCACTTATTCTTTTCGAAAGGAGGCTGAAGGAAGACAAGAGAAGACCTAGTTTGGTGATATTTTCTCCTTTCTTTTCACATTAAATTCAAGTTTATGTTACAAATGTTTCATGCAAATATCTCACAAACTATGCTAGGCTAAATTCCCTTGTTCTTGGGTTGTATCCATAAGATGAAAGTTTAATTCTTATTTACTTTGGTTGAAAATGGGTTTCATATGAAGTTACTCTTATATTCTTATTTTAATTGTTTTATTGCTTGATCACCATTGAAATATATTTGTTGTCTATTCTTAACTCGGAAGATGAAAGAAGGATAGAATCCTAGAATATAAGGAACATGTTTGTTTTAGAGTTGTCTAGAATAATTAGTGTATAGAATGATTGTGACACATATCTATACACCATGTTTGGTTGCTAAATAGGATGAAAAGATTAATGTATTTTTGTTGGTTCATGCTTATCCCCACTCAATGATGTAGTTAAGCTGTCAACACAAATAGGCAATTAGAGATTGAAAATCATAATTGTAAAATCAACCTTGTAAATCAGTAATTGGGAACCCCTTGGATACCAAGGTAAAGGAAGTTAAACCAAAAATCTTAAATCGCTACAACCCAAGGACTCTTCTTTAAATTGATAACTCTATTTGACATATTTTAAGTAGTTTTCACCTAGTTTTGGTATTATCATTTGTAGATATAAACACACTCAACTTTTTGAGACACACACTATTAATTCAATTCATTGTAAAGTTAACTAAGCCTAGTTGCATATTCCCTGTGGGTTCAACATCCGGCTTTCAAAAAGAGCCACTATATTACTTTTGATACCATGTATACTTGCGCGTGCGTTTGAAGTGCAACACGCACCATCAGGCCTAAGTAATTAGAGAGGCACTATTTTAGGTACAGGCGAAGGTTCAAACCATCTATATGCTATGGCTAGTCTCCAAGAGCATGAAAACTTGACGGATGTCGTCATTGGTATGCTTCGAGTCTTTTCTTATGATTGTTATGGTTTGCTTGATCCAGGTGATACCTTTTCTTTTGTGACCCATATATGGCTAATAAGTTTGAGATCCTTTTTGAGCATCTTATTGAGCCTTTCAGTATTTCCACTATTGTTGGTGAGTCTATTCTAGCTGAGAGAGTACATAGAAATTGTCCTGTATCCATCTATCACAGAGAAATCGTGGCTGACTTAGTTAAGTTAGAGATGGTTGATTTTGATGTTATTCTTGGCATGGACTAGCTTCATGCCTATTATGCCTCAGTTGATTGTAGAACTCGAGTTGTCAAGTTTTAGTTTTCGAAAGAGCCTGTCATAGAGTAGAGGGATAGTCAAGCAGTGCTAAAGGGTAAGTTCATATCATACCTTAGGTCCAAAAAGTTAATCTCCAAGGGTTGCATCTATTATATACTTCGAGTTAGAGATGATAATGTAGAGGCTCCATCCCTTGAGTTTGTTCCCATTGTTAATGAGTTTCCCGACGTTTTCCCTGATGATCTGCCTAGAGTCCCTCCTGACAATGAGATAGATTTTGGGATTGATGTCCTTACCGATATGCAACCTATCTCTATTCCTCCATATAGGATGACTCTTGTTGAGTTGAAAGAATTAAAATATTTGTTAGATAAGGCCTTCATATGTATTACCTTGGGGGTGCTCCTGTCCTATTCATGTGAAAGAAAGATGGGTCCCTTAGAATGTGCATTGATTATCGGCAACTGAACAAGGTCACCATAAAGAACAAGTATTCTCTCCCCAGGATTGTCACGACCCAAGCCTAGGGCCTAGACGTGACATGGCGAATGAGGAACCCGAAAGTACCTCAAACAAGCCTCTTAGCATTCTTTTAGCCTTTCATAGGTAATGATGATAAATAAACAAGCGGAAATCATAATAAATCTTCAACTTACATATGTCCAACAATACCTCTAACTATTAGATTTAACGGGGCTAAGACAAGTCCCTAGCTCACCCTCAATCATAATAGAAGAAATTCCATAGTAAAATATCTTAACATATCATAAACTAGAAAGATAAAGGAGTATTGTTCCCGGAACATGGGAACTCACCAAAAGTAGTCTTCAATGGAATATCAACTAGCCACGTGGAGGAGAATGAGGAGGAGCATTGTCACGCCCCGAGAGGGTACCCTAGGCGTGGCCGGCACTCAGAAACCATCTCTGGCTTCCGAGAGAACCACTTGGTCTCATTACTCATTTGTTCATCAGCGGAAGACTTAATAATACTAATGTGGGCTTGTCATAATCAAAGGAAAAATGGATAATTCTTAGAAGAAGTAGTTTCTAAGGAGAACTACTCCGATTACATCATTAAACTCTGTCTATGAAGCCTCTAATACTCTTAGATGGTGCCAATGACATGCCCATGGCTACCTCAAAAGAAACATCACACTCAACAATAATAAAAGGATAAGGAGTTCCTTCGAATACAAGAAGGACTCACCAAATAGCTGAAAAGAAATGATCTTCAACGATGCGCCTGTTGAGGATCTCTAACACCTGTATCTGCATCATAAAATGATGCAGGTCGATTGACGTCAGTACGTGGAATGTACGAGTATGTAAAATGGCAGGAAGGTAAGGACAGATATCAAGATACTCCTCTCGATAAAACTCAGCTCAGAACTCAACATCATCTCAACATCAATATGTAATGCAAGTTTAAAATATAATAATAAAAATAATAGTAATAAGCAATGCTTACTCAGTTGGGAGTTTCTCTAACCGACAACCATCACTTATGAGCTAGCGATGATACAACGAAGCGATGTCGTTGCCACATCCATCCAATACCTTGCCAGGGTAAAGGACATCACCATCTTGGATCCATGCATCAAAGTCCTCTTTTTGGGACTTAAGAGGCATAGCCTCCATCCTACGCTGGCTACGTAGTTCTGGGGTTTGAGTAAATTAAACTCTTACCCAACTCGGTACTCAATACTACTCCCAAAATATGTGCTCATATTAAACTCATCATCTAGTCTCATTGGACTTTAATTTAAATTATTCATCTCATTTCATGTTCATCAATCATTATACTTCCAAAAACATCATTTTCATCTCATCAAAACATCTTGCTCAAAATATCATTTTCTCAAATTCATTCAAATTCAACTCTTTTGCTCTTTCAAAACTTAATAAAATACATATATAGTATTAATTCATATAACTCTCTTTTTATCAATAAAAATAATAAAAAGCCAACATCTTTACTCAAAACATGTGTAAAAATATTCATGAACATCAAATCAATTAGGATTCATGGGAAAGTAGGCATGAACAATAATTCCAATAATATGAGAGATAACAATAATAATAATATTAATGCATAAATATATCTAAGTCAATAGAAGAAGAATTATTTCATTTAGAATTCAAGATTTGGATAAAACTCAACTATAACTCAATTATAATAAATTTAAATATTGGACGCATGGACGAACTCAACCCAATGCTATGAAAGCCTTACATACCTTAAATCCGAAGGTTTACTCCGAATTGGAATACTCTTGGATCCCTAGCCTTTTCTTCTCGCCGGAGCGTTTTGTGTACTACCCAGAGTATAAGAATAACCAGAGTAGTATTTTTATACTACTAAAACTAAAACTATATTTGAGAAGAAGTATATAGAGAGAAGAAATGCTTAAGAAAGCTTTATGAATAGAATGAGGAAATAAGGTGGGTATTTATAGGTGGGAAAGAGGGACCTAACAATAAATAAAATAATTATAAAGAAAAATCTAAAAATTTAATGGAATATATTGATGTCATGGATGATGTTAAATGGAGGACAATTTATGTCATGCATGATGTCAAATGCATCTAGATGTTTCAATGGTAGGTAAGATGAGTTCTTTTTAATAGAATACTCGTTTTCGAAGCTGCGTTTGAATAAGATAAATTCCTTATTAGGATTTGGTGTCTTCATAAGAATTGTATATATGGAAGTCTAGTTTCATATAATTCAAGAATCAACCAATTTGGAGCAACCTACAGTGAGATATGAATTTTCTTCTATCAACACTCAATTTCGTCACAGCACTATATCTTGCAAAGATTAATTTATGTGACCTACTTATACTCCGAATTTGAAGTTATGTTCTTCATGAAAGTTTTAGGTAAGGATGTTGTGATTACCCAGAAATTTGAATCACCTAATTTGGACCAACCTATGAAGAGTTATGCCCAAAATACAGAGGCTGCATTATTTTCATCGAGAATTGAAATACCGACATACAATATTTTAGGGGTTGTTACAATATCTCCACCTTGGGATCATTCGTCCTTGAATGAAGATGAAAATAGGAGACATAAAGAATGAATATCATCAATACATCAATTTCTCAAAAACTCTGATACTCAAATGGTCAATGACTCAAACTCAAGAATAAACATCGATTCAAAGGTAGAAATAAGGAATATTACCTTGAATATCGTTATTAGAAGGCACAAATAGATGAGGATAGTTAGCCTTCATATCTTCTTCAGCTTCCCATGTAGCCTCTTCAACAAATTGATTTCGCCATAGGACTTTGACAGATGCCACTTCCTTAGTTCTTAATTTACGAACTTGACGATCAAGAATTTGAACTGGAACCTCTTCATAACTCAAACTCTCTTTCACCCCAATGCTCTCAGCTGGGACAACAAGTGAAGGATCTCCCAAACACTTCTTAAGCATAGAGATGTGAAACACGGGATGAATAGCAGCTAATTCTGGGGGCAACTCCAATTCATAGGCTACATTACCTACCCTCCTCATAATCTGATAAGGACCAATGTAGCGGGGACTAAGCTTCCCTTTCTTTCCAAATCTCATCACACCCTTCATGGGTGAAACTTTCAAGTATACCCAATCGTACACTTTGAACTCCAAATCTCTTCTTCTAACATCAGTGTAGGATTTTTGGCGACTTTGAGCAGTACTAAGGTTCACTCTTGAACCCAAGCCCTTCTGAAATGACTTCCAAAACTGAGCAGTAAATTGAGCTCCCCTATCAGAGATGATAGACAAAGGGACTCCATGCAGTCTAACAATCTCTCTAAGATACAGTTTGGCATAATCCTCTGCAGTGTTCGTAGTCTTAACCGGCAAGAAATGGGCCGATTTGGTCATCCTATCCACAATCACCCAAATAGAGTCATGTTGTTTGCGGGTTCGTGGTAAACCGGTAATGAAGTCCATATTGATCATTTCCCACTTCCATTCCGGTATCTCTATATTCTGAGTCACTCCACAAGGCCTTTGGTGCTCAACTTTAACTTGTTGGCAATTTGGGCACTTGGACACAAACTCTACTATATCTTTCTTCATTCTACTCCACCAGTATACTTCTCTCAAGTCATGATACATCTTTATTGAACCTGGATGGATGGAATACTTAGAATTATGGGCTTCTTTCATGATTCTCTCCCTAATACCATCAACACTTGGAACACATAATCTTTCTTGATATCTCAACACTCCATCTCCCCCTTTGGTAAAAGCCATTACCTTCTGCTTGTGAACCTCATCCTTCAGTTGAAGAAGAATGGGATCCTGATCTTGCTTTTCTTTCACCTCTGCAACTAGAGATGATTCATCTCCATTTTGTACTATTGTACCACCCTCACTAGAGTCAATAAGTTGAACTCCCAAATGCGCAAGTCTATGCACTTCCTTTGCCAACTCCTTCTTTTCCTCTTCCACATGGGTTGTACTCCCCATAGATAACCTGCTAAGAGCATCAGCAACTACATTTGCTTTACCTGGGTGGTAGAGAATGCTCATGTCATAATCCTTGAGCAACTCTAGCCTTCTCCTCTACCTCAAATTCAGCTCCTTCTGGCTGAATACATACTGTAAGCTCTTATGGTCTGTGAACACATCCACATGTACACCATAAAGATAGTGACGCCAGATCTTAAGAGCAAATACCACAGCTGCCAACTCAAGGTCATGAGTGGGGTAGTTCCTCTCATGAGTCTTAAGCTGCCTGGAGGCATAAGCAATGACCTTACCTTTCTGCATCAATACACATCCCAACCCAACTCTTGAAGCATCACAATAGATTACAAAACCATCTGTTCCTTCGGGTAGGGATAGTACTGGAGCAGTAGTCAATCTAGCTTTCAACTCTTGAAAACTTTTCACACAAGCATCAGACCATTGAAACTTAGCCTTCTTCTGAGTCAGCTTAGTCAATGGTGAGGATATGGATGAAAATCCCTCAACAAACCTCCTGTAGTAACCAGCCAAACCTAAGAAACTCCTTATGTCGGTTGGAGAGGTGGGTCGGGGCCAGTTCTTAACTGCCTCAATCTTTTGAGTATCAACTTGGATTCCATCCCCAGATATAATATGACCTAGGAATGCTACAGACTCAAGCCAAAACTCACACTTTGAAAACTTAGCATACAACTCCTTCTCCTTAAGAGTTTGAAGTACAATCCTAAGGTGATTAGCATGCTCACTCTTACTTCTAGAGTAGACCAAAATATCATCGATGAAGACAATTACAAACGTATCTAGGTATGGCTTGAATACTCGGTTCATGAGGTCCATAAAAGCTGCTGGAGCATTTGTCAATCCAAAGGACATAACAAGAAACTCAAAATGACCATAGCGGGTTCGAAAAGCCGTCTTCGGGATGTCACATTCTCTCACTTTCAACTGGTGATAGCCTGATCTGAGGTCTATCTTAGAGAAACATGTGGCACCCTGAAGTTGGTCAAATAAATCATCTATTCTGGAGAGAGGGTACTTGTTTTTAATGGTGACCTTGTTTAGCTGTCGGTAATCAATGCACATTCTAAGGGACCCATATTTCTTTCGCACGAATAGGACAGGAGCGCCCCAGGGTGAGACACTTGGACTAATAAACCCCTTATCTAGGAGGTCTTTCAGTTGTTCTTTCAACTCTTTCAACTCAGCAGGAGCCATCCTATAAGGAGGAATGGAGATAGGTTGTGTATCAGGAAGGACATCAATACCAAAGTTTATCTCTCTATCAGGAGGGATTCCGGGTAGATCCTCAGGAAAGACTTCAGGAAACTCATTCACAATGGGAACTGACTCAAGAGATAGAGTCTAATCATTAATATTTTTGACTCGAACTATATGATATATACATCCCTTAGAGATTAATTTTTTGTCCTTAAGGTAGGAAATAAATTTACCCCTAGGCACTACAGAATTCCCCTTCCACTCTAAGATAGGCTCGTTTGGAAATTGAAACTTGACAATTCGGGTCCTACAATCAACCGAAGCATAACAAGAATAAAGCCAATCCATACCAAGAATCACATCAAAAGCAACCATGTCCAACTCAACTAAGTCAGCCATGGTATCCCTATGATAGATTGACACAGTACAATTTCTATAGACCCTCTCAGCTAAGATAGAATCACCAACAGGAGTAGACACACTGAAAGGCTCAAGAAGACACTCAGGAAGGATCTCAAATTTACTAGCCAAGTAAGGAGTCACAAAAGATAATGTAGCACCCGGATCAAGTAATGCATACACATCAAAAGAAAGGACTCGGAGCATACCAATAACAACATCGGGTGCATTCTCTTGATCTTGGCGACTACCCATAGCATACAGATGGTTGGTTCCCCCACCTGCACTTGAAGCTGCACCTCTATGATTACCTCTATTCTGTGGAGCTGCAGAAGAAAACTAAGCTCTACTACTTCCATCTCCCTGCCTTTTTGAAGGACACTCATTCTGGAAGTGACCTATCTTTCCACATCCGTAGCAAGCATTGGTGCCCACACGACACTCTCCCAAATGGAGCCTCCCACATCTAGCACATGGTGGTTTTCCTCTAGAACCTTGAGCCATACTTAATTGGGACTGAGAACCTTGAGATCGAAAGTTTTGGTGACTTAGTGATCTCTGATCATACCTGGTATTAGGTGTAAAAGCATTTGTTGGGGAAGGTGCATAATTGGAAGACCTTTTCTGAAAGAAAGACTTGTTACCCTTCCCTTGCTTCTGCTCATTCTCATGCCCAGCAGACTTAGCCTTCTTGCTTAGGTGTTCTTCTCGGTCCTTTTTCTTGTCATCCTCAACCTGCTGAGCATACACCATCAATCTAGAAAAATCCATGTCAGAAATCATTAGCATTGCCTTACATTCTTTCTTTACATGTTTGCCTAGGCCAGAGACAAACTTCCTCATCTTAGACCTCATATGAGGAATCATTTTTGGGGCATATTTGGACAATTGAATAAACTTCAAACTATACTCTTTCACAGTCATACTCTCTTGCTTGAGGTTCACAAACTCCTCAATTTTTGCTTCACGTAGCTCTTGGGGAAAGAAGTTATCAAGAAATGCTCTTTCAAACTCATCCCAAAGAGCAGGCTCTGCATCCTCACCTCTACTTTCTTCCCACTGGTTATACCAGACATTTGCCACATCCTTGAGTTGATAAGACACCAACTCAACCCCCTCGATCTCTGTAGCATGCATTGCTTTTAGTATCTTCCACATCTCATTAATGAAATTTTGGGGGTCTTCATCAACGTTGGAACCCGTAAAGACCGACAGATTCATTCTCAGAAAATCTCTGATCCTCGTGGCAGCAGACGACTCTTGATAACTAGAGCTAGGAGTTGGTGAACTCTGGCTACTATTTCGAGCAGCCACCAACTGGGTGAACATAGCAATCGCTCCTCGAAAATCTTCCTCAGAAGTAGGAGTGGTCTGAACAGTAGGTACTTGGGGTACCTCAGTAGACCTTGCAGGTCGGCCCCTAGTTCTCCGTGGAGGTATCACTGACTGTGGAACCTCAGTGCTGGCAGCATTCCTCTGACTAACTGAACGTTTAGGAGGCATGTCTGAAACGCGTAAACGCACGAATTAGAAAGAAAGCTTTTATAGAGTTAAACTCTATCGCACGAACTTAGATTATGAAAGAAGTGAAATAATTCCTAATGTCCTATAGCTTTCTGATTATAAGTGTGGTGCACGACACACCTATAAACAAGACTCTACTAGACACGGCTTTATAGACACCCTAGGACTCTTGAACTCTGTGCTCTGATACCAAGTTTTTCACGCCCCGAGAGGGTACCCTAGGCGTGGCCGGCACTCAGAAACCATCTCTGGATTCCGAGAGAACCACTTGGTCTCATTACTCATTTGTTCATCAGTGGAAGACTTAATAATACTAATATGGGCTTGTCATAATCAAAGGAAAAATAGATAATTCTTAGAAGAAGTAGTTTCTAAGGAGAACTACTTCGATTACATCATTAAACTCTGTCTATGAAGCCTCTAATACTCTTAGATGGTGCCAATGACATGTCCATGGCTACCTCAAAAGAAACATCACACTCAACAATAATAAAATGATAAGGAGTTCCTTCGAATACAAGAAGGACTCACCAAATAGCTGAAAAGAAATGATCTTCAACGATGCGCCTGTTGAGGATCTCTAACACCTGTATCTGCATCATAAAACTGTTACGTCGAAAAATGGACAAAGTGTAAAATTAATTTTATCCTTATAAGAAAAAATCAATTTTAGTAAAAGAGGAGTCGCCACTTAATTTTTTAAAGAAATTAAGAAAACTTAATTTAAAAGACTCTAACAGATTTTAGTCTTGAAAATTTAGAGAAAAAGGGTACGAGGTTCATATTACTATTTTAAGAAGGTTTTTGCACTTAAAATAGCCGCTAACATGCGGTTATCCAACGATTTGAAAATTATTTGATTAACTTTGAAAAATATTAATTTAAAAGGAAACGAAAACTTTGAAATTATTTTTTAGAAAAAAAATAAAAAAAACAAAAAAAACAAAATTGATAAAACTTAAACATTTGATTATAATATACATGTATATATATATATATATATATATATATATATATAAAGAAGTAAAAGTTTATCCATGACTAAGTAAATATAGAAAATTATTTTAAGAATAAATTAACATGAATTGGTTTATCTTTAGGGAAATCTAATTAGGTTAAAACAAATTAAAATTAATAGCTAAGAAAATCATGAACGACATAAATAAATTAATTATTACAAACCGAATCAATAAAATAATAAATAAAAATAAGTAATGAACATATAAAAATATGGCCCGACACTTAGTTTCTGTACGCCTGGACTAAGCTGTTGGGCCACCTGCGTTTTGGGCTTTTGGGCCAATTCTGATGTATATCACAACTGTATATACACTGTATATTAGTGCATACAACCAACAGTTTTCTTGTATATCAGATATACATAAAATTGCATATCAGTCAATTTTGCTCCAACGCCTGTAGAAATACTTAGTAAACATGTTAATAATAAATAATATGAATAGTAATAATAAAAATAAAAATAATAACAATAATAATAATAATACTAATACAAAAATAAAACCCGTCTTATGAACATGGGAGGCCTTGGAAAGCAACAGTAATTTCTTCATCGGCCAATTTCAACTTGTAATATATATTATATAATGTAAACTTAAATTAAAATTTTCGTCTTTAAAATGGAGAGGCCTCGAAACCCGACGGAGAGATTTTTTCATTGGCCAAAATAAAGTCTGTTACATAAGTAGTAGACATGTAATCATCCCTCCAAATAATAAAAAAAACTATTTAAAACTTATTTTAAAGAAGTGGGTACTAACTTTATTTAAAGTAGTAGGATAATAAATTTATTTAAAGTAGTGGTGAAATAACTTTATTTAAAGTAGTAGGGTAATAACTTTATTTAAAGTAGTAGGGTAACAACTTTATTTCAAATTTAATAAAGGGAGACAAGATTAATTATGATAAATGCCAAAATAATTACTACATACTAGCAAATTTTGTAAAAAAAAAATACTATAATTATTTCCTAACAGTCAAATATTTCAATCAACAAATTATGCCTGATTAGCAAAATATTAAACATTTTCCAAATCTAAATCAAGAAAATAAAATATCGGTTATCAATTAGCTAATCAAATAGATACCCAAATTAAAAGATATGCATTTAGACAATAGCAAATAATAACAATCTTACCGTAAAAAACTTAATTAAATACAAGAATATAAACGTGAACATAATTAAAATGTAAGAACATGAATATGAACACGAAACCTTAATTAAATACAAGAATATAAACATGAACATAATTAAAATGTAAGAATATGAAACCTTAATTAAATACAAGAATATAAACATGAACATAATTAAAGTGTAAGAACATGAACATGAACATGAACATGAACATGAACATGAACATGAACATGAACATGAACATGAACATGAACAACAACAACAACAACAACAACAACAACAACAAAAATAACATAAATATGCTTTGCAATCTTAATCAATTATGAATGAACAAAAAATCTTTGAATCTCGAGTTTATCAAATCATTTGGAGCAAAAAATAAAGAACTAAAGTGATGTAGTAACATGTGAACAATATGAATCTTATAAGCAAGAAAATAACAATAATGGTTAGAGTAATTGATCAGCCCAACATTTGTTATGAAAACAAAATCAGTAAAAGGAGTCTAACATGAGAAAGATCTAAATCTTCTAAGCAAGAAAACTTATCAAGAACACCAAACACAAGATGTAATCAACCCAACATATACACAATAATAAAAAAAAAATGAACTTTTAGATATAAAAGAACACAACATATATAGTAAAATAAAGTTAAACAAAACCATACCAAGATGGATTTGTAAAAAAATCATCTTAGACCTCTCGTCTTGTTAGTCTAGCGGCTTGATGGCTTTTCCTGCGTGGTTCGTTGGAGCTCTCGCCGGAGCGAGTGGAAGAGAAGTATTCGGTGGTGTGTAAGAGGAGAGAAATTGAGAGATGAAGGGAGAGAATGGTGAGGATGGTAACTTGTCTTGTTTTCTCTTTTTGAGAAGATGAAGAGAGTGTAGAGAGAGAGAGAGAGTGAAGAAGAGAGTGTAGAGAGAGAGAGAGAGTGAAGAAGAGAGTTTAGAGAGAGAGAGATAGTGAAGAAGAGAGTTTAGAGAGAGAGAGAGATAGTGAAGAAGAGAGTTTTTAGAGAGAGGGATAGTTGTTTGATAATGGAAAGAGAAAAGAAAAGATATTTTTATTTATTTATTTTTATTTTTAGAAAAAACTAAAAATTTCAAAAATACAAACCATAATTAAACTAACCTAACTAAAATTTATTTAGTAAAAAAAATAAAACTTTTTGAGATAATTTTCGAATAATTACATAAATAGTAATCAAAGATATAGTTATATAGAAATATGTATGTTATACTAAAATTTATATAAAGATAAAAATAGTTAAGAATAATATGAAAATATATATATATATATACATATATATTTTTTTTATTTTTTTATAAAAGCTAATTATTTCAAAATGTTCGAATTCAAAGAAACTCGCTAGCTAATTTGTGTTGTGGATGGTCAAAATTGGGTGTCAACAGCTGTCCCTTTCTTTGGATATGATCGATAAAAGAGATCCTGGACAAAGAAAATTGACAAATCTAATTTTGGCCGACTCCATCTTCATCTTTCTGGAAAGGGGTTGGTATGAGTTTTGAATTATGACTGGACTCCGAAATAACCACACGCCTTTCAATATGAATGTTGTTTACTGTGGTGAAAATCGTTTCCTTAGCTCGTGTCCCATGAGCTTGACATTATTCTTGGGACTGTGTCCCAGTTCTCTGCTAAAAGAATTCCACGTTGTGCTGCATCCTCTTTGATGTCGTTCGTACTTTCTTTCATTCTCTTTGCATGTTGAAAAATTCTCATTGATTCATTGGTAGGATAATGTTGCACTATCGGTAGGATGATAATCCATTGATAGGATACTTGGCAAAATAACTGTTTGTCCATCGGTAGGACGAATGAAAATCCATTGATAGGATATATGCCATGGTCTTCTTGGCAATGAATATACAATGGCCCTCTTGGCAAATGAAAATGCAATGGCCTTCTTGGCAATGATATGCAATGGCCCTCTTGGCAATGATGAATGCAATGACCCTCTTGGCAATGATATTACCACCTCCGGTAATATAATATGAATAAAATAAAATATGAATGGCCCTCTTGGCAACGATGAATGCAATGACCCTCTTGGCAATGATGAATGCAATGGCCCTCTTGGCAATGATATTACCACCTCCGGTAATATAATATGAATAAAATAAAATATGAATGACCCTCTTGGCAAATGATATTACCACCTCCGATAATAAATATGAATAAAATAAAATATGAATGACCCTCTTGGCAGATGAAAATGCAATGACCCTCTTGGCAATGATATTACCACCTTCAATAATATAATATGAATAAAATAAAATATGAATGACCCTCTTGGCAAATGATATTACCACCTCCGATAATAAATATGAATAAAATAAAATATGAATGGCCCTCTTGGCTGATGAAAATGCAATGGCCCTCTTGGCAATGATGAATGTAATGGCCCTCTTGGCAATGATGAATGCAATGACCCTCTTGGCAATGATATTACCACCTCCGGTAATATAATATGAATAAAATAAAATATGAATGACCCTCTTGGCAAATGATATTACCACCTCCGATAATAAATATGAATAAAATAAAATATGAATGACCCTCTTGGCAGATGAAAATGCAATGGCCCTCTTGGCAATGATATTACCACCTCCGGTAATATAATATGAATAAAATAAAATATGAATGGCCCTCTTGGCAAATGATATTACCACCTCCGGTAATAAATATGAATAAAATAAAATATGAATGACCCTCTTGGTAGATGAAAATGCAATGGCCCTCTTGGCAATGATATTACCACCTCCGGTAATATAATATGAATAAAATAAAATATAAATGACCCTTTTGGCAAATGATATTACCACCTCCGGTAATAAATATGAATAAAATAAAATATGAATGACCCTCTTTGCTGATGAAAATGCAATGGCCCTCTTGGCAATGATATTACCACCTCCGGTAATATAATATGAATAAAATAAAATATGAATGGCCCTCTTGGCAACGATGAATGCAATGGCCCTCTTGGCAATGATGAATGCAATGACCCTCTTGGCAATGATGAATGCAATGTCATCCTCTTGGATGATTTGACAACATTTTTTTTTGAACAACTCGTGTTCATGGGAACTCATGTCTTTGATAGAAGTTATACGAGGCCTCGGTGGCTCGCATCTTGAATTCGAGTTCGCTCCATTCTAGCAATGTTGGAGATCATTTGAAGTTGACTTCGAACTTCTGACAATTCTTGATGGAATTTTTGAAATCTTCCTCAAAAATTCTTTCCAGTTAGATCTCTTGATAAATCTCGAGCTGCTGAAAAAAGAATTTTGACATTCTTGTGGAATTTTTGAGATCTTCTCAAAAATTCTGTCCCAGTTGCATATATTAACATGATCTCCAATCTTAACTTGCTAGAGATAGTATCTTTTTTCTAAATTTTTGAGATCTTGTCAAAAATTCTATCCCAGTTTTCATTATAAGGGAGAAATGAAAATCTTACAGGGAACATGACCGAGCCATTGTGGCGCCTACATATCCTGTTGGTGCAGGAATCAGGTCAAATATAGTTCCAATTCTCTGGACGATGAATGCTGCAAGATCTGAGACAAGATAATCAGTAGACACATGTGTAATATGAGCATAATGACATGGAAAACTGTATTACTTGCAACATTTCCAGCTTAAAACATGAGATATTCCACCCGTCTGATATGGACGATCCAATGAAGTAAAATAGGCATCTCACAATGTAAAGAGATAGTCAAATTTTGACTACAATTGGTATCAACAATTAGGAATACATGGAAATATTTCTCATTTCTTATCTTATAACTGAGATTGACTTCAAGGTAATTCCTATAGCTTCAAGTAGTACCTCAAACATACTTAAGTGTCGACAAGATTTTTTTCATCCTGCTTCCAACAAAGGTTTAGAATTATACCAATCATCATGTTTCAAGTGCCCTCACAATAAAGAAAGTTCTATTTCGCACATATATGAAGTGTTTGATTTGAGAACATTTTACAAAGTGCACTCACACTCTCAAGAAAGTTCAACGCATGCAACTGTGATACCATATGCTTGGCCTGCATGTAAGTCTCCACTAATGTGAGAATATTTGGAATGAGATCATGTAGGGCTTGTCATTGGGTTGTAATGTGGGTTTGAGAACAGGTAGGATATTTATTTAGGATAAAAGTAACTTTATTCCTCCTTGAATGTCGCACTGAATATGTGCCTTTGACGATTGATACGCCTTTGATGTCTGATCCTCTTTCTTTTGTATCGACTTCTTCGAGTACTTATTTGATAGAGTTTTTTCTCTTTTCACCTTTTTCTTTTGTCTTGACTTCTTTGAGTCCTTAGTTGTTAGAGCTTTTCTCTTTTCGCTCCTTTTTTAGGTTTCTCCTCTTTTGTTGGAGTAGTTTCCTTTTTGTCTTACATCGACCTTGTAGGAGGTTTTTTTTATGAGAAAGTCGTCTTTGCTTTCTTGACTTTGGAGACTTTACGTCTTTTGCCTTTGACAGTTTCAAAGTTGGATCTTCTTCTATAATTTGCACATCTTTGGTGCGCTCAAGGAGGTTGGACCAAGAGAGAGATAGTGCATGTAAGCACTCAGAAGGGAAAGAGCTAAGATGTGGTTGTCCAAAGAAAAGGTTTTAGGCTCAAAGTGGGAAAACTAGGGATTAATGTTATTTGGTAGGCTTTGAAAGGCACAAACGGGTCAAAAAGGCCTACAATCCTTTTTCAAACCAAACATAACTCAGGATTTCGCCTCAACAAACATATCAGGCCAAGTTCTAGATCAACGGTGCGATGCAATTGAATTTTAATCTAAAGCTCACCACACAATGCACATGAAACCATGAGGTTGGTTATATTCTTACCTTGAATGCCCGCAAGAGAATTTTCAAGCATCACAAAAGTACAAATGAAAGATACCAACAGAAGCTATGGTTTACCACAAAGCCAATCATTTTTATCATACCAAATATTTCGCATGCTCCTAACTGTATGCATCCCAATCAAGAAGATATGACTCTTAAAATATGTACACAATTTATTATTTTATGTATTTTCTATTTTTTTTTAACTGTTTTTTTTAAAAAGGAAATATCGAACCCAAGAAGGGCTGCCTACGTATCTCATCAAGATGAGAATCAGGTGTGCGTAGTTCTTGTAGATATGATATATAAAATAATTTATAGCTTTAGACAAACTTGGTGTGGTCTTCCAATGTTAATATTTTCTGTGGAGATGCTGCAGCGTGCTTTATAACCTCTCTTGGTCGGAATGTTGTGGCTTCCAACTTCATTACTCCTGATTCGACTTTGGAAAGGTCAATTATGTCATTTATTAGTTGAAGAACCAAATCTCCTGAAGACAATATTACATTCACAAGCTGACGATGTTCCTTATCCAATTTTATAGTAGAAAAAATCTCGATCATATTGACCACTCCTGATAAAAGGATCTAATCTAATGAGACATGGTTGCAAGCATTTGTTTCTCTCGCATAGTTTTCTCTGTTATGTGAATAGTTTTGTTAAGTTCAGTCTCCTTGGCTTTTTGTACAACTATCTCTTCTTGCAATTTTGCCATTTTTTTTCTTTTCCTTATCTGATCAGTTATCTCCATTCCTATGTAATTTACACCAATTGTCTCTCCTGCCTTACTGAACACAGGTTCAACATATATTAGAGAATTCTTTGACCCAAATAATCCCTTCTTTGTCGATATTCCCCTTTCCAAAACCTCTCGTTTGAAGTTTCGAGATTCCTTTACATCAGTACTAGTAAAATCTTTACATTTATTTATTGATGATGTCCTCTTCATGCAGACTTGACAAACAATTGTAGATAACATAATTCATTGTCCTGGTGACGGATAATAATGGGTGCATTTTGGAGGACAAATTATATGAAATTATCTGCTCTTTTCAGAATCTGGGATAATTCTTCTACTGGAGATGATTGTCTTTCAATGTTTTCTATGCTTTCCTGTAATTTCTCAATTAGTATTTGCATTCTGTTGAACACTTATTTCCAATAATTTATCCAAATATTTAGCTCTCTGCTTTCAGTATTTTATGTTGTCATACTCAGTATCTATTTCTTGTTTATTTTGAATTTTTACATTATTTTTTAGGAGACTCTTGGAATATGTATCTCTTTAATTCTTCATCCAATATAGAGGTTGGATGTTTATCACCCTATATCTTTCTTCCTCAAATTGATACTTCTCCAATAAATCCAATTTCTTGAGCTCTGGTTATTGTTGTTGTGTTTTTCTTGAGGATTGTCTCTGATGATTTGAATTCTTCCAACTATTCAAAGAATCATACATTGTTATAACCATCCCCGACTATTGTCGGGGACAGTTTTCCTGCAAAGATATGAGAAAAGTGTGAAAGCGGGGCCATTATAAAAAAAATAAGTAACAAGATATAGGAGTAAGATTTCATAGTCAAAGACTCCCCCGATTTATCTTTCAGGCTGTGTATTGGTGTCTTGTAAAATTTAATGTCATCGTTATTTCCCATGAACTCTTTGTCCCGTGATCCCCTCTCTTGAAATAATGTCGTCTCTTCTGTGTACAAAGAAAACTTCTTAGTTAGGGAGAGGGAATTGACCTCAAAATTGAGATCCTTTCATTTATCGCATGATGTCCTTTGATAACTGCCCCTACAAAGAAAGAAACAACTTTGTTGAACCCTCGATCTTTGAGAAGTAAGCAAGTTTGTTTTCCGACATAAATTAGTCTTTCCCTGAAAAAGAAGAATAACTCAAAAGCCAAAGTATTAGTCTGTGCTTGTAATAATTAATGCAAAATGTCACATAAAGAACTAAACACATAAATGTTGCTTTGTTTTAAGACAAACTAATCTATGGGTGAAGAAAGAGTAAACGAACAAAAATTAATTTTATGATAAATGTGTGAGAAAAGTTGACTTGTGAATCACAGATTTTTTTTTGCGTTTCAACTTTTGTACCCTTGTTTTTCTTAGATGCAGAAAAAGTTCTCAATTTCTTTGAAAGAATGAGGAAAATTGAAAACTTCAAAAACAGGGACCGAGCCTTGAAAGACTGCCTACGTATCTCACAAAGGAGAATTCAGGTCCTACGTAGTTCGACCACTTGATTTTTTTTTGTGGAGATGAGAAAGCAAAGTTTATGATTTGAGTGTAAAGTTCGAATTTTGTTAGGAAATTAAAGACTCATTGAATATTTGGACGCACTATCGATAGTGACTCGATATTTATGCCTATGAGACTCTAAAAAAAATCTAAAAGAGTGGACTAGCATGTCTCCAAATAAAGCAACATATTCACAAAACAGTTATAGCATATAGCACACAAACAATTATTGCGCATCCTAAACAGATATGTGACCTTTTTGTGCCAAAGGTAGGCCTAACGATTTGAAGGATGTATTACGTCATTTGAAACATTCCATTGCCCCAAAACTTATATTTATACAAATATTATGAATAATTTGAATGGGGATACATAAATGGAAAAAAGGGATATAAATAATCAGTCCCACGCAGGGGTACAATCCTAACTAAGCCTTCGTGGAAAATCCTTCTTTCTTGATTTCTTGACATCTCCGAACGCCAACGCCTTTTGGATGAAGTGTCATTCACTGAAGGTCCTTCTTTGACTAGACTAAGCTACAAAAAAAAAAAACTCCCAGCCCCGAGGGACAATGGTTTGCCAAACCGCATATAAAACCTTCAAATTTAAACATATAGGTATGATTGTTCATTTAGGCCGAGGGCTTTTTTGAACTCAAGGTGGTCTTTCTAATGGGCCCAATACGCCTTGGGTATTGTGTCGTCTTAGGCCAATGCACTAAATTAGGGATTTGGCTTTGCTCTACGTAGGTTGACTAAGAGTGGCAACATCATCTCAACATCAATATGTAATGCAAGTTTAAAATATAATAATAAAAATAATAGTAATAAGCAATGCTTACTCAGTTGGGAGTTTCTCTAACCGACAACCATCACTTATGAGCTAGCGATGATACAACGAAGCTATGTCGTTGCCACATCCATCCAATACCTTGCCAGGGTAAATGACATCACCATCTTGGATCCATTCATCAAAGTCCTCTTTTTGGGACTTAAGAGGCATAGCCTCCATCCTACGCTGGCTACGTAGTTCTGGGGTTTGAGTAAATTAAACTCTTACCCAACTCGGTGCTCAATTCTACTCCCAAAATATGTGCTCATATTAAACTCATCATCTAGTCTCATTGGACTTTAATTTAAATCATCAAACTCATCTCATTTCATGTTCATCAATCATTATACTTCCAAAAACATCATTTTCATCTCATCAAAACATCTTGCTCAAAATATCATTTTCTCAAATTCATTCAAATTCAACTCTTTTGCTCTTTCAAAACTTAATAAAATACATATATAGTATTAATTCATATAACTCTCTTTTTATCAATAAAAATAATAAAAAGCCAACATCTTTACTCAAAACATGTGTAAAAATATTCATGAACATCAAATCAATTAGAATTCAAGGGAAAGTAGCCATTAACAATAATTCCAATAATATGAGAGATAACAATAATAATAATATTAATGCATAAATATATCTAACTCAATAGAAGAAGAATTATTTCATTTAGAATTCAAGATTTGGATAAAACTCAACTATAACTCAATTATAATAAATTTAAATATTGGGCGCATGGACGAACTCAATCCAATGCTATGAAAGCCTTACATACCTTAAATCCGAAGGTTTACTCCGAATTGGAATACTCTTGGATCCCTAGCCTTTTCTTCTCGCCGGAGCGTTTTGTGTACTACCCAGAGTATAAGAATAACCGGAGTAGTATTTTTATACTACTAAAACTAAAACTATATTTGAGAAGAAGTATATAGAGAGAAGAAATGCTTAAGAAAGCTTGATGAATAAAATGAGGAAATAAGGTGGGTATTTATAGGTGGGAAAGAGGGACCTAACAATAAATAAAATAATTATAAAGAAAAATCTGAAAATTTAATGGAATATATTGATGTCATGGATGATGTTAAATGGAGGACAATTTATGTCATGCATGATGTCAAATGCATCTAGATGTTTCCATGGTAGGTAAGATAAGTTCTTTTTAACAGAATACTCGTTTTCGAAGCTGCGTTTGAATAAGATAAATTCCTTATTAGGATTTGGTGTCTTCATAAGAATTATATATATGGAAGTCTAGTTTCATATAATTCAAGAATCAACCAATTTGGAGCAACCTACAGTGAGATATGAATTTTCTTCTATCAACACTCAATTCCGTCACAGCACTATATCTTGCAAAGATTAATTTATTTGACCTACTTATACTCCGAATTGGAAGTTATGTTCTTCATAAAAGTTGTAGGTAAGGATGTTGTAATTACCCAAAAATTTGAATCACCTAATCTGGACCAACCTATGAAGAGTTATGCCCAAAATACAGAGGCTGTATTATTTTCATCGAGAATTGAAATACCGACATATAATATTTTAGGGGTTGTTACAAGCACTGATCCCTACATGGTGATATCATGTAGGCAAAAGAGTATGCATTAGTACTTTGAATGTACTAAGTATGTAAGGATGCATGAACATTGAGGAAACATTAAAACATTTATGTAATATGGAATATAATTTAATGTATGCATAATAAATCATATATATATCCTTTAAAACATTCATTTTGTGGGAAATAACCATAACCGACATTTAAGACCATGCGAGCTATTACATAGAATCCAACATAACCCCCTACGTTGCCCGGGGAGACTACTTGCCGGGTAGAACTCCGTCAACTTCATTTATTTCTTTAACTTTAACTTTAAGGGCTATTTATGGATCCATTAGCCTAAGCCTACAAGGGCTCCTATGTTGGCACATAGTTAATGAGACAAGAGGTTGCTACTAGGATTCCCTTACCGAATCCCACCTCAATGACCCATTCAGTGCTAAGTCAATCCCACAGAATAGTTTAATACTTCAAAATATTCATAGCATATAACTTGAGAATTCAAACATCATATTCGGTAGAATAGCTCATTAAAACATTTGGTAATTCAAATATGCAAGAATTTTCCTTATTGCATAAAGAATCCATCATTCATATCATTTCATCATTCTTTTATTTCATAAGACTCCCTTTTGATCATAGATATTGCTTTCATAAACATTTATTTGGAGTCAAAGCTTTCAAGTCAAACTTTATTAAAAACATAGTAAAACTAGGTGGGTTCAAATCACTTCAACTTGCAAATATGTATGTAAATAAATATACATAAATACTTTGAAATTCATTAATTAAAAGTCATGCTTTAGACAACCCACCATGAATTTTAAGAACCTTTAAAAATATAAATAAATAAATTATTTGCAATCCATCAATTCAAACATATAAAATTATGTTATATCAAAATAGACCAATAATCATTAGTTTAACTATGATTCATACTATTAAGTAAAATTAAGAATTAACATAAGAAAATATTACTTGAAATCAAGAGATTTAATTGAAAGCATTTTTGGACTACATGGGTGGAAGAACCCATGGACAAACACCCACATAACTTAGAGTAGAGCTTAAAGAAAATAAACATAATTTATCATATAATCAAAATAATTTAGACATGAGAGTGAAAGGAATACTCTCATTGAAATCTTACATACCTGGAAACCGAAGCTTTAGTTGGTACCGGAAGACTTAATGACCACTCTTGAGTCCTAGCTTCTCTCCTTGCCGGAACGTTTTGTGTACTACCCGGAATATATGAATTACCGGAATAGTATTTCTTCATAAAAGTTGTAGGTAATGATCTTGTGGTTACTCAAAAATTTGAATCACTCAATTTGGATATTCCTATGAAAAGTTATGACCAAAATATAGAGGCTGTATCATGTTTAGGCAAAAATTGTAATATCGTATACAACGTTTTTAGGGGATGTTACAAGGATAGATGATTTGTTTGACCAACTTTAGGGTGCCACTTGTTTCTCAAAGATAGACCTAAGATCAGGTTACCATCAGTTGAAAGTAAGAGAGTGTGATATCCTGAAGACAGCTTTTCGGACCCATTATGGCCATTTTAAGTTCTTGGTCATTTCTTTTGGGTTCACTAATGCACCTGCAGCCTTTTGGATCTCATGAATCAGGTGTTCAAGCCGTATCTTGATATGTTCGTGATTGTCTTTATCGATGATAGTCTGGTCTACTCTAAAGAATGAGGAAGAGCATGCTTATCACCTTAGAGTTGTCCTCCAAACTCTGAAAGACAAGAAATTATATGCAAAGTTCTTCAAATGTGAATTCTGGCTCTCATCAGTGTCTTTCTTAGGCCACATTATATCTGGAGATAGTATTCGGATTGATACCTAGAAAATTGAGGTAGTGAAAAATTGGCCCAGACCCACATCCTCAACTAATATAAGAAGGTTCTTGAATTTGGATGGCTATTACTAAAAGTTCGTAGAGGGATTCTCATCCATATCATCCCCATTGACTAAGCTAACCCAAAAGAAGGCTAAGTTCCAATGGTTCGATGCTTGTGAGAGGAGTTTCCAGAAGTTGAAGACCAAACTGACTATTTCTCCTATTTTGACTTTGCCCGATGGAACAGAGAATTTTGTGATGTATTGTGATGTGTCTAGAGTTGGTTTGGGCTGTGTGTTGATGCAGAGGGGAAAAGTGATAGCTTATGCTTCCAGACAGCTTAAGAAATATGAGAGAAATTACTCCACTCATGACCTTGAGCTGGTTGTTGTGGTATTTGCTCTTAAGATTTGATGCCACTATTTGTATGGAGTGCATGTTGATGTGTTTACTGATCATACCAGCCTGTAATATGTCTTTAGTTAGAGAGAGCTCAACCTGAGGTAGAGGAGACATCTAGAGTTACTCAAGGATTATGACATAAGCATTTTTTATCACCCAGTTAAAGCTAATTTTGTTGTTGATGCTCTTAGCAGGTTGTCTATAGGTAGCACTGCCCATGTTTAGGAAGAAAAGAAAGTATTGGCTAAAGAAGTGCATAGATTAGCCCAATTGGGAGTCCATATTGAGGAGTTTAGTGAAGGTGGAATTAATATTCAAAATGGATATGCATCATCTCTGGCAGCAGAGGTGAAAGAAAAGCAAGACCAAGATCTTGTCCTACTTTAGTTGAAGGAAACTGTTCACAAAGAGAAGATGATGGTTTTCTCCAAAAGGGGAGATGGTGTGTTGAGGTACCAAAATAGATTATGTGTCCCGAATATTGATGATATCCGAGGAGGGATTATAGCTGAAGCTCATAATTCCATATTCTCTATTAATCCGGGTTATAAAAATATGTATCATGACTTAAAAAAAGTCTATTGGTGGAGTTGAATAAAGAGAGATATTGCTGATTTTATTTCTAGGTGCCCGAATTATCAACATGTTAAAGTAGAGCATCAAAGACCATGTAGGTTGACTCAGAACTTTGAGATCCCTAAATGAAAGTTGGAGATAATCAATATGGACTTTATTACAGGTTTGTCGAGGTCCCGAAAGTATCATGATTTGATTTGGGTTATTGTAGATAGAATGACCAAATCAGCTCATTTCTTGGTAGTTAAGACAACAGATACCATAGAGTATTATGCCAAATTGTACATCCGGGAGATTGTCAGATTGCATGGAGTTTCCTTGTCTATGATCTCAAACTGAGGAGCTTAATTCACCTCCCAGTTTTAGAGATCTTTTCAGAAAGGACTGCGTTCAAAAATGAATCTTAGTACAACCATTCATCCCCTAACAGATGACCAGCCAGAGCCCCACCATTCAGACATTGAAGAATATGTTGAGGGCATGTGTACTTGACTTCAAAGGTAATTAGGATAATCACTTACCTCTCATTGAGTTTGCATATAATAATAGCTATCATGCAGGTATTCAGATGGCTCCCTATGAAACTTTATATGGGATGATATGTATATCACCAATTGTATGATTTGAAGTTGGTGAAATTGAATTGATTGGGCCTGATTTTTTTTACCAAGCTATGGAAAAGGTGAAGATTATTTAAGAGGGGATGAAGACGGCACAAAGCCACCAGAAATCGTATACTGATGTGAGAAAGAGAGACTTAGAATTTGAGGTGAACGATTGAGTGTACTTGAAACTATCACCGATGAAGGGTGTCATGAGGTTTTTGGAAGAAGGCACCTTAGTATGAGGTACATTGGTCCTTACCAAATTGTTAGGAGGATTAGGAGTGTCGCTTATGAGTTGGAGTTACCTTCTGAGTTAGCTGTTATTCATCCGGTATTTTATGTCTCGATGTTGAAGAAGTGCTTGGAAGATCCTTCATTAGTAGTTCTCATTGATAGTATTAGAGTTAAGGATATATTTTCATATGAAGAGATTCCGATCCAAATTCTTGATCTCAGATTCGCAAATTAAGGACCAAAGAGATTGCCTCAATCAAAGTCTTGTAGAGAAATAAATTTATTGAGGAATCCACATGGGAAGCTGATGAAGATATTAAAGACAAATATCCGCATCTATTTGTGCCCATCGATGAAAATTTTGAAGGTAATGTCCCTATTCTTGATTTAAATGTGTATGTTCATCCTTGAGTTTGAATAGTTGATTGTTTAGAGCATTTGATTAGCTGAATGATTGAGTCTTAATCGTTATTCGTACCTTGAGTGCATCCTTGGTTTACTCATCATTTGAGGACGAATGATCCCAAAAGGGAGATATTATTATACTCTAGAAATTACCAACATACCCCTAGAGGATAACTTACTCGCATAATGTATCACCCCTAACCCTTTTGGCCAATACGAGGCCAGAATATCTATCCGGGGAAAATCATGTGGGAATTGGTTGAATTTTAGGCCAAGTGGATCTAAAGATAATTTTTTGGGAAAAATTGTAATTCTAGAGAAGTGCGTGACCTGTTCGTGTCGCGGACCTGCTCCCCCATAGTGAATTTTTCTCCTTGGTTAAAAATCTGACCAAAAAACCAAATTTGGCGATAAAATACACTTTAGGAATACATTTTATGAGTTACTCATAAAAGTCATTTACTGAATGCATTTTATGTGCGTTTTGTCAGCATATGCTTCAATTTCAATGAGGGTATTCCGATCTTTTTCCCATCCCTTCTATACTTAATCCACTTCATTTTAAGGCCATTTTTGACCCATATCAATTCCTAAGGTGATTTTCCTATCAATTACACTCTTAAACTTTGAGAACTAGGGCTGAGGAAAAAAGAGAAGGCAAGGGTTCAAAGAAATCAAGTCGAATCTTCAACGTTTGACTATCCAATCTTCATCCTAGGTATGTAAGGCTAACCATAATGTGGATTGAGTTCGTCCACATGCCCTATATATATACATAGAAACTCAATAGAAGAAGAATTAACTCATTCAAAATTCAAGAAACTAGGTTAGACTCAACTCATTCTCAACAATAGATAGAATTAGATGTAGGACGCGTGGATGAACTCAATCCAACGTTGTGATTAGCCTTACATACCTGAAAATCAAAGGGACGATCGAGTCTTGAAGTAATGGCTTGAAAACCTTGAACCCTAGCTTTATTTCTTCTCTCTAATTCTCTTCTCTTAATGTTCTAAGTGTTAAGTGAGAGAAAATACCCTTAGGGTACAGATAAGGGATGAATTTTAGTCCTAAAATGGCTTGGGTTAAGTTTGGGAAAGGTGGAGAAAAGTTTGAAATGTTCTTCATTAAAAAAAAATCTCAAAAACGGGTTTGGCAGTGCGCCATTCCAGGGCCCAAACTACTAAAGTCAGTTGCGGGCGCACTGCTGGCGCACCACGCCAGTCCCCAAATTGCTGCAGCGATAGTCTCTGGTAAAACGGTCATAACTTTTTACTCAAAATTCAAAATGAGAAAAAACTTGGTGGAGTTGGAAAAAAGACTCAAAGACCTTTAATTTGATAGGTCATGGGCCACTAACTCTTAATATTATGAGAGATATGATCATTTGAAGTTGACTATTATATGATCTTATACGAAAAACTCAATCGGTAAGGGATCTTTGAACTCGACTTAGTACTAGAGGTTCCTTAGGACACTAATTCACCTCTAATACACATCAAATACTTAGTAATTGATCCTAAAATATATATACAATTAGAAGTCATTGGGCTCGGGCCTATACGAGTAAGAAGACTGATTCAGATCTTAGCTTAAAAGTTTTTAGGGTATAACGACTAAATTTACTTCATACAAAACCTAACTTTCAATAAATCAATTACTTTGATACATTATTAACATCAAATCAAAAAAACCCAAAAAACAAGCAAAGAGAATAAATTCTCAACCCCTAAGAATGTTATTAACACTGAAAAGTACTATAATTTTTTATATGCTTCACAATTCATCAAATCAATGAAATCTTCAGCTATTTTTATGCTTTTATTAGTTTAATTTTTCTTATAATCTCTTTGTTCACTTTATCAATTTGCTTATATTTTCGAATTGAGTGGAGAAAATAGAAAAGAAGGAACAACATAGAAAGAGATCTGAAGAAGGGGGGGATCTTAAGAACAAGGGAGAAAAGAGTGGGTGGAAGATTTTGATGGAGAAGAGAAAATGGGTGGGAGGGAGAAGAGGGGAGGTTCTGATGAAGAAGAAAGAGGGAGGAACGAAGGGGGATGGGGGTCTGAAGAAGAAGGAAGGGGAGGATATTTGATTTTATTATTTTTTAATATTTTATTTCTTATGTGTCATTTAAAAATGACGTGGAATTTCACATGTAAATGTGTGTCATTAAAACCATGACGTGGAATTCCACATGTAAATGTGTGTCATTAAAATCATGACGTGGAACTCTACGTGTAGATGTTTGTATTACACACACATTTATCAGATAAGAAAAGGGTTTAAAAGATCAAGTTTCATTAGGTTTAAGTGTTCAATTGGCAAAATCGTGAGTATAAGAGTCTAGGTTACAATTCGAGCCAAGTACAAGGGTTTCTCAGGTTATTCTGCCTAATATATATCATAAATCACAATAAATTATTATTGAATTTTTTTAAAAAATGAATAAATAATTGCTTAGGCTGAGGCACGACCACATATATTTTATTCTCTTTAAGGAGATTCAACTTCACTCTGTGTAATCTTCACAATTCAACAACATAACTCTTGACTTGTCCCCTCCAAGATACAACAATCCAACAATAGCGTGTGATTCAAACAACTCCACATTAGTTGAAGAGTTCAAAGCTCCATCAAAAGATCACATTCTTGCAATATAAAATTACAAACTTTCTACAGTGAATTAGTTGAAGACTTAGAATATTTTCTTTTGTCTCAACTTTCTCTTTTACTACACTAACACAATAAATACTTCTCGACTTTTTATTTTTATTTTAATGCAACACAATGAGGAAAATATCCTCTATATAGGTAAAGAATTCCTCCGTATAATGAATTAAAAAATATGAAATAGTAAATTGAATAAATAAATGACATAAAAATTAGAGAAATTACTAGTCATAAAAGGTAGAATAATGAATTAGAGGTTACAAGAGCTTAAAAAAATTTGATAGAATGTCAACTTTCCCTCCAAAGGCCTCAACGTATGATATGGAAAATGTAGCAGTCATTTGGTGGGACATTATGCACTTTAGTATTATATAATATCAATATTGAAATGCTCAGGTAATTCAATAATTTCCCACTCATTTTAATATTAAATGAAAAAGTATATTAGCTAAAGATAGATTATTTTGCATAATAAAGGTGTGATCTATAAATGTTTAAGAAAAATCAAATATCATTATTTATATATAATAATCAAAGTGTTGACATGGACATTAATAATTAGTATATTTCGGTCTTGTTCTAGCTCAATTTTCATGAGTATTTTTTAGAATAAGACCAATTCTCAAACAAAGTGACCTACTTCAACACTCACATAGGTAAAATCTGTCAAGGATATTCCTGTAATTTCGATACTCACTCGTACGAAATACAAATTTTCATTAAGAGTTTATAAACTCAACATCCACAAATCATTAAAGGATAAATGCACTCACATCAAAAGAAGACATGAAAATAAATATAAAAGTACATTTCACAACAAATCATCATACAATTCATTTTTTTCATTGAACCTGGTTAAAAAATCTCTAGTCTGCAAGTTGAATTTTCTTACATATGACTCAACAAGAATTGAGCTTCAATTTTATTTCCTCCGTATGTTTCAGACCCTTTATGGTTTCAAGGCCTTAATTAGTTCATCTGCAAGATTATCATAAACTTTTGATATACCAATGTCAAGGTACCATTTGTCAAATATGATCTCATAATATTTTTTTCTCCTTATGGGTTATTTATCGTTATAAATTTGTACTCTACCAATAATATTGATGCTATTATAATTAATCAAGATTTGAAAAATTAATTTCTTAAAATAAAGTGTTTGATATAAAAATCAATTCAATTTTCACTAATTGATGCTAAAAAGATAATTACTTCAACCTTTGTGGTAGAGTTAGAAAACAATAATTTGCTTATTGTTATCAACCAAATTAATGGTTGTCCACTTTGCATTAGTGGATGATCCTATATCTTTTTTAGTGGGCAACTTACCCATTAATGTTTTGTTTTCTTCCATTTACATATGGCTATAAATAGCCTTCTTCAATGTAAAGATGATAGAAAGATACTACATAAACATAGTAAAATTTATCTTTTGTTCTCCTTTCTTATCTTTTACTCTTGCTTCCTTGTTTTGTTGTATTTCATAACATGTTATCAGCACGAGGCTCCGGCTATTGTTTCAAGGTAACAAAAAATGGTAAGAGTTTTATTTAATTTTCTTTTCAGAAAATGGCAAATATTTCCAAACTTAAATTCGTTGCTTTGGACATTTCTGGAAAAGACTACTCCTCATGGGCACTAGATGCCGAAATTCATCTTGAATCGATGGATCTGGCAGACACCATCAAAGATGATAACCAGGCATCTAGTCAAGACAGTGCAAAAGCTATGATTTTCCTCCGCCACCATCTTGACGAGGGTCTTAAATTACAATATCTTACATTAAAAGATCCCCTGAAATTGAGGAAAAATTTAAAGGAAAAATATGACCACCTGAAGTTGGTCATGCTTCCACAAGCACGTCATGACTGGTTGAATCTGAGACTAATGGACTTTAAAAATATAACTGAATATAATTCTGCTTTATTTAGAATTATAGCTCAGTTAACTTTATGCATAAATAAAAAGATAAAAAGAAAAGCCATTCCATTTCGTCAAAAGACCCACACCCAAGTTCCATAGCTTTTGGTTCGCAGATGATATATACATGGGTTCACGGTGTATTGCCACTAGAAATCAAGCCCTTGGCATTGGACTTGTAAATCGATTCATAACCTTTCGGGCACAACCAATCTCTATTCGAACTCCCTTTACTTGTAGGAGTACATCTTGGATTTGTCGATTATGTTATGGCCGTAGTCCTACTCATGGTGATCCAATTCTAATAGACTTATTGGAGGGTCCCATTGGCGTGCATCCAGTAGGAATTGAACCTATGAATTCGCCAATGTGTTCTGTTTTCCTTAATTTTTCCTAAATCCCCGTTCGATTCACTGGTCAAACTTGGATAAAAAATAGGCTTATTTCAAAGGAGACTAGTAATAATTCAAACTTGAAAAGGATCTTCCTTATTCTTGAAGAATGAGGGGCAAAGGGATGAAATCACGGAACAAGATAAACTTGAAAAAATATACTCCATATTTTCACCCGCGAATATGCTCCTGCAGCAGCAATATCGCGAAAAAGGCTTTACAAAATATTCTAAATTATTATCTCACTTACTTATTGCTGAACGTCATAATGAATTATTAATGAAAAATCATGATAGTCGGCCCGTTGGTTCTTTGCCGCTCCCTGAAGTGAATCAGGCAAATTATAACCAACGAGAAAGAGGTCATGGCCCCAGTCGTGGTCGTGGTCATGGGCGACAAAGAAATTATAATCATGATGCTCGGCTGGCACCGAGAAATGATCAGCAATATAAAAGGCAGGGTAAAAAGCCAGAAGCTTTGCCCAAGAAAAATTCAGAAAGTGTATGCCATAGATGTGGAGGTGTGGGGCACTGGTCGCGGACTTGCCGGTCGTCAAAACGCTTGGTTCAGCTATATCAGGCATCGTTAAAGAGGGCAAAAAATAATCCAGAGACAAATTTTATCTCTGAGGACAATATTGAGCCCATGCATCTGGATGTAGCTGATTTTTTTAATTTTCCAGAAGTAAATATGAATGTTGATAAGCCCAATGATATTTAAATAATTCTCTTTGTTGTTGTCTGTATTAAATATTATGTTTGTATTTTTCTAGATCCATGTAAGGAAATAAAATTTTGTATAATAAATCATGTATTAATTATAATATTTACTTTCTTTCCTTTTTGAAGAAAATATGGAAATGCCTCAAATTTTATTTGGATCAATGATCAATCAAGAAGATATTTGTGTAATTGATAGTGGAACAACTCATGCTATTTTTAAAGACGAGAAATATTTTTCCAACTTGCTTAGAAGAAAAGCTAATGTTATTACGATATCTGGCAATTCCAAAATGATTGAAGGCTCCGGAAGAGCTACTATAATTCTGCCTAAGGGGACAAAAATTGTTATAGAAGATGCATTATTTTTTTCTAAATCTCCAAGAAACTTGTTAAGTTTTAAAGATATCCGCAAAAATGGATATCATGTTGAGACACTAAATGAAATGAATATTGAATATCTTGCTATAACTAAGAGTGTCTCAGGCCAGAAATATATTTTGGAAAAATTACCAACTCTGTCATCTGGCCTATATTATGCAAAAATTAGTGCAATTGAAGCACATATGATCGTAAACCAGAAGTTTACTGATCCAAATACATTTGTGCTATGGCACGATCGAATAGGTCATCCTGGATCAATAATGATGAGACGAATTCTTAAAAATTCAACTGGACATCCGTTAAAGAACCAGAAGATTCTTACGAATGATGAATTTTCATGTGCTGCTTTTTATTAGGGCAAATTAATTGCCAGACCATCGATCCTGAAGGTTGGCATCGAATCTCCTAGTTTTTTAGAGCGTATACATGAAGATATATGTGGACCTATTCATCCACCTAGTAGATTGTTTAGATATTTTATGGTACTAATAGATGCATCATCTAGATGGTCTCATGTGTGCTTGTTATCATCTCGCAACCTGGCGTTTGCGAAGTTGATAGCACAAATAATAAGATTAAGAGCGCAATTCCCAGATTATCCAATTAAAGCCATTCGCCTTGATAATGCTGAAGAATTTACATCCCAAGCATTTAATGATTATTGCTTATCAATTGGGATAAAAATTGAATATCCTGTTGCTCATATTCATACTCAAAATGGCCTTGCAGAGTCATTTATAAAACGCCTACAATTAATAGCAAGACCTCTACTAATGAAAATAAAATTGCCAATTACTGTTTGTGGTCATGCTATCTTACATGCAGCAGCACTTGTACGTCTCAGACCGACATATTATAATAAATACTCTCCGTCGCAATTAGTATTTGGTCATGAACCAAATATAGCCCATTTAAGAATTTTTGATTGTGTCGTATACGTGCCTGTAGCACCACCACAACGTACAAAAATGGGCCCTCAACGAAGGTTGGGCATATATGTTGGGTTTGACTCACCCTCTATAATTCAATACCTTGAACCATTGACTGGAGACTTATTCACTGCTCGATTTGCAGATTGTCGGTTTGATGAAATAATTTTCCCGCCATTAGGGGGAGAGAAAAAGGAACCCGAAAAAGACAAAGAAATTGCGTGGAAAGTTTCATCACTATCTCACTTTGATCCATGCACCCGCACATGTGAGAAAGAGGTCCAGAAGATCATCCACTTACAGAGAATAGCAAATCAAATGTGAGATGCATTTACTGATTTAAAATGGATAAATAAGTCACATATCCCTACAGTGAATGTGCATATCCGGATTGATGTCCCAAAAGGACCATCTACTAGTATCATAGCTTCTGAATCCCAAACATGCCTGAAGCATATTAGACCATTGAGTTCAAATGATAAAAATCCTAAAAAGAGAAGTGTGAGAAATAATAAAGATGATACTATAAAATAACCTCCTGAAGAAGCTCAAGATTTGAGTAATCCTGATATTCCTGAAGAAATCAGTGAACCCGAGACTCAAGTAAATGAAGAACTTTCAATAAATTCTTTCGGTGATAAGATAAATTTAGATCGATCTAAAATCACGGTTGATAATGTTTTTGCATATAATATTGCACTTAACCTCATGTAAGATAGTGAAAGTCTTGAGCCTAAATCCGTCGAAGAATGTCGACGTAGATGTAATTGGCCAGAATGGCAAAAAGCAATTCAATCAGAATTAGACTCACTTGCTAAACGTGAGGTTTTTGGACCTGTAGTCCAAACCCCTGAAGGTGTAAAACCAGTTGGTTATAAATGGATTTTTGTTAGAAAACAAAATGAGAGAAATGAAATTGTAAGATATAAGGCACGCCTTGTTGCACAAAGATTCTCTCAAAGACCCGGAGTCAACTATGAAGAAACATATTCACCTATTATGGATGGAATAACATTTCGATATCTCATCAGTCTAGCTGTACGTAAAAATCTTGAAATACATCTAATGGATGTAGTTACAGCTTACCTTTATGGTTCACTTGATAATGAAATTTACATGAAAATCCCAGAAGGATTAAAATTGCCTGAAGCATATAAAAAATCTCAGGAGATGTACTCAATAAAACTGCAAAGATCATTATATGGTCTGAAACAATCGACGTATGTGGTATAATCGCCTTAGTGAGTACTTAATAAATAAAGGTTATATAAATGATGTCATTTGTCCATGTGTTTTTATTAAGAAAATGGAATCAGAATTTGTTATACTCGCCGTTTATGTTGATGATATAAATCTCATTGGAACCCCTGAAGAGGTCCAAAAGGCAATTGAATATCTAAAGAAAGAATTTGAAATGAAAAACCTTGGAAAGACAAAACTTTGTCTAGGTCTGCAAATTGAACATTTAGCAGACGGGGTTTTTGTCCATCAATCTGCCTACACTGAGAAAATCTTAAAAAGATTTTACATGGACAAAGCACATCCATTAAGTACTCCAATGATTGTTCGATCACTTGAAGTGGAAAAAGATCAATTTCGACCTCCAGAAGAGGATGGAGAAATTCTTAGTCCTGAAGTACAATATCTCAGTGTTATTGGTGCACTTATGTATCTTGCTAACACAACTAGACCTGATATAACATTTTCTGTAAATTTGCTGGCAAGGTATAGTTCATCCCCAACGCGAAGACATTGGAACAGTATCAAGCATATTTTGCGATACCTAAAGGGTACTGTTGATATGGGTTTGTTTTATACTAACAAAGATAGTGCAGACCTTATTGGTTATGCAGATGCAGGTTATTTATCAGACCACACAAAGCTCGATCTCAAACAGGCTATCTATTTACACACGGAGGGACTGCTATATCATGGCGATCCACAAAGCAGTCAATTATTGCTACTTCTTCAAATCATGCTGAATTAATAGCAATTCATGAAGCAAGTAGAGAATGTGTATGGTTGATATCGATGATACAGTTTATCAAAGAAAGATGTGGCCTGAAAAGTGATGTCAAAGTACCCACAGTTATATTCGAAGATAATATCGCGTGCATAGCTTAATTGAAAGGTGGCTTCATAAAAGGAGACAGAACGAAACATATTTCACCAAAATTATTTTTCACACACGATCTTCAGAAGAATGGTGAAATTGATGTATAACAAGTTCGTTCAAGTGATAATCTTGAAGATTTATTCACAAAGGCATTACCAACCTCAACTTTTGAAAAACTAAGATATAAGGTTGGAATGCGTTGTTTCCAAAATATCAAATGAAGTTTTCATTAGGGGGAGTAAAATACGCGCTGCACTCTTTTTCCCTTAACCAAGGTTTTGTCCCACTGAGTTTTCTTAATAGGGTTTTTAATGAGGCAGCATTCATGGCGTATTACCAGATGTGTGTACACTTTTTCCTTCACTAGGCTTTTTCCCACTGGGTTTTTCCTAGTAAGGTTTTAACGAGGCACAACATATATGAATATTGAAAATAACTATGTATATTATCTCTTATAAAATTGTTAAGGAGACATATTATATATGGACATCCAAGGGGGAGTGTTATCAACCAAATTAATGGTTGTCCACTTTGCATTAGTGGATGATCCTATATCTTTTTTAGGGGGCAACTTACCCATTAATGTTTTGTTTTCTTCCATTTACATATGGCTATAAATAGCCTTCTTCAATATAAATATGATAGAAAGATACTACATATACATAGTAAAATTTATCTTTTGTTCTCCTTTCTTATCTTTTACTCTTGCTTCCTTGTTTTGTTGTATTTCATAACACTTATCTCATTTTCAGCGAATAGTATCAATTTTTCTCACCCGCATCAAAAAGTTTGTAACTATAGCAGGATGTATTATTTTTTAAAAAAAATTAAAAACAAGCCACAAATTAAATTCTTATATCAAGTAAATATAGGCAATTTGCTTGTACTAGCTAAGTACTTCTACCGCATACACTATATCAGTTCAAGTAAAATGAGTCACATATCTTTAATTTTTTATTAGGCTAGCGGGCTTTTTTTTATTTGCCACACTATTTTCATACAATTGAATGAAGAGGAATTGCAAGACTTATACAATCAACAAAATTATATTTCACAATTTTTCAACATAATGTGATCTAACGACCGGAGCCGTCGTGAATCATGATTAAAAAGAAATTCGCATGAATTTGGCTCGACTGGGTCCCACCACTCTGCCAGAGCAGAATGGTCCTGCTGGGAAGGCGCCGTCAGGGCATAAATAAGGCCTCCAGAGTGGGAAGTCATGAGACAGAACTTAAGTCGCGAATTTTTTTATTTTCCCCACTTCTCCCAAGTAGAGATTAGGGGCGAGGGTTTCTGCAAAACCCTCCAAAAAGCCTGCTCTTGAATGAAGAAAAGGAGGGAAGGGAATCTCAGCTTTTGAAAGGCTTCAACCCGTGGAATTCAATCTGGTCTTGCTCGTGGAACATCTGGAACCAATGATTTCAGCAATGTTATCTCTCCGCGAATGCTTGGCATCCAGGTAGGTTAGTCTTCTCTTTTTTGAGTAGTAAACCTATACCTACTGTGTAATATAGAAGAAAAATTAATGAGAATTCATATACTAAGTTATGGATCATGGGTTAGGGCAGAGATCCGATTGTGATAAGGTCAAATTCGAATGTGACCTGGGTAAAAATGTGTTGCAGTGAATTGAAAAGTTATTGATTGTGATGCTTTTGTGTGCAACTGGTTAATCTATATTAGGCATAAAATCTCGTTCAGAAAAGTAAAACTAGTAAATTTTGAAGTCAGACCTGTAAGGTTGGGTAGTGTGGACGTTGACTGTTTTCGAAATTATCTTAAATGTGCAATTGAGTTACTTATGATATGCTTAAACGTGTACAAATAAGAGTAACAGGTTAGTTATTATATAAATGAGCACTTTCTGGCCTATTTTTGTGATGAGCTTGTTCTTGATGATATAAATGTTGTGAATACTGAATGTAATTGTGAATGTGATATATTTGAATCGGGTGTCACGTTCCGACACATATATGAATCGGGTATCATGTTTTGACATGTATTTGGATCGGATGTCACGTTACGATATATTCTTGGATAGTGTGTCACGTTCTGACACAAATATGACTGAATTGGGTCCCCTGAGAAGGCCAAGTATGTGTGTGTAGATGATCCCATGAGAGGACCTGATGATATATGTATTTTCATGTAATAATAAGGTTAGTAGTACATGATCCATAGACTAAGAACTATAAATGAACTCTTGAGTTGAGGTGTGATAGATATAGAGAATTATGATCATCAATACACCTATTGGTGGGTAAGAGGATGAGCCCTGTTAGGTATGGATGTGATCTATATGGTATAATCATAGTCTATATTTATACACTTAGAAGTTGAGGTTTCTAGTTGCTAGAGAGTATTACCATTATGATTTCCTTGAATAACTGAGGTAGGGATAGTGCCTATCTAGAACTCAAGTGAGTTGGAGAGTGTGGTTGTGAGACGGATATGCTTTATGTTGTGAGACAATTAGACCAACTAGTGAGGATTGGGCGAAATCATTGAACGGTTAAGGTTGCTAGGTGGGGACTATTGGGGTAATGAAATAATATTAAGATGGGTCCCTAACCCACAGGTTTTAAGTTGTGACTAAGGTGATAGTGGAACCGTGTTGTTTAGGATGGTGAATACCCTAAGGGAGAGAATAAAGAGTACACTTATTGAGCTGGGGTGACTAAATTGAGGAAGTTTAAGGATTATGATATCTCTTATTTCTCTATTCATATATTATGCGGTGGGTATCAGATTGAACGATGATGACTACCATACGTGTTGTTTGTACTGATACTATTTTTGCTATGCCACTTAGCATAGTCTGGTTGCAGGGTCAGTTATGTCTCTTAGGTGAAAACGAAGGCGATCCTCCAGTAACTTCTATTTTTCCCTTATCTTGGTGGAAGGTAGTCTATTGGTCTTTTATTATATTTCTACTCTTAGTAGCTCTTATATCTATTTAGACTAATATCCTTGGAGGATTTTGTATAATTCTATAAGTTGGTCTTTAATATAGTTTTCTTTAGAAATTTTTGTTTAATTATTCAAGTTTGTTTTACATTTCGCAACTGTTCTTATATAAGGGGTTAAGGGTTCTCCTGCACAGGTAATAAAATGGGTTCCCGCACGACCCGATAAATTGGATAGTGACATATGACTTGTCAAGAAATATTCCATCACATATTTTTATGATATTTTCATTCTACAAATGAAATTTATATTAACTAGTGTTTCATTTACATGTCAATGATGGTGTCATTTTTTGACATGCTAATGCCTATGTCGATCCGAACTAGAAATAGAGTCAAGATTTAAAGTTTATGAATTCAAAATTATTATCTATTTAAATTATTAATTTTTATATGAATAATTTATAGGGATAATTTAGACACCTCCCTCCAGGTTTTATTTTATAACACTCACCTCCCATGTGATTTACGATATTATGTCTACCTTTCTTATTTTAATTTTTTTATAATCATTCTTTAAATCTATTTCAAATAAATATAAATTGATAATAATTCGACAAACTTTCCCTTCTTCATATTAATTTCTTCATACTAATGCATATTCCACATAATTTATTGAACACTATTTTTAACGAGTAATGAGCAAATATCATAATCATTATTCCATTCGACCATTAATACCTTTCCAAAATACATTTATTGCATAGCACACTCAGAAACATCCTACAACAAAACAAATTAAACCATAATTCCTAGAAAAAGGCAAAACCTTCCCAGGAACATATATTGGTACTCTTTTGCAAAAGAGTTTATTTGGATGCATCAAACAGGAAATAAAATAGGAGATTGACTAGTACTTGGTCTTATTTTTCTTGATAATTTTTATTTTATTGAGTAGATTGCTACACAAATCATTCCATATTAGCAGAGTTTAGGAAAAATTACACCAAAAAAATGTAATTTAGATAGCCTACTCTGATTTAAGTTCACGAGAACCAGAAATCCCCACCATTTTATTTATACCATCCATCAGCTTCTCAAGGTACAAATCATTAGGCTTAATCTCATCAAACTCATCAGGCATTTTGTCCCAATCTAGGGTTGGCTCCCACTCTGCCTCTTTGATTACCTCCTTGATTTTATTGAACACAATCTCACTTCCTTCTTTTGTTAAATGCATTCCATCCCTACACAAACAAAATTCAAAAACCCCATCATTTATTCCTAAATTCTTTGTACTTCTTTTCATTTCATTAGATTAATTCAATATTTTAGAATTATAATTCAAAGATTCAAAAATTATGTATACAAAAGGTATTATAAGTTGACATTCTTCTCGTATTAATAACGTAAAATCAAAATTATAGTAATTTAATTGTTAAAAAGTAAAACATGACAAGTATTTTGCGATGGAGAGACAGAAACACTTATACACAAAATCATATCACTTATTAAGACCTGAAGATCTTGCCCATGTATTTTTTTACAGGTAATGTTGCATCCTTCATTTGGAAATATTTTTCTAACATTTTTGGTATTGCATGTAATTGTGGATCTATGTTTGATGTTATCTCCTCTTGGTGGAATCATGTACCATGTAATTCTCTCGATGCTTTGACGGTGAAGATCTGTAACCCCTCAAATATTTCTACGTCAAGACTCGAACCATTCTTCGTGTGCGTATAGGCTTGAACTCGAAGACTTCAAATTGTATATATGAGTTAGAATTAATTCCTAAGTATTTGAAGTGTATTAGAGGTGTTTTAGGGTCATAAGGGATCTCTAACACCAAGCCGAGTCCAAAGAATTTCTACCGATTAAGTTTTCCGATGAGTCCGTATAAGGTTCAACTTTAAATGACTATATATCCTAAATTATAATGAATTGGTTGTACCATAACCTATCAAATTAAATGTCTTTGAGTCTTCTTTCCAACGCCACCAAATTTGCCTCATTTGGAGTTTGGAGTAAAAAGTTATGACCATTTTATTGAAGACGCTCTATCCTGGTAGAAGTCCGCGATGGATCCGCGACGCAGAGAGGACACAGACTCCACTGCCTAAGACGAATGACGCCCCCTTTATTTTTTTAGGGTATTTTTATCCTATAACCCTTTGGGGGAGTTATTCTAATATCCCTAAACTTGTAGAAAACAGTTTTCCTCATTAAAAACCCTCTCATTCACTTTTAAACATCAACGCTCAAGAATTTTCAAGGAAGCATCAAGTTAGGGTTCTTTTTCAAGATTCTTCAACAAGGTAATTCCTTTATAGATTTCAATCTTTCCAAAACAAACTTCTTCATTTATTCATGAATCACTAAGAGAAATCTTAAATTCTAACCATAGGGTTTTCAAGAAAACAAATCCAAGAATTTCAAGAAAGGGTCTCTTGATTTTTCTTCTTCAAGTTAAGATTTTTCATCAAGATTTATGGAGATTTTAAGGTATGTAAAGCTAACTTAAAATATGGATTGAGTTCTTCCATATGCCCCATAGATGTGTTGGATAGAAATTGTGGAAGACTTGAACCCTCCATAAACATTTTCTTGAATTTTCCTAAAACCCTAGAATATCTTTACATACTATTAATTGATTGATGATCTTCATGACTTGAATTCTTGAACAAATTACTTTTCATATGATATTTCATAAACTATAGTCATATATTTATTGATTGTAAATGATTATGTATATGTATTGATGAAAAGCATGAATTGAGATAGCTAAGAATGTGAATGGCATAAAATAGGAACATAACTTATTCTTTTCATACAAGTATATCTAACTACTCTTGAAAGATGTGATTGGGACGAATTGGATAGTATGATTTGTTGAAAGGTTTTATTGTGATAAAATTGATAAATTGATAAGGGTCCACATGAGACTTGTCGATATGATTAGATTAAACTGATTTGGTAGAGTTTTATGAGCATTGAGTCTTGGGAGGAGTATCGAGCACCGAATTGGGTAAGAGTAAGTAATAACTCAAACTCAATAACTACATCGCCAAACGTAGGAGAGGATTAGACCGTTAAAATTGGATGCTTCCCAAATTACTGTCCTGACATGATAGGACTTGATTGATTGTGGATCCATGATTGTTGATTCGTTCCTACCCTGGCAAAGTATGAACGGACGTGGCAACAATGTCGGCTTGTTGTACTATCACTAGCTCATAAGTGATACTTGTCAGATAAGAGAAACTCTCATATAAGTCTTGATAGTAGTTTGAGTCAGATTGGAATGGATTGGATTGGGTAGTATATGATTAGTCTTGTCTAAATCATATTCTTGTTTAAACCTAGGACATCTTGATTTAGTTGTTCCTTCTTTGGAGTTGAGATACTGAGTTGATTTGATCCTACCCTGATGCATGTTTTATTCTGCCATTTTACATACCCGTACATTTCACGTACTGACGTCATTTGGCCTGCATGGTTTTATGATGTAGACACAGGTATTAGAGATCATCAACAGGCGCACCGTTGAAGATCTATTCACTTCCAGCTAGTTGGTGAGTCCTTTTTGTTTCCGAAAGATATCACATTTATCTTTTCAACTTTGAGTTTGTTTTCCTTTATTTTGATTTGTGGTAGTCATGAACTTGTCATTGGCACCTCTTAAATTGTTGATAGAGGCTTCATAGACTAGAGAGTGGATGATGTTGATTTGTTCGTTTTAACTAGTTTCATTCTTACTAGTTGTTAAATTAGATATGTGGTTGGCCTTTGGCCTTATTTATGAATAGAATCCTTGTGAGTTGAGTCTTCCGCTGATAGAATGTGACTGAATGAGAGTGTGATTGGACCAAGTGGTTTGCTTGAAGTCCAACAATGGTTTTTGAGTACCGGCCACGTCTAAGGTACCCTCTCGGAGCGTGACAAGATCTCCCCTATTGTTGTCATTTGGGAGTTGTGGAACATTAGGGGTAGCTGCAAATATGGGAACAAGAAATTGCTGATGGCATGGGTAAAAGAGGTTTTTAAAATGTATAATTTTTAGAAATCACGTAAGGAGCAAATTACATTTTTTTCCTATCATTTATCAATTTACAAAAATTCTTTTAAATTTGTTCCATCCGGATACATAAATATTGATACATTACAAAAGTTGTGTGTTGAGCTTAAAAAGGAAATAAAAGGTAAAATTAAATGTTAGTTTCATAAATCACGCAAAACAAATTGATATCAATTCACTCAAAATTTTAGAAACTTCAAACAATTCAAATTTCAAATTTTCTTCTCCCCAATCTATCCCTAATCATAATAATTTTTCTTCTTCTTCATCATCAATTTTTTTCTTTCTAGTCATCAAATGTCAATTTTTAATTTATTTTTTTTTAGCTTTTTCATCTATAAATTTTTGATACAAACGGATGATGCTCTATCTTTGAGTATTGTGATTACCCAAATTAGTTGAAGAATGATGCATCTTCGACTTCACAAATTGACTGCGGAAAAAATGCCCCAAAAAGGAGGTGAAAAGGATGAGTTGCTAGTAGCTCCGGTAAGGGCTTTGAGCCGAGATCCATGGATGACGCCATTGTTGAAAGTAAAAAAATTCTACGGGAGTTGATTCAGAGCAAAGAAGAAAGTGTAGAAGAATTTCGTCATCCCTTTTTTTTTATTTCAACAAATTAGATTGTTGATTTTTTTTTGGTTGTTGTTCATCTTTTTGTGATATATATGTGTAGATTTTTAATGTATTTAGTTGTTTTTCTTTCTTAAATTAATGTATAATGCCTTTGTTTCAATATTATGATACATTACATTTTTATCATGCACAATGTATTGTGTTCAAATATTAGTTTTGATACCTTAATTTATTAAAATACAAATTAGTATGTACATAACTAGTACAAATTTCGTTATTTTTTACTATCAGATACATACACCCAAACTTATTCAAGTAGAAGGTTATATATTTATAGACATTATCAAATATAATTGTTGATATATAAACACTAATATTTTTATAACAATATCAGTTTGTATCATATTCATAGTTATGTATATGACACAAAATTGATACATACACCCAAACTTATTCAAGTAGAAGGTTATATATTTGTAGACATTATCAAATATAATTGTTGATATATAAACACTAATGTTTTATAACAATATCAGTTTGTATCATATTCATAGTTATGTATATGACACAACATTGATAGAGCAATTGGTTAATTTCCTCTTTTTTTTTGATTTTTTGTTGTTAATCTTTTTTGATATGTATGAGTTCTGGACATGATACATAAATTTAAATTTATAATAAATGTATCGGATACATATCAACTACCAGACGGTAATGTATCTATCTCAAATGTAACATCTTATGGACAACAATTACCTATTTAATGTATCTAGTAGAAATATAGTACTTAACAATTCAAACAAGATACATAAATAGTAATGTATCATGATAAATCTATCCATCTCGTAAACATAATTCAAATGTAATGTATCATAATGTTGAAATGAAGGCATTATACATTAATTTAAGAAACAAAAAGATTAAATACATTAAAAATGTGAACCTATATGTATCACAAAAAGATAAACAACAAAAATCGACCTTTATCCATATGTATCCGCAATTTTTTAAGATGAAAAAACTAAAAATTAAAAAAATTTAAGTGATGAAAAGAGATCTACCGCTTGAATAACTTGAAATCATTAATTGGAAAGAGAAAAAATCTGAAATTTAAAAATAGATTAATGAATGTAACTGTGGAGAGATTTGTGGTGTGAAAAAAAGAAGAAAAATCATGGGTATAATATTTTAAATTTATATATCTGGAAAAAGGAATCATATGAGCAAAAAAAGGAATTTTTGATAATTTTAAAACGATAAGAAAAATAAAAAATATATAATTAAAAAAAGTGTGTAATTAAGTAATTTCTCCTTTTAAAATACCATGGTAACTCTAGCATATTATCAAGGACATAACGGGTCTTCTTCAAGGCACAAATTGGTCAATACAACATTAATGAGAAAAGATTTCAAATTTAGCCTTTATATTTAAAGCTTTGAGAAAACACGACAAAAATCCTTTTAAAAAGTACCAATAAATCTCTCTCAAAAAACTAGTCTAAACAGGTACAAAAATTATTCAGAGAATACGATATACAAAAAATAAAACATAGCTCTCACCATAAAAATAAGAAAGGCAAAAGTTGTTGGAGATCATCGTCATTTTCATCAAAGAAACATCACTGTAACGACCACTCTGATCGTTATGGTTAAGCCAATGGTGAAAGAAATTGGGCTAGAAAATTTTTTGTGGTAGTAAGTTAAAAATTTCAGGCTAGGCTAAGTTCAGACGAATTCTTAGCGAGGTGAGATCTTGGAAAAGGATTGGGTGAAATATCTAAGCGCGGGTTAGATTTTCCATTAGCTAAGTCACTAAGGAATTCATATGGCCTTTCAGAATCGAATTTGGGTGAGTAAAACTCACGATATTGAATTTGGCATGAAAAGGTTGGTATGAAACGTTAAGGGTTGCAGGTATGTTACAAAATGCGGGCTTTTGGAAAGGTTTACGAGTCTTTGATTCCATGCAGGGTGCTATAGCGGTCGTCATGCTGCTATAGTGGGATGATTGTGCAGGCGATAACTGATTTCCAAGCTCTATAGCGGGGTTTGCAGGCGCTATAGCAGGGTAGACCACTATGGCGGCAGCGCTATAGCGGGGCAGGCCGCTATAACGAGGTAAGTCAGGATTTTACACAGAAAAGTGTCAAAAACATCTTATTTTCTGCAACTTCATTGTTGGAATTGAGATCATTGACTTGACCAGACGCAATTATAAAATCCACTTATTTTGCGATAAAAGGAATATGTATAGCAAAATTTTTATTTACCAAAAGACCTCAGGACGGTCATGGAGCGCTGACCAAATATCAATAACCTTCACGTTTACTTCATGGGCCAATTTGATACCAACTTTTGAGTATATGCGAGCTCTCTCATTTGTTCTACCCATATTAGACCTGACAATTCCAAGTAGTAATATTTAATAATCACAATATGGATGAATTAATACACTTAAACAACAATTAAATTCGTTGAGTCAATAGAAAAAGAGGGTCATTAATTTGTCCAAATCCAAACGGATTTTATGGCACCTCTAGTTAATTAGTTGAAAATTAATCTTCTCGTTTATTTTTACTTGTCACATTTGGACTTGACATGTCAATTAAGTAAACAATGATTGACATAACTATTTTATGACATTGCCCCTATTAATTGATGTTTAGTATTAGGTCTTGAAAAATGATTGGAGGAATAAGTAATTAATGCTAAGGATAAAACATGGAAAAAATAATAATTGTCTTTTACTATGTTAAAAATGATAAGTAAAGTTTTATTTTTGGAATAGTGAACAAGTAAAAGTAAAAACACAAGGAACAAATAAGAAGTCAAGTTTTAATATCGAGGCTAATTACCCATAAAATTCAATAATTTGTTGCTCATTCACCGCAGGAGCGCTTAGCATAATTAGACGAGTGTTTTCTGAAAGGCCCTGCAAATTTTTGTTAGAAAAAAATAAATTACGTTGACATCCTATGAATTAGCTTAATTAAAATAAATCTTATAATTAATAATGATTTTAACTTAAAAAGTTGCATGTATACCTTGATATGAAATATAATTTTTCTCATATTTTCAACATATTCATCAAGAGGAACATTAGGGCTGTTAGGAACATCAGGATCAGTTGAATCATTTCCACCAAAATAAAGTATGACTAGAGAAGGCTGAATTTTATCATTCTGCACGTGATCAATAAACCAAATTAGAATATCACATTAAAAAAGTTGAAGAAAAATAAATATATTAATAAATTATGGAACATCGACTAGCAAATAAGGTCTAAACTATTGGGTTCAGTTCTAATGACAATATTATTTTAATTTTTTAGCTACCACCGAGGGATCTTGTAGGATGCATGTCATACATACCTCCACACGTTAGATCAGAGATCTCAGGTTGGATCGTTATAATTGAAAACCTCCGTTAGAGAACTATGTCCCTTTTTAATGGTGTGCAATTAAATAAGTTGGGTCAGTGATTTTTTGTGAATAGCAAATCACTATTAGAAATAGAGATTTTTTCAACCGTGAATCAATGAAAAATGTGTATTATAAAATATGACTTTTCATCCAATTTTCATCAAATTAACTCACTGAAAAAACACATGCGAAAAATAGATTTTCATCAAAATACAGAAAATAGTCACGGAACATTTATCTTTTCTCACTATCAATCAAAAGATCCGTTAAGATAAAATTTCGATGAAAAAATAATAATTTTTTAATAGAAATGAATAGTCAAAAGTAGAAATATATAATTTTTAGATATTCAGAACCTCAGTTGAAATCATTTCATCTAAATATTTAATCTAACAAATATGTTTGTTAATAAATATCTGACAAATTAAACATACATGCAATATTCCTAAATAAAGGTACCTGTGGGAAAACTTTGTGCAAAACTTGAAGAGCCATTCTTGAGTTCCAACCAATATATCCACGAACCGATATATCGGCCTGCAATATAATATATTTATCAATCTTATGGCATATCTAGTATTTAGCAATAGAGGTAAAAGGTTGGGGAAATGAATCTATAAAATTTAAATTTTGAATATATTTATTTTTCACACGACAATAATACCTTACGAGCATAAAGCCCAGTGAGGGTTGCTCCCCAGCCATCAAAATAATAACTTAGCTGCACTATTGATGAACCAAAGAGAACGAACAATGGACGACTTGGTCCTATCTTTATGTTATCCATCCTTTTTGTGTATGTCTTTTATCCAAGGAACAATTTTCTTTTTTTGATTCTACAAACATCTTCATAGCACTAATATATCTTCCTCCATATATGCATACCAATAATTTCTTCCTCCATATATGCATACCAATAATATAATATGTCGTGTGCACCTTAATGTGTTTGGTATTGATCGTTTACCTTGATTTAATAGATTATAATTATATATTAAAGATTATGTTCTAAAATTTTTACTTAATTATATCCTAAAGATTCGACCGCAATCATTACAAGTTTAAAATCAGATATATTGTTAATTAATTAATACAAGTTGTCATGTGTTCATTTATGATTATTATGGCATCATGAAGAGGAGCGCCTTTTGAAGAAAAATATTATTCCTGTGTTTCAATTTATTTGTCTTATCTTTTTTTTTAGTTCATTTTTTTAAAAAAATATCTTTTTTGTGACAATTCTTTCTGTCTAATTTTCCACATGATATATTTAAAATCACATGATTAAATTTTTTTTTGATAAATTTAATTTAAAACTATAAGATTCAAAAGTTCTTTTTATATTCTTAAATTTTATGCCAAGTCAAAATCGGAATTGAAATGGAGGGAGTATTGTGATATATTTGTCAAGTATATTGTTATATCCACTGTCTTCTGACGAGAGAATATAAATAGTAATTTAAAACAAATCAAATTTTATCTTGAGCCCATACATTTTATTATGTGTTTTTATGAATTCAATACCTTCACCATATCTGAGATGCTAGATTATGTCTTTCCAAGAATAGTAGCTACCTTTATTGAAGTTATGGAATAGCGGTACATCATATTCTACCAAAAGATCGAACGTCAAGAATTACAAGGATAAGGAAGCAGAGTCCTAGTACGTCAGTATATTGAATGTATAGTCCTAGTACGTAGTTTGTTTCTCTTATTTTTAGGTCTCTTATAGTCAGCAAACTTCTTTCTCTTCTATATTTGTACATATATAAATACCACGCATTGTATCAATAATACTTATGCTTTTCATAATCATATTCAACTTTTATAACGAACACAACAAATCACACAATATATTTATTTTTAAAACCATACGGAGAAGAGGGGAGACAAATCTTGGAATTTGATGGGGGGAAATGAGGCAAGACCTATATATTCGAATACAAAACCTAATTTTTGTTTAGAAAAATTGGTGTGTCATATTGAAATAACATGACTCTTGAATAATGATAAATCGGAAAATAAAGAGAATTATACTAAAAGAATCAAGTATAATATTTTAATATGATTTGACTAAGTCAATTCACCTATATATAAATTAATATTATAAAAATATATTTTTAAAAATTATTGCAAGAATAATATCTTATTAAATAAGACTCTTTATTATTGTCTAAGAAGAAAAATAATCATCAATTTATAATAGTATTAAACTTCTCCTACATAAGGTTTGACTTTTACTACTGAATGATCTTAAATATCTCGATTTTTTTATTACTATTAACAACGAGATCTAATCCATGATTCAAAGAGGTTACGGAAAAGAATAAAAAATAGCCTTAAATCACGTGAAATAAATAAAAATATTCTTACCGTCAATTCTTTGGTCCAAAAATGCTTTTTTAAAGCCTTTATCTATTTTAACTTAATTCAAAGTCATCAAAATTATGGCGAGAAGTCCTAAATATTGCACTTCTACACGATGTTGAATAATATATCTATGGAAGTATAATTTCTTTTAAGGATATAAAAGTCTTTTAATATAGAAAGAATTTTTTTGGTCATCTAATATTTGTATTCATTAGATAAAGAGATAGATAGATAAATTTGAAATAAGGAATTAATAATTACCACATACTTTAAATTTTGAATACGCCTCTGTTCGGCTAAGAAATAGCCATAAGAATAAAGGGCTAGTCAGACCAGCAGAAGCCTCAACAGAGGAAGAATTCCGCACGAGATAACAAGGGACGTTTAGGAGAACGTGAATTGCCACATATGAAATTGAGCACAGTTTTGCAAAGAAATAGCCCCAGCGCAGGAGGCCAAGCATTCTGCCAACGTCCCGGCCTGGGAGCCCCGTTCGCCTGACAGCTGACTCCTTTTCAATAGAAAAGAATAGCCAAACCAACCCAGCTGGCTGGTCAATCTCAGAGTTTACTTGCTTCTCACTAACAGCAGAATCATGAGCTTCATCACTCGACTCTACACATTTATTTTTTATAATAATTATATATAACTAGAGTTTAATAATAATAACTAGTAAAGCTTGGATTTTTCCTCAGTAAATCCAATACATCTAGAATCCTAAACTTTGTTTCTCAGTCTCAGTGAACAAATGAGAATTTTGGAAATCCAATACAAAAGACTGTCAAATTAGCAATCATTTGCATATGACCAAGTGTTGAGTTAATTTGTTATATGGTCGTTCAATTAATAGTTTTATTTTCTTAGAAAGTCATTTTTATTGTTGAAAAGAAAAAGATATAAAGAAGAATGATGACTTTCCACCAATCATTTCATTACTTGAATAGAGGATTTTTTTGAAAATATTTTTTCTATCTTAAAATGATAAGAATAAAATCTACATACGCTCCACCTTCTTCAGATCTCACTTTACAAAATTACATCAAATATGTAGTTATTGAATTATCATTTCAGAAATTAACTCATAAATTTCAATTATTAATTGGTCATTTGTTTTCGAATAACACATTCTTCAAAGAAGGTAGTTAATTTTTAACAATGGCAGTCTCATTTCTCCTTCTAACATGTGGAGAAAATGATTCAACATAATCATTTACAGTATGAAATTTTGAATTGAAAAAAATCGAAAATCTCTCTTATGTATAAAATAAAATCTTTTTAAAAATTAAAAACAAATATATATATATAGCGAACAATGGACAAATATCATAATCATTATTCCATTCGAATACTAATAACTTACCATAACACATTATTACATAGCATACTCAGAAACATTCTACAACAAAACAAATTAAACCCTATTCCTAGAAAAAGGCAAAACCTTCCCAGGAACATTTATTGGTACTCTTTTGCAAAAGAGTTTATTTGGAACCATCAAAAGGAAATTAAAATGGGACATTGACTAGTACTTAGTATTATTATTAATACGTATTTTTATTTTATTGATTAAATTGCTACACAAATCATCTCATATTAGCAGAGTTTAGGAAAAATTACACCAAAAAAATATAATAAAGATAGCCTACTCTGATTTAAGTTCACCAGAACCAGAAATCCCCATCATTTTATTTATACCCTCCAATCAGCTTCTCAAGGTATAAATCATTAGCCTTAATCTCATCAAACTCATCAGGCATTTTGTCCCAATCTAGGGTTGGCTCCCACTCTGCCTCTTTGATTACCTCCGTGATTTTATTGAACAAAATCTCACTTCCTTTTTTTCTATTTAGAGAGAGGGGGCTTCAAGTTCTTAGGAAGAGCCGTACGAGACAGCTCACGTACGGTTCGACTCTGCATTTCATCCCTACACAAAAAAAACTCAGAACCCTCACCATTTATTCATAAGATTGTTAAAAAGTAAAATATGACAAGTATTTTAGGATGGAGAAAAAGAAAAATACTTAGCAGAAGACTGTAGTCATCCAATCATCACGTTCCTGGAGCGCTGACCAAACATCAATAACCTTCACATTTAAGTCTTGGGCCAATTTGATACCAGCTTCTGCGTATATGCGATAGTTCTCATTTGTTCTACCTAGATTACTCCTGATAATATTTAAAAATCAGAAGCTGGATGAAATAATACATTTAAACAACAGTAAAATTGGGTGAGTTGATATTTGTCCATTGAAAATTAAACAAGAAGTCAGGTTTTAATATCGAGGTTAATTACCCATAAGTATCAATAATTTGTTGCTCGTTCACCGCAGGAGCGCTTAGCATAATTAGTCATTGAACATCTTTTCTTTTTTCGCTGATTCAATTAAGATCAGGGTCTTCTCGACTATAAGGCCACTAAAGCAATCGCTTGGAATTCAACTTTTTCGGTTCTCCCAAAGATGTATGTATATGTATATATAATGTTAAATAAAACTCATGTATGGCCACGTATATCCTACCTCTTCAGACCTCATTTGTAGGATTACGTTATAATTATTTAATTTATATATGTCAATTAAAAAAGAAGGTCTATTTATGAAGTTTGATTTTAGGCCCCCCAGACCTGTTGAGATGGCCCTGATCAAGATATCCGTGAATATAACCATTAAATATTTTCAGCGAGAAATTTCAATGAAAAAATATTGATATTTTTAGTAATGAATAGACAAAAGATATATGTAGCTTTTTGATGTTTGAAACGTCGATTTATATTATCTTATCTAAAAATTTAATCTATATAACACATTTTTGTTAATTAATCTCCGACAAATCAAACATACATGCAATTTTCCAAAATTAAGGTACCTGTGGGAAAAACTTTTCTCAAAACTTTAAGAGCATCTCTTGAGTTCCAACCACCATATCCACGCAATGATAAATCGGCCTGCAATATAATATTATTATCAATCTTATGGTAATGTAAAGCTCTTTATTAGTTTATGGGAGATTTCGTAGCTTTTTATAAATTTAATTTTAGTTTTATGTCCTTTATTTTTACGAGAAATTTTCACTTTTACTATTATAAAATATGATAGTATGAACTAATGAACACTCACTATCGTATAAATATCTATAAGATATATAAGGAACAAAATAGAGTTGCAGATCTATTAGCGAAGAAAAGAGGCAACAAGTAACATTTTGATACCATGTTTTGTCGATCTATTTCGACTATTTTGGTGTATGGTGCTCTCAACAAAAAAAAATTCATTACTAGGGCTCAAATCCGAGATCTCTGGTTAAGGATGAAGCAATCTCACCACTGCACCACAATCCATGTTGATAAGTAGATGATATAATTATCCACTTATAATTTGAAACTTTGAAATAGAGGTAAAAGGCTAACTGAGGAAATAAATATATAAAATTTAAATTTTAAATTTGTTTTTCACACGATAATATTAGAGGTCAGTGAGAAATGCACCCCAGCCATGACGATCATAACTATACTACACTATTGATGAACCAAATAGAACAAACGATGGACGATTTGGTCCTATATTTGGATCCATTTTTTTGTGTGTCTTTTCTCTAAGTAAAAATTTTCTTTTTTGATGCTACAAATATCTCCATAGCACTTGTATTTATAATGGATAATGCCTACAAAAAATGTAAATAATTAATTTCTTTCTTCATATATGCATAGCAATAAAATAATATGACGTGCACCTTCATGTTTTTGGTATTCATTCACCTTTAACTACCAGTTTATTATATTCAAAAATTTAAATTTTTGTCAATCTCTACATCAATCTCTAGAAGTTTAAATTTGAATATGTTGTTTAATAAAGCTTCATGTGCCCATTTATTATTATTATATGGCATCACGAGGAGGAGTGCCTTCTGAAGAAAAATATTTTTCTCATTTTTCAATTTATGTCCGTATAGAATTTTTTAATTGTTCCAGAGCTACTAGCAAGGTCTGATTAGAAGTTCAAAAATGAGTGGAGCGAGGGTCTTTAGAGGGAAAAAAAGGGCTTTTGCCAGCATGAAAGCAAGCACGGACTGGCAGCAAGGAGTCAATTGAATGATCAAGGCATCAGTTGCTTCCACCTGTGGCCTTCTTCGACCGAAAATATCGACTCTTGTGGAAAATGAAATTCAAAAAAACCTATACTGACTAATGTGAACTTACGGATTGAGCTGTAAAAGGTACCTTTGCTGGAAAAAGTAAGTGTCTGATCAGATCAATCAAATTAATCAAGGACTATGCTGTCGAGTGACGATTGGCCGAGTGGACTTCGTAAGCATCTTATTATCTTCCTCTGTGACTAGAGAGGGGATGGTCTCAAGGATCTCATCTTCAAGCACTGAACCTTGAGAAGAAAGTAATGTATGGAATAAATTGAGAGCAGATTGCTTGCTTGAAAGAGTCGTACCCCGCTAAGGGAAGAAGCTATCTCTGTTGTTTACGAAATCTGGTTCTTTTGGGGTTTTAGTTGATGGATGTTTCTTAATTCCATCTCTACTGCAGAACGGAACCGGACATGAGAGTTTCTTCTCATCCGGCTCCTCGCGAATGAAATCCATTTGCACCGGGTGCACTACGCTTTTCCTTGCTCAGATATTCGCCTTTCTAAGTCAAGTAATGGTGGCCCACTTTTCTTTTTAATTTGTTTTAGAATATATATCTTTTTTGACAACTCTTTAATTCTAACTTTCCACTTGACATGTTTAAGACCACAATATTAAAAGACATTTTGATATATTCTACATATCTTTAATTTAAAATCACAAGATTCAAAAAATTTCGTTACTTTCTTAGATTTTATGTTAGATCAAAATTAGAAAAATGAATTAAAACAGAGGAAATATTGTGATATGTATGTCAAATATATTGTTATAGTTCACTACATTCTAAATAAAAAATATAAACGATAATTTAAAACAAATCAAATATTATTTTAAGTTTACGTAATTCAGTATGTGTTCTTACGAATTCAATCCCCTCATAATATCCGGGATGCTAAATTATTTCTTTCAATTATAAAAGATACGTTTATCGAAATTATGAAATACAGGTACTTCAAATTTCACCAAATTGTCACGATTCTGAACCGGCGTGACTGGCACCCACACTAATCCTTCGGTGGGAGAAATATTTTTACAGCCCAAGTTAACAATATTCGTGAGATATAAACATTAAAAGATACGGAAGTAGGTTTAATCAATAAATAATACCGAGTTCCCATAAACTCATAAAAAAATCTAGTCAACAACCCCAACACGTATGTGGAATTTAACTCCTAGGAACTGAAAGTCGAATGTACCAAAACTCTAAAAACATCAAGTCTAAGACAAGAAAATGCAATCCCAAAAAACATAGCCATGAGCTAAATCAGTGTTTGAAATCTAAGTCCTGAAAAAAGGACTAGAATATAAGAGAGAGTCCACGACAGCCTGAAAGAATAGCTCACCCTTGAACTCGAACACAATCACTCATCTAGGCGAGGTCTCTCCGCAGCAGGCTGAATATGCCATGTACTCAACAAGACAGAGCAAGTGCAGTATCAGTACACAAGATCAACAGTGTACTGGTAGGATCACGCGGTTAGCTAGTAAGCGAGTCATGGATAAGTAAAACCCGACATAGTAAGCATGTATATATATATATATATATATATATATATATATATATATATATATATATAAAATAACTTAACCATTTTCATCTCAATCAGTACTCAACAAGATCACAGTTCATCAATCCCAATATCATGCAATTTCACATGAGGGTCCTCTCATGGGACATGCAAACACTTAACTTGTGTCGAAATATGACACCCGATCCATGATTTGTGTCGGAACGTGACACCCGATTCAAATGTGTGTCGTAACGTGACACCCGATCCAATTTATGTGTCAGAATGTGATACCCTATCCAAACATACAAAACAGTCATAATTACATTCAATATTCAACATTATATCACTAAGAATAGGTTCATCACAAAACAGGTCAGTAAGTGATCATTTCACATAATTCCTAGCACGATTCCCTATTCATATACACATACGCATACATTGAAGTAATTTAGCAAGTACATGAAACCCATACAGGAAACAAAACCATCACCTACCTTGAATTCGAGCTTCAACCACTCTAAGATGTAAGAGCTTTCCATTTCCGAGTTCGTTCTGCTTGTTCTTGGTCTAAAAATAGTAAATACACACAAAGGATCAATATGTTGGTCTACCTTAGTCGAATTATAGTATAATTCCCCTCTTATACCAACCCATGATCCTAAACTCCCATCTAGGGATAATTTTCACCATTACCCACAGGTCAAAACCCTCTCATAATGATCACTCATTCTAGTTTATCGATTTTAAGAATCGAATTATGATTTTAGGGAGTAGAAATCTCACCTTTGGCATGAGAATATGTGAAAAAGTGATCAAAATTGCTTTGGGACGCCTCCAAAAATCTTTAAAATAGTTTTTGCAGAAAAATGTCGTTTTTGAGGTTTTTTCCCGATTTAAATCGCAATTATTCTGCCACAGCAAGATCATCCCACTTTGACGATACTAATCATTCTCTGACGAGATAGGCAGAGAGAGAGAGATTTGTCTACTTCTCTACCGACAACAATTTGGAAAGGTGAGGTGTGGGTGGGTCGGGGTTACGACAAGATTGTAGCTTTTTAAACAAAAAATATAACATATGGGAAAATGAGAATTGAATAAACTACTGTTGCCTCATATGGAATGCTAAGAACATAAACTTGCCTCAATATCTCAAGCTTGCAATAATATAAAGGCTTGTTTGGACATGGGATATAAAAAAATTATGATACGAAATCAAATTAATATAAAGTTAAAGTTTTATTTAAATATGTTATTTTAATTTTTTTAAAGTCCACGCTAAACAAGTTCCTATTCAGGGGATTATAGAACTCCTGCAAAGTTTAAATGTATTTGTAAAAAAATAGATACAAGTTTAGGGAGGACTTTATGTATTTTTTTTATAAACATGAAAACCGCACAAATTGTGAAAATAACTAAAATTTATGCAATTTTTATACAATTTACCAAATGAGTAAATCATAGCTCATAAATAAAATATCGAAATATCCTAAAACGCAGCATTGATAAATCACATATATCCATATTTCCTTTATAAATAAATATTTGTGATTACAAGCTTTTAATACACATAATTTTATAAAAATCATTAGTCAAGACCAGTTATAACTAATTAATCTTTTAATATAATCCTTAATTTCCATGGTACAGACATCCTAAATATTGCACCTCTTTCCGACGTTGGATAATATATCTATGAAAGTATAATTTCTTTTAAGGATATAAAAGTTTTCTAATATTTAAAAGATTGTTTTGATGAACTAACATTTATATTCATACTTTTATAATAATATAGATAGATAGATAGATATAGATAAATTTGAGATAGGGAGATGGGTAGAAATGTCTCACATACTTCAAATCTGGATTCACATCCGAGAAATCTCCACGAGAATGAAGAGCTTGACCAAAAGCTTACATTTTTTCTCGGAATAATGCATAAGTACCCTCCTGAATTATTACCAAAATTGCAGCGACACACCTTAACTTAACTAAGGTCTTACTATCCCCTCCTAAACTATTTTAAAATGAAATAAATACACCCTAAAAGCTTATGTTGCATAGAGAGTGTGCACACTCTCTTGAAGACAAATGATAAGTGAAAAAATTAGACACATGTCCTTTTTTAATTGGTAACTTTATAATTAGTTAGTACACATAATTATTGATATTAATTAAAACTTATGCCTATTTAATTATTTTCACTTTTGTAAAATATTTATTTTAATTTCTTCCTCACTTTAAACTTTTTAATTTTTTCTTTCATTAATTTCTTAACTTTTCACTTTTAATTATTTTTAGAAAATTATGTGGATTTTTTTAAAAATAATTAAAAATTATCCTTTAATTTTAATGTTTTAATTTTTCACTTATTTTGATAATTCAAAATTAACTTATTTTAAATACAAGGCATTTGGAATCAAATCTAAAGAGAAGATAAAGAAAATAAAAAGAGTAAATAAAATCAATAGAAAAATAAAAAAGAAAAGACAATGAATGAAGGTAAAAAAAAATTTAAAAGTTTAAATACATGAAGAAAAAAAATTAAAAAGTTACGTGTACTAACTTTATTTAAATACAAGATAAAGAAAATAAAAAAATAAAAAAATTAAAAACTTAAAAGAAATTAAAAAATTTTAAAAAATATATTTATTGACGTAGCAGGCGAGTGTGTACAAACACATCCAACTTACTTGATTATAGATATCACATAAGCACAAAAGATGCACAACAATGCAAAAAAAAATGAGTTCGGGGGGTTCGGGGGGGGGAGGGGGGAGGGGGAGTTAATAGAATCCTAGTTAAGTAATTAAGGTGTGTTGCTGAGATTTCAATCATAATTTAGAAATACTTATGCATTATCCTTTTTTTCTCAGTAAATCCATATCAAGTGAACAAGTGAGATTTTCGGACTGTTTGATTATGATATAAAAGACAATCAAAATAGCAATCAATTGCATAAGTCTATTTCTCACATGGTCATTCAACTATAATTTTATTTTCTCAAAAAATTATCTTTCTGAATCGAGAGTCTTTTCTATCTTTATAAAATAAGGATAAAATCTACCTACACACTATCTGTTCAAATCCCAGTTGCAAAATAACACTGGATATGTGTTTATTCAATAATTATTTTAGGATTTAACTCATATTTTTCAATTAATTGGTTATTTGTTTTTTAATTATACTTTCTTCAAAGAAGGCAGATAATTTGTAATAATGATAGTCTCACTTCTCCTGCTAACATGTGGAGAAAATGATTCAACAAAACCATTTACAGTATGAAATTTTGAAGAAGAAAAAAACTCAAAGATCTTCTCTTATGTATAAAATAAAACATTTAATAAAAATTGATATTAAACAAAAAAATATGTAATGAACAACAAAATGTATTGAACAAAACAATGGACAAATATCATAATCATTATTCCATTCAAACATTAATAACTTTCCATAATACATTATTGGATAGCACTCTCAGAAACATCCTACAACAAAACAAATTAAACCATAATTCCAAGAAAAAGGCAAAACCTTCCCAGGAACATATATTGGTACTCTTTTGCAAAAGAGTTTATTTGGACACATCAAACATGAAACTAAAATAGAAAATTGACTAGTGCTTAATCTTTATTTTCGTGCATATTTTTATTTTATTGGATAGATTAGTGCACAAATCATTCCGTACTAGAGTTCTGAAAATATTATACCCAACAAATATAATATAGATAGCCTATTCTGATTTAAGTTCACGAGAATTAGGAATTCCCGCCATTTTATTTATACCCTTCATCAGCTTCTCAAGGTAGAAACTATTACGCCCAATGTCAGAAAACTCATCAGGCATTTTGTCCCAATCTAGGCTTGGCTCCCAATCTGTCTCTTTGATTACCTCCGTGATTTTATTGAACAAAATCTCACTTCCTTCTTTTGTTAAATGCATTCCATCCCTACACAAAAAAAATATTCAACCCCACTATAAATATTCATAAGTTTTTGTACTCTTTTTCATATATTTAAAAACTATATTAAAAGTATTATAAGTTGTCATTTTTCTCGTGTCGATATTGTAAAAAAATATATCTTATAATGTTGATCAAAATTATTGTAATTTGAAAATTAAAAGATGAAACATGACGAGTATTTTGGAATGAAGAAAATAGAAAATATTTATACACACAATCATGTCACATATTAGGTAATTACGTGTATATATCTTTTATAAGTACATATAAATTAGTGTTTGATAGCATGTTATAGGTCATTTGATCAAACTTTCAAAATCTGTTTATTTTGAAAAATATTTTTTGATTTTTTTTTTTTAAAGAGTAGCAGTTTATACATGACTAATTAATTTGCAAAATACTTTTTCGATTGTATTTGGTCAAGGTTTCAAAAGTATTTCTAAAAAAAAAGTATTTTTCCAACTTCTAAAACACAATTTTTGCTACAACTCAAAAGCACTTATTTTCTCATAAAAATTTGGTCAAACACCTTTAACTCTCTTAAGTAATGTTAAACTTCCCAATAACTTGACTAAAGCAACACTTATTTCGAGACAAAAGAAGTATGTATAACAATTTTTTTATTACCAGAAGACTGTATTCCTCCAATCACAAGGTTCTTGGAGCGCTGACCAAAAATCAATAACCTCCACCTTTAATTGTTGGGCCAATCTGATACCAGCTTCTGAGTATTTGTGACCTCTCTCATTTGTTCTACCTAGATTACTCCTGGTAATTCCAAGTAGGAATATTTAAAAATCAGAAGCAGGATGAATTAATACATTTAAAGAACAGTAAAATTTAGGAGCGTTGAATGAGCGGTTAAATTGAAATTGAAAATGACAACAATGGAATAAATTAATAAATAAGCAGGTTGTTGACCCATTCATAAGTTATTTTCCATTGAAACGGGCTAAAAACTGAATCACAATCTAATCTGTTCAGGTAGGTTTTAAATTCTAATTTTGTTTTCTTCTAATTTCTTATAAAACTTCTTTTTACATAAGGAGTATAACATATCAAATAGACAATATATGAACTTAGTTGATAAAAAAAAGGAAAAATTACGTGAAATGGCAAACATTTTATGGTTAATATGTACTTAAACTATAGTTTCAATTAATTATAAAATGCGCTACAGTTTAATTAATTTTTCTATTTAATTTGTATAATTCAATTTCTAATTGTATAAATCGAGAATTTGTATATGCTTGCCCTAGCTATTTGTATACGATTTGGTCATACATTTGATTTGCATAAGTTATGAAAATTTCATAACTGCATAAATTCAGAATTTGTATATAATTATCCTATTTGTATATGATTTGTTGATACATTTGATTTGTATAAGAAAAATTATTTAATGTATAAATATAGAATTTGTATATTGGCAAGCGATGTACAAATGTAATTCTGAAAAATTTCTAAATATGTAAATACATAATTTGTATATACATACTTTGTTTGTATATTGACAAGCGAAATATACAAACGAAAATACCCATAGCAAAAGAAATTATAGTTATGAGCATAATTAGGCAAACTGTAGCTAAGGAGCATAGTTAAGATACTTATAATAGTTATTTGTGAAATTTCCTCTAAAATGCGGATCGTTAATTCGTTCAATTTCTAAATGGATTGAGCGAATCATAATTTTATCTCCTCTAGTTAAATTAGTTGAAAATTAAACAAGAAGTCAAGTTTTAATATCGAGGTTAATTACCCATAATAGTCGATAATTTGTTGCTCGTTCACCGCAGGAGCGCTTAGCATAATTATACGAGTGTTTAATGTAAGGCCCTGCAAATTTTTGTTAGAACAAAACAATAAATTAAGTTGACATCCTAAGAATTAGCTTAATTAAATAAAAGGTTACAAATAATGAGTTTAACTTAAAAGGTTGTATGTATACCTTGATATAAAGTATAATTTGTCTCATGTTTTCAACATATTCATCAATAGGGACACCAGGGCTGCCAGGAACATCAAGATCTGTTGAATCATTCCCACCAAAATAAAGTATGACTAGAGAAGGCTGAATTTTATCATTCTGCATGAGAATTACCCAAATTAGAATTCTAGATTAAAAAAAGTTGAAAAAATAAATATATCATAAAAAATTATGGAACATCGACTAGAAAATAAGGTCTAACTATTGGGTTTAGTTCTAATAAAAATAATTGTCTTAATTTTTAGCTACCATCAAGGGATGTGGTGGGATGCATGACATATATACCTTCATATTGAATCAGAAATCTGGGGTTGGATTCATATAATTGAGAACTTACGTTAGAGAACCATGACCTTTTTAACGGTGTGCAATTAAATTAGTTGGGTCAATGAGTTCTGAATAGCAAATCACTACTAGAAACATAGATTTATTCAATCATGAATCAATGAAAATAATGTATTATAAAACATGATTTTTCATCTCATTTTCATCGAACCAGCTCATTGAAAAAACGCATGATGAAAAACAGAGTGGCATTGAAATACTGAAAATAGTCACTGAACATTTTATCTTTTCTCACTAATTCAACTAAAAATATCCTTGAAAATAACCACAAAACATTTTTCATTGGATAATTTCAATGGGAAAATAATGAGTATTTTAGTAATGAATAGTCAAAAAAATTTATAGCTTTTTGATATTCAGAACCTCAGTTGAAATCATCTCATCTAATAATTTAATTTTTTTTTGAAATTCACAAAAAAATCCACAACCTCTATCGCAACGCCTGCCCTTCAAATAGAGACTAGATTCAATTTCAAACCTCCCGCATGAAAGACCTTCTCAACCACTCAATCATGTCCTTACGGGCAAATTGAATCTGAGTTACACATTTTTGTTAATAAATTGCTGACAAATCAAACATACCTGTGGGAAAACTGTGCTCAAAACTTTAAGAGCATTTCTTGTATTCCAACCAATATATCCACGCATCGATATGTCAGCCTGCAATATAATACATTTATCAATCTTATGGCATATCTAGTAATAGAAAGCTCTTTATTAGTTTTATGTCTTTTAATTTTTACAAGAAATTTTCACTTTTGCTATAATAGATCTTCAATTTTACTTGTACGTATATAAAAGATATGAAAAGATCAATTTCTTCTTTTCAATTTGTAAGTAGTCATAAGAGATTATTTTTTACGAGCGTTTCATTTACAAGTCAAAGGTGGCATAACTTTTTGACCTGCTAATGCCTATATCGATCTGAACTAGAGATATATAGAACTAAGATTTAAAGTTTATGAATTCAAAATTGTAATCCGACAAATAAACTATTTTATAGTGTGATAATAAGACATTAGTTCTTATTGACTATTTAATTTGTTATATTAAAAAGGGGGGAAATAACATACATTGTATAATTTTTGAATAGTATTAAATAAGATGTATAAGTATATATGATAATGATATCGGTATCAATGTCATGATTTATTATGTATAAGAATAGTAGTTAATAGGATGTATAAGTAATATTGATATTAATTATACTAGACTTAAATTTGCAACAAAAACAGTGTAATAAAATTTAGTGAAAGCATTATTTTATCTAATACACTCTATCAAACAACTCCTAAAAACATAATATAGAAAGGGCAAAACGAAAAAAATAAAATTATTTTAAATATTTTCCTCTTTTAAAATAAATTATTTAAAAAGAAGAAGAAACGTGATCGTATAAACTAATTAACACTGCTATCATAAAAATATCTTTAAGATAGGAAAAAAATTGCAGATCTACTAGAATTACTTTTGAAAGATCTATTTTGACTAGTACTAAGTATTCAACTTGTAATAGCCCCACAATAGACTATAATTACTACTTTTATATGTCGTCCCGCTTAATTATATTATTATGTGAATATCATCTTTAAATCAAAAAGGAAGAATCACTATCACGAAGAAATACTTAAAATTTGAACCTTTAAAATAAAGGTCAAAGACTAGATGGAGAAGTAAATCTATAAAATTTAAAATTTAAATTTGTTTTTTCATACGATAATAATACCTTGCGAGCATAGAGCCCAGTGAGGGTTGCTCCCCAGCCTTCAAAATAATAACTTAGCTGCACTATTGATGAACCAAACAGAACGAACAATGGACGAACTGGTCCTATCTTTGGATCCATTTTTTTTGTGTGTGTCTTTTCTCTAAGTAATAACAATTTTCGGTTTTTGATGCTACAAACATCTCCATAGCTCTTGTATTTATAAGGGATGATGCCTACAAGAGATAAAGATTAATTAGTTTAGCATATACTAATAAAATAATACATCGTGCACTGTCATGATTTTGGTATTCCTTCACGTTTAGTCAGTCTCCACTGCAATCTAAAGTTTAACTTTTAAAAGTGTTGTTAATTACGGTTTAAAATCAATTTTAATTTTTTATAGAAAAAATTAACTTTAAAAAAGAGGAGTAGCCACTTAATTTTTTTAAAAAATTAAGAAAATTTAATTTAAAAGATCCTAACAGATTTAGGTCTTAAAAATTCAGAAAAAAAGGCATGAGGTTCTTATTTTCACTTTGAGAAGGTGTTAAGCATTCAAAGTGGCCACTAACGCGTAGTTATCTGACGATTTGAAAAATTATTTGACTAACTTTTGAAATATTAATTTAAAAGGAAACGAAGACTTTAAAATTATTTTTTAGAAAAAATAATCAAACTTAAACATTGAAAGTAAAGGTAGAAAATCATTTAAAGAGTAAATTAACATGAATTTGTTTATCTTTAGGGGAATCTAATTAAGTTAAAACAAATTAAAATTAATATCTAAGCAAGCATAAATAACATAAGTAAATTAATTATTACAACCCAAATCAATGTAAATAAACAGTAAATAACACATGAAAATATGACCCGACACTTAGTTTCTGTACGCCTGGACTAAGCTGTTAGGCCATCTGCGTTTTGGGCCTTAAGCCCAATTTTATTGTATATCGCAGTTGTATATACATTGTATATCGGATTGTATATACACTGCATACAATGTATACAATATTATTTCTATATATCAAACTGTATACACACTGTATATCACCTATTTGTTCCCTGTATCTGTTGTATATCAATGTATATCAGACTGTATATATACTATATATCAGTGTATACAATATTATTGTCTTACATATTGGACTGTATATATACTATATATCAGTGCATACAACACTGTTTTCCACCTCTATTCCTTCTATACAGCCCAATATTAATATTCAAACCATGTATATTTGCTTCATTTCTATGTATCAACTTTTCAGCAATTTGAGCAAGATGATGAGAGATTCAAAACTCAACAATATGTAAGGATGGAGTCCAAAGATGGACTCGAATCGATATTACATGCACCAAAATAAAATTACATAAGCATCTACTCATTTTAAGCTAAACCAAAGAATATATTATGATATGTTAAGGTATTAAATTGATGGACATCCTAGATGTGACTAACAACATGTATTATATATAGACAAAGAAAAGAAAAGAAGAAATATATTCAAATAACTAAAGAACACGGATTTAATATATACGTTATACTAGCTCAAATTTTAAAGAAAGAATTAAATCAATTAGGCCATGAGAGTTCTAATTAAATAATAATTTTAAGCATATTTTTGTTATATAAATCATGTTAAAAGAAGAAATTGAAAACCTGAAAATCTATATTGTCAAAGAAAACTACTTGAAAAATTAATGAACAAAACTAAGAGCTTTTATGAAATAATCTTAACACATGTTAACTATAAGAAATTTCTATCATTAATTTAATTATCCTTAATACATGCTGACTAAAAAAAATAAGACTTTGAATCAACTAAATATAAAACATGAAATAATTAAATAAAATAAAGTTGAGAAAAGATTTTACCTCATTTCGGGCAGCGAGACTGAAGACGACGATCGGAAGACAACTTCACCACTACCCAAGAGCTTGATGGAACTCTTTTCATTTTATGACCGTCAAGCTAGCGAGCCAAAGGACTAAACAAATACAAAAGAATAATAGACCATCGTTTGCCCCAATGATGGCCTTTTTGATCTCCCATCAATCGGTACTAGTTGAAGTGATGAAAAAATCCATGAAACACTACTTGATCAGTAATAAAATGGGCAACGAGACTGAAGACGATGAGCGGAAGACAACTTCACCACCACCCAAGAGCTTGATGGAACTCCAATCCACAAAAAAAAAAAAATTAGAATCGAACCTTCGTGAGTTCGATGTTATAAGAACACTGTTCTTAGTCTAAATTTCGACTTCAATCTCCTATTTTTCTTGAAGAAAAATATAGATTGAAAACTAGAAATTTTCACAACTTTTAGGCTGGGAACAAGAGTCCAAAATCCTAGCCAAGTTAAGAAAATTTCTAACTTTGGGGTATCTTAAAAACCTCCATTTCTTCCCTCTTCTTAATAAGAATATGTGCCTTTATATTGGCTCCAAAAACCCCAAATCCCACAAATATTTTTGATGTGGGAGATTGTGGAATTATTATTTTTTTAAGAAAAAAACTAAAAATTTTAAAAATACAAACTATAATTAAACTAACCTAACTAACATTATATTTAGTTAAAAATAAAATCTTTTTGAGATGATTTTCGAATAACTACATAAATAGTAATCAAAGATATAGTTATACAGAAATATGTATATTATACTAAAATTTATAAAAAGATAAAAATAGTTAAGAATAACATGAAAATATATTTATTTTTTATAAAAGCCAATTATTTAAAAAATATTCAAAATTCAAAGAAACTCGGTAGCTGATTTACGTTGTGGAGGGTCAAAATTAGGTGTCAACAGCCTACACCCTAAACGTGGTCGGCACTCAAAAATCATTGTTGGTCCCAACCGAACCACTTTACTTGGCTAACTCACTCAGCAGAAGACTTCAACTCCTAAATAAAATCAGATGTGCAGAATAAGGCATGAAACTTGATATTCTTTAATAAATAACTCAATGCTTAATTCATACTCAAGAAACAAACTAAACTATGTTCACTAGTCTAGGAAGTCTCTAGAATACTGACTCTGAAATAAGTATCGGAACAGACCTACGGCTACCTCAAACTAATACTAATTAACTGAAAAGATAAAAACTCGAGAATGCCTTTGAATGCAAAAAGGTCTCACCAAAAGCTGGATAGAAATTGATCTTTAATGATGCGTTGGTTGAGGAAATCTATCACATGTATCTGCATTATAAAACAGTGCATGTCGAATAACATCAGCACGTGGAATATACGAGTATGTAAAATCACAAAAGAAAAAGTTACTCAGAACACTCAACTCAAGAACTCAACTCTGAAAACAACTCAACTCAAATAAGCACAAAATATAATAAGGACAATACTTTAAAAGATAGCAATGCAACTCAATGTATAAAATATAATAATTTACATCCTGGAGAGTTTCTCTAACCGTCAATCACCACTTAATAGCTAGTGATGATACAACGAATTATTGTCGTTGCCACAGTCGTTCAATACTTTGCCACAGTAAGGGACGCAAACTCGTCTCTGGATCCAATAAAAGTCCTCTTTTGGGACAATGAAGAATCACCCGAATGAACAGTATGATCCTAGAATGAAATGATCCTATACTACGCTAGCTACGTAGTTTATGAGGTTCGAGTTGTTCTATACTCTTACCCAAATTGGTGCTTAATACTATTCTCAAAATATAATTTATTATGCTCATAACTCAAACAACTCAAGTAGTCTCTTTTGGACTAAGCTCAAACTCAACTCTTCTCAACTCATCTCTTCTCTTCAAAATCAATATAAACATAGATCAAAGGAATGGAATCCAGGTGGTGCTCAACTCAAGGAATGCATTTAAAAAAAACATAGTTTGACTCCTTAACTCAATCTCAAAATAGATATTAAATGTAGTGGTGCTCAATATATATATATATATATATACACACACAAAAAAAAACATTTTTCATGCTCAAGATGATAAGTAAAAGATTTCTCAAATTCATTGTCAGGTCAAACTCTTTCTCAGTTAAATAATGAAAATAATCATTTTTCAAACTCAAAACAATACATGAAATAATTGATGAAAAACTCAACTAGGGTTCATGTGGATGCAAATATGAATCCATAATCTCAACAAAACTCAACTCAAGAAACTCATCAAGGTATATTAAAATATACATAAAACTCAATAGAAACTATAATAACTCAAGAACTCAATTCATGGAACCTTGAAACTCAATTTATGCTCAAACTCGAATCAATGAAGATGTAGGGCACGAGGATGAACTCAGTCCAATGTTATGAGTAGCCTTATATACCTGGAATGTAGATTCCTTAAGCGAAAATTGAAGAATGGGCTTGGAATTCTTGAACTCTAGATTGTCCTCTTCTCCTTAGTTCTTGCTCTCAATTGTTTTAAGCATTTAATGAGAGAAAATACCCCTAGGGTATTGATTAGGGACGAATTTTAGTCCCAAAATGAGTTAGGTTAAGTTTGGAAAAGGTGGGAAAAAGACCGAAACGCCCTCATTAAAATTGAAATGGACTAAAAATTTGGCCTGTGGGGAACAAGTCCGCGACGCGGACTGATTCCCTCATAGTTCATTTTTTTTCCAAAAAATTTCGACGGTGATTTTTGAACCAAAATTAGTCAAGTCCGCATCGCGTACTTGACGCTCACTCTACTGGTTAATCAAAAATTCCCGCCTATAAATCCTTCACAGGTTTGTGTCGCGGACCTAATTCCTCACAGTTCATTTTCTCACTTTCTCCTTTATTTCTAGCAAATCTTCACTAGAAAAAGTACGGACTGTTACAACTCATTATATTTCTAAGGGTGGATTTGTAAGATGTGAGTTTATAATTTTTTCATAAAATTAGATAATTTTTTATATATTTTTTAAAATTAATATAATAATCTCTTGAGATATTCATGCTTTAATGCTTTTAAGAAGGTTGAATGATATACTTGACAATAAATTATTCGACCCCTTTAAATAATCTGAATATACTTTTTCTTGGTGCAAATATCATGGAACACACCTCAACTAATAGTGTGGAAAAAAAGAACTGGACTCTTATCTACTTTTCTAACTAAAAAAAAAAAGTAATATATGGAAAATGAGAATTGAATAAATTACAGTAAACCGCTAACAACATATTTAAATTATTTTTTTTTAAAAGAAAAATATATATCTAAATTCTTAAGAGTGTGAGTTTCATACATAAATTATCGATCATTAATTTGAGAAACACACATCAATTAATAGTGTTGATGTGTGTATTATAATCTCTCTTTTATTTAAAAATACGGTGTCACATGTACAAAATATTTTACCTTGACAGAAATTAAATAAACTATTAATATTAGTTAAAATTAAAAATTAAATTAACACTACTCCCTCAAAAAAAAATGAATTTTATAATTTCTTTTAAAAATAAAAATTTTAAGTTTCTCAAAATAATGAGTGATAGTTTAGATATAAAATTCACGCTCTCAATAATTTGAATATGAAATTCAAAACAATGAGATAATTTTAATACTTTTGTCTTATATGGATGGCTGTAATATAACACGCACTTGCATCAATATCTCAAACTTCTGATAATATAATGACCTGTTTGGATATGATATATAAAATCATTTTATTTAGACATATCTTTGGATTTTCTTAAAGTTCATCCTAAACTAGAACCTATTAAAGAGGGTCAGGATCGGGATAGTCGGAATGATCTATTTCAAGATCAAATGATTTATCTCTTTATTCGCCTGAAAGGGCCTATAAAATTTAAATGTCATATATATGTCCTAAGACATCGTATTAATAAATTGTCTCATATTTCTTTTATAAATAAATAATTGTAATTACTAACTTTCAAATACATATGTTTTTATCAAGATTAACTAGTCAACAATAGTTATAACTAATTATTTTTTAATATATTCCTTAATTCACATGGTATAACAACCTCTTCATCCTGAGCATGAGTTTCCTTCTTTTTTGTTTTTATAAAAAATTAAAATAATAAAAAAAAAATATAAAATATAAATTTATAAATCAAATTCTACATTTGAAAAAAATGAAATCGAAATTTGAAATCAGAGAAATAGCTAGCTCCATATACGCATGCCAATAAAATAATATGTCGTGTACGTTGATATATTCACCTTTAGTTACCAGCTTATTATATTCTAAAGATTCGATTTTTTTTTGTCAGTCTCCACAGTAATCTCTACCAGTCAAAATTTAAATATGTTGTTAATTACTTAATACAACTCACCATGTGCCCATTTATGAGTATTTATGGCATCACGAGGAGAAGTGCCTTTTTAGAAGACCGTAGCTTTCTAAACCAAAAAATATAACACATCGAAAATGAGAATTGAATAAATTATTGTTACCTCATAATCTTATACTGATGGATAAGAACATATAATTATGGAAAAATTAGTTGAAAAAATACTTTTTAATAAATAATTACTGATTTTAATGATATTTTTTATTTATTATTATTTATAGTAATATTATGATATATTTATTATGTATTAAAAGTGAATTATGCATGCAATATAAATGTATTATAAGTGTTTTAAATTATATTATACTTGTTTGGTAAGAAATTGACACAATATATTATAAGTGTATCAAAGTATGTGATAAATATATTATCAATGAATAAAACTTGTATTATATGAGTTTTATAAATTATTCTCGCTAATATGTATTAAAATTGTATTATAACTGTATTATAAGTGTTCAGTGAAAAAAAAATACTATTGCTATAATTGATAAATATTTTCTTAATGTAGTACATTTATGTAAATTTTCCTATAATTATTGTATCAATATCTCAAGTTTGTTACAATATAATGATCCGTTTAGATATGCGATGTAAAATTATGAGTGAAGTATCAAAAATATATTTAATTTTTTTTTTAGTTTCACATCTAAATTATTGAAAGTGTGAGTTTCATATTTAAATTATCATCCATTAGTTTGGGAAACACACCTAAGTGATGTGTAATACATTCTCTCTTTTATTTTTAAAAACTTTGTCACATAGCATTTCACATTGTTAAAAATTAAATAAAAAAGAAATTATTTTTTAAAATAATTAAAATATTTTTCTTACCCAGTGCTACCACTTCTTCTCCTCGTACCCTCAACAATAATTATAGGGAAATTTACATAAATAGAGCGAAGGATTAGGCGGAGTGGGGTTATGGGGGTGGGGGGAGGAGTTGGGGTGATGAAGTGAGCGGGTATCGTACAAGGAAGTGGTAGAGTAGGGTAAGACAAAATATTTTAAATTTTATCTTTAAATAAATTAATTTCTTTTGAGTTATAAAAAGGCTTTGCTTTTATTATTCTCATTCGGATCCAAGGAGTCCTTCTAGAGATGGAATTATCAAAGGGACCCAAGTTTTTTTTTTTTAAAAAAAGGAAAAGAATCAAAAATATCTTTAAACTATTTGAAATGAATAAAAATATCCTTCGTTTATATTTTGGTTTAAAAATATTCTTGCCGTCAATACTTTGGTCCAGAAATACCCTTATTTTTATTTTATGAGTCAAAAATGTCTTTTTTCGAATAAATATACTTTTTTTAAAAAGACAAATCTTGTTCCTTATAAAAACATTGCTTTAAGGAACTCCATTCTTGTTTTCTTTCTATTTAAACCACTTTAGGTAATAAAAATGTACGGAATTATTTTATTCTTTGTAATCTCATTTTATCAATTAAAAAAGAATAATTTCATGTACTCTAAGTTTTAATGGATAATGTATATCATATATATAAGATCATATTAAATCCATCATTAATTTTTATTCAAATAACGATAAAAACAATTATAATTAAATAAGAAATATTCTTTATTTTTTAATTTTTTTTCTAATTGAAGTAGAATAAATATTTTCTAATAAAATAAATATTATTCAAAAAAATATGTGTTCAAAAAGAAAATAAATAATATATTTATTTGAAAAAGGACATTTTTGACCCACTAAATAACAATAAGGGCATTTCTAGACCAAAGTTTTGACGGCAGAGGCATTTTTGGATCAAACTATAAGCGAAAGATATTTTTGTTCATTTCAAATAGTTTAAAGAGATTTTTGACCATTTTCCCTAAAAAAATTACATCGGGATAGAAAAAGGAGAAATGGAGAAGGGACAATTTTAATCCCATTTAAATTTGAAAAGGGCATATTTTCTAGTCAAACTTATTTCATGAGTAATATAACTAGCCATAAATTTAGTCATTTTAAAGTGATAAAAATTAGTTTAACAACTTTTGTAAGAAAAAAAATTATAAACTGAATAAATATTTCATGTTTGCTTGAATCTAGGTCTTTTGGAAAAATTATTTCTATCTTTATAAGGTAGGGATATAATCTTCGTACACATCACCCTTTTCAGACCTCACTTATAAGTTGTAAATATACATTGGACATGTGATTGTTGAATAATCATTTTAGAAATTAATTCACATATTTCAATTAATTGGTCATTTGTTTTCGAATTAGACTTTCATCAAAGAAGGTAGTTAATTATATTAACAAGAGTAAATTGAATAAATGACATAATAAAGATTATAAATTACTAGTCCTAACAGAACTTTTTAGTTTTCAATATATAATATTATATTTCTATCAATATCTAACAAATTAATAATGAATTAAAAATAAAAATAAAAAAAAATTTTAAAAAAATTCCTAACGTATTTAATTAACTAATATACTATCCATAAATATAATATTTTATAACTCGCAGGATATATTTGATTCCCTAATTTTCTCCTAGTCAAATGGTCAAAAAGACCTCTCCTTCCTAAAATATCTCTCTCCAATATTCTCTTCCTAATCTTTTTATGCAGAAAAATAATAAAAATCTTTCTCTTCTTCCTAAAATATCTCTCCTTAATCTCCTCACACAATTTTCTCCTTTAAATACATCCACATGACTTTTTTCTTAATTTTTTCATACACTATTTTTTCTTCTTCTTCCCTATTTGTCTTCTATACAATTTTAATGCTTTCATCCATGATTTTTTATTATTATATAAATCTTGAATAATAACAAAATTTATTCTTTTTTTTTAATTTGAAAGATGGTAGCGTTCATTCAATCTTGATACAATATGGAGATAGATAACATGAAACCTTAATTCAAATTGGTATCATAATTTATTTATTTTCGCAATCTTCATAATTTTTTATTTTTGTTAATTTCAACATGAAAAGTAGCTTATGTTCGATCTTGATTCAACACGAAGGTCGTTGGGATTCATCGTGTATAATAACTTTAAAAATAAGAGTCATAACATAATTAATACAAATTAATACAAATATCGTACATAAAAACATAATTAAAGAAGTTTCATGCTAGTATCATATCTGAAATTTTTTTATACCAATTTCATACTCAAAAAACTGAATTAAATACAAAAGAACATAATTAAGTAAGTTTCATATCAGTATCATACATAAAAACAGATTTTACACCAATGTCACACCCAAAAAAATAGAGTTCAATATCAATTTCATATTATACTTAAAAATATTTTTCATACCAATGTCATACCCAAAAATAATATCGTACCTAAATACATATAATTAAAACATAATTAATACCAATGTCATACTCAAAAAACATAATTAAATATCAAAGAACATAATCAAATAAGTTTCATACCAATAGCATACATAAAAACTGATTTTGTACCAATACCAAAGCAAAAAACAAAGTTTAATAACAATGTCATATTATACCTATACTGATTTCATACCAATGCTATACCTAAAAATAATATCGTACATAAATAAACAAATTAAAAATAGAATTAATCCCAATATCATACTCAAAAACCAGAATCAAATACCAAAGAACATTATTAAATAAGTTTCATACCAATAGTATACGTAAAAACAGATTTTATATCAGTGTTATACCCAAAAAATATAGAGTTCAATATCAATGTCATATTATACCTAAAAACAGATTACATATCAATGTCATATCCAAAAATAATGTCGTGCCTAAATAAAAATAATTAAAATAGAATTAATACTAATGTCATATCAAAATTCAAAATCAATACCAATTCAAATAGTTGCATACTTAATAAGTTAAAGTATCCAAAAAATTAACTATCTCTCAACTAATTTCGATTGTCTTCAACATCTATTTGCTCACTCTTGATCTTGGGTTGGGATCCTGAAACTTCTACGTATTCGAAACAACTTTTCTTTTAATACTTGATTCACCAAATTTGTTTGCAAAAGTGCGGGTCATCTTGCTTTCGATGATTGTACCATCACTTTATTTTGATGTTGCATACTCCCAAAGTAATGCACCATAGTGAAATTTTTAATTCAAACTTTGTCCTCGTATTAAGCAAAGACACATGCTTATAAGCCACAATCACTGAAAAATATCTAAATGAAGACTCCTTGAACTGTTGAAATTGTTGGTCATTGATTCATTCCCTAAGTTAATCAAAAACTTCAATATTGATGTAGGAACATCAATGGGTATATGTCTTTTTTTTCTTTTCTGAATTAACAAAAAGTTACTTTTAAACAAAGCAAATTTAAAGAAATTAAAATAAGACAATGCTAATGACATAACTGTTTGTATATAATATGTGAATATAAACTGATTGTATGCATTTGGTATATAAATTGATAACAACCGATGAACTGGTATATAAATTAATTTGCGGAAGGAATAAAAATGTCTTTTAATATATCTTTCAAAAATCACTCAAACCCAACAAATTATTAATTATTAAGTAAATGTTAATATATTCACTAACTATAGAATTTTGGTATAAAAAATGGTAACAAGTTCAAATTTAATGAATTAAGGGATTATTTAAAACTTTTTGAGGAAGGGTTATGAACTTACAAAAAAATATACTCTTTAAACATCCTTCATATTCGCCTACAACAATCATAAATTCCATTGATGTATCAATTTGGTACATGTCACAATCCAAAATGAGCCATGAGTGGCACCCACACTTAACCTCCTAGGTGAGAGAACCAACGATACAAATTCCAACTTATAAAATATGATAATAATGCGGAAGCTCAATTTATGAGAATAAGAAATAATAAAATCACTAAAGTCTATTAGATACGTTTTTCCAAAACCTGAAAGTCATCACTTCAAGGATATCTAATTCTAAAATACTAAGTCTGAAAATATCAAACACCAGAATAAATAAATAACTTAATATGTGCGAAAACTAAGGACATCATACCATGCCCGAGAGAATCCAACACGAGCTGAAAGGAATAGCTCACCTTGGAACCTGATTTGCCAGACACTGCCTAGAGCTGAGGTCGAGTCAAAGTTGATGGAACACTCGATTCACTCCACAAAATAAAAAAAAAATAAAAATACAATTAGGGGTCAATACAAGAGAACATGTACTGAGTAGGTATCATCGGCAAACTCAAAATAGAAATCAATATGCATAAAGTAATAGCGGGAAAAATCAACTATAGCATTTAACAGGTGGCAACCAACAAGATCAACATCAAGTGACAACACAATGAACAATTACATAACCAGTCAACAATATCAAGATCACACATGAGGACTCGGGCCTCCACATCACGCTCTTTTGGGAAATGAGTTATTGGAGATTGGGTAGCATTAAGTCATTTTAAGTTGTTTTTCATTAATATTACTGTGCCAGAACGTGACACCCGATCCAATAATTGTACCATGTTGGAATGTGACACCCGATCCAATTATACAATGCCGAAATGTGATACCCGATCCAAATATATCATGCCATAACGTGACACTCGATCCCAATATACCGTGACACTCGATCCCAATATACCGTGTTGAAACGTGACACCCGATCCAAATATAATTAATTTATCATTCTTTATTATCACATTTCACTTCATTAATAATATTTCATCAAACTTTCTTTATTCAAGGCATCACCTTTGATAGGGCAAGTTCAAGATTATGAATTTCACGGTCTTGGGATTTCAGACCAATCACAACAACATATCAACCATCCAAACCACAACAATCAAATGTATAGTAAACTTCACACATTACTCAATGACTATCAATCACTATTAATAGTCTATCTATGATATAAAATAAATCATAACCTACCTCAACCGAAGAACCGAAAGTCAAGGAAGCTAATTCATCAATGCCTTTCCTTTCTTCAATGCCTCACGTTTTCAATCTATCAGGTATAAAATATTCATAAGTAAACGAGTATGTAGACACCCCTATTACTATATGCCTAGCCTAAACTCAAAACCTCACACTATTCTATAATCAATTTCTTAAATCTCAAGCTTAGGGTTAAGTTTCAATTTCTCCAATTAACATAAATCTAATGATCTTCATATAATAAAATACACCTAATATTTAATTACCTATCTCAACATATTAACACTTAAATTATAATGTAATAATATACGAATCCAATACGGAACCAAAACTCTGAGAGCTCACTAATGAAAAACAATGAGTAACTGCAGTAGCTAACTTATAATTTGAGATATTACATACCTTACTAATCATCACCTAGTTATTACATCATAACCACCCAGTGATGTCACGCCCCGAGAGGGTACCCTAGGCGTGGCCGGCACTCAGAAACCATTTCTGGCTTCTGAGAGAACCACTTGGTCTCATTTCTTATTTATTCATCAGCGGAAGACTTAAGAATACTAATGTGGGCTTGTCATAATCAAAGGAAAAATAGATAATTCTTAGAAGAAGTAGTTTCTAAGGAGAACTACTCTGATTACATCATCAGACTCTGTCTATGAAGCCTCTAATACTCTTAGATGGTGTCAATGACATGTCCATGGCTACCTCAAAAGAAACATCACACTCAACAATAATAAAAGGATAAGGAGTTCCTTCGAATACAAGAAGGACTCACCAAATAGCCGAAAAGAAATGAACGATGCGCCTGTTGAGGATCTCTAACACATGTATCTGCATCATAAAACGATGCAGGTCGAATGACGTCAGTACGTGGAATGTACGAGTATGTAAAATGGCAGGAAGGTAAGGACAGATATCAAGATACTCCTCTCAATAAAACTCAGCTCATAACTCAACATCATCTCAACATCAATATGTAATGCAAGTTTAAAATATAATAATAAAAATAATAGTAATAAGAATTGCTTACTCAGTTGGGAGTTTCTCTAACCGACAACCATCACTTATGAGCTAGCGATGATACAACGAAGCGATGTCGTTGCCACATCCATCCAATATCTTGCCAGGGTAAAGGACATCACCATCTTGGATCCACTCATCAAAGTCCTCTTTTTGGGACTTAAGAGGCATAGCCTCCATCCTACGCTGGCTACGTAGTTCTGGGGTTTGAGTCAATTAAACTCTTACCCAACTCGGTGCTCAATACTACTCCCAAAATATATGCTCATATTAAACTCATCATCTAGTCTCATTGGACTTTAATTTAAATCATCAAACTCATCTCATTTCATGTTCATCAATCATTATACTTCCAAAAACATCATTTACATCTCATCAAAACATCTTGCTCAAAATATCATTTGCTCAAATTCATTCAAACTCAACTCTTTTGCTCTTTCAAAACTCAATAAAATACATATATAGTATTAATTCATATAACTTTTTTTTTATCAATGAAAATAATAAAAAGCCAACATCTTTACTCAAAACATGTATAAAAATATTCATGAAAATCAAATCAATTAGGATTCATGGGAAAGTAGCCATGAATAATAATTCCAATAATATGAGAGATAACAATAATAATATTAATGCATAAATATATCAAACTCAATAGAAGAAGAATTAATTTATTTAGAATTCAAGATTTGGATAAAACTCAAATATAACTCAATTATAATGAATTTAAATATTGAGCGCATGGACGAACTCAATCCAATGCTATGAAAGCCTTACATACCTTAAATCCGAAGGTTTACTCCGAATTGGAACACTCTTGGACCCCTAGCATTTTCTTCTCGCCGGAGCGTTTTGTGTACTATCCGGAGTATAAGAATCACCGGAGTAGTATTTTTATACTACTAAAACTAAAACTATATTTGAGAAGAAGTATATAGAGAGAAGAAATGCTTAAGAAAGTTGATGAATAAAATGAGGAAATAAGGTGGGTATTTATAGGTGGGAAAGGGGGACCTAACAATAAATAAAATAATTATAAAGAAAAATCTGAAAATTTAATGGAATATATTGATGTCATGGATGATATTAAATGGAGGACAATTTATGTCATGCATGATGTCAAATGTATCTAGATGTTTCCATGGTAGGTAAGATAAGTTCTTTTTAACAGAATACTCTTTTTTGAAGCTGCGTTTGAATAAGATAAATTCCTTATTAGGATTTGGTTTCTTCATAAGAATTGTAGATATGGAAATCCAGTTTCATATCGTTCAAGAATCAACCAATTTGGAGCAACCTACAGTGAGATATGAATTTTCTTCTATAAACACTCAATTCCGTCACAGTACTATAGCTTGCAAAAATTAATTTATTTGACCTACTTATACTCCAAATCGTAAGATATGTTCTTCATGAAAGTTGTAGGTATGGATGTTGTGGTTACCCAAAAATTTGAATCACCTAATTTGGACCAACCTATGAAAAGTTATGCCCTAAATACAGAGGCTGTATTATTTTCATCGAGAATTGAAATACCGACATACAATATTTTAGGGGTTGTTACAAGTGATTAGCCAACTATTGCAATGATTACATTCATATAACCACACATATATTGTCGTCCAATCTAAAGTCATCACTGCGTATACACTAATTTCCACTTTTTAATTCAATTAATCCTCTCTCTTTACCAAGTTACTATTATTATTATAATAATAATAATAATAATAATAATAATAATAATAATATAACTACCTACATTCATAATAAAAGACTTATGCATGGATGATTTACCTAAAGCAATTGGCGGCTTCGTTCGGTGCTCAACGCTGCACAGGTAAGTTCTTTCTCAAACCCTTCTCTTCTCTTTTCTTTTTTAATTAAAATATAATTATGTACCAAAAGTGACAAAATCTACTAGCTTATTCTAACAAATATAGAATAAGTGGTATAATATATTAACTAAATTATCACTTTATCCCACCAATTAAATTAGTTATCTAAAGTCACCCCTCAACTAAATAATCGTAGTTATCGAATAGTTCAAAATACCCATTAAAATTTATGATATGAGTCTTTTATGAAATAAAAAGGCCTGGTTCTCAAAACGACCTAATGGGTCGTTACAAAATTAGCTTTTTTTTGGTAAAAATAATATGAATATACTTTATGTCTAATTTGCAAAAAAATAAACATATTTCGAGTTCATAACTAATACATGTTAAGATAGTTAAGGAGTAGGTAGTTAGAGTTAGGGACAGTTTAGTCATTTATAGTGTTATAGTTAGAACTAACTAACTGAATTAGTTAGATAGTTAACACTTAGTTAGCTGTGTATATATATATAGATATATAGCTAATGATACTGTGTAAAAAAGTTTTAGGGTTTTTTCAGCCCCAAATGAAAACACATTCTCAGCTCTCTCTTTCTCTCATTCTTCTCATCTTCATCTTCATCTTCATTCTCTTCACTGTGTATTAATGTGTATCTGAAAACTTACTCTCAGAAAAGTTCATGGTATCAGAGCGTTGAACATTGTGAAACGTGTTCATAGTTGAGTCATAGACTCTAGACAAGAGTCAAAGATTCGTCCGATCAAAAGCTGTGTTTTGTGGATCTAAGCTCTAATGAAGCTGAAATTTGCAAACAACAAGTGTTTTTCGCAACAAAACTCAAAATAAAAGGTTGAAAAAACAATGACAGTTGAAGCCACAATTCCAGATCTAGGTCAAAACCTCAATCAAAATCAGTTCAATATGCAACGAGTTGGTGTACCTGTGTCTATAAGCTCTACAAACAACATTGGGCAAGGTATTGACTACAATCACTCTCTATTCCTTAGCCCTACGAATGTGAGTGGAATTAGTCTCATTTCATTTCAGCTGCAAGGTATGGAAAACTACACATTGTGGAATCGATCGATTAAACTTGCCTTGTTAGGGAGAAATAAGCTAGGATTAGTGGATGGAACATGCAGAAAAGAGATGTATGTTGAAGAACTGTGGGGACAGTGGGAAAGAGTGAATGCTATTATGTTGTCGTGGTTGATGAACTCAGTTTCCAAGAGTCTGCTAAGTGGAATTGCGTTTGCCTCAAGTGCCTCAAGTGTATGGACTGATCTGCAAGAGAGATTTGATAGGGTTGATGGATCAAGAACTTACAACCTACACAAAGAAATTACCTCATTACAGCAAGGTACTGCCTCTGTATCAGTGTATTATACAAAGTTGAAAGCATTGTGGGACGAGTTCGAAGTATTAGTGCCCTTACCCTGCTGCAACTGTGAGAAGTCCAAAGGATTTGTAGCCCACATGAATAGACAAAACCTATATCAATTCCTAATGGGATTGAATGACAAATATCATCAGGCTAGGAGTCAGATACTCATGATAGATCCCCTGCCAACTATAAATCAAGCATATGCTATGATAGTAGGAGATGAGAGCCAAAAATCTGTCGTTACAGGCATCAATAACTTGGGACTACATTCATCCATCATAGACTCAGCTGCAATGTATTCCAGAGGTGGCAGTAGATCAGGTGTCAGTAATAGGTTCAAGAAGAATACACTACTAATCTGTGACTTTTGCAAGTATAGAGGTCATACTAAAGAATCCTACTACAAGGTGGTTGGATATCCTCCAGACTTTAAGTCCAAGAGGAAGATCCAAAGTGCAAACACTGCTTATGCAGATACCATTGGCTTGGCCAGTCAACCACAACAATCAGCATCAGCTAAGGCTAATTTCTCATATGGTTTGAATACAAATGTAATTGATAACTCAGTGTGGGACAGGAATATCACAACTCAGCATCTTGCAGACAAAGGTTCAGTTGAATCTTCTAACTCCAATGTAACAATAACTCAAGCTGAGAAGGATGTCAAACAATTACTTTAAGGCTGCACATTCACAAAAGATCAATATGAACACATTCTCAAGATGATGAGTCAACAATCAGGATCAAGAACTGATACATCTGACTATAATAAGGCAAATACTGCAGGTACAGCCCTATTTATTACTGAAAACAGTGATGTGTGGATTATAGATACAGGTGCAACAAACCATATGGTTTCTAAACTGGATATGCTGCAAAAGGAGTCTGTGCTAAAGCTTGACAGTCCTAAGGATGTATACTTGCCAGATGGGGGTAGCACACAAGTAACTCATATTGGTTCCTGTAGTCTGTCAGCTAGAAGTGTAATCACTAATGTGTTCCATATACCAGAGTTCAAGTATAACTTGATGTCTGTCAGCAAAATAACAAAGGAATTAGGCTGCTCAGTCTTTTTCTTTCCTGATTTTTGTGTTTTCTAGGAACTTTATACTGGAAAGGTGAAGGAAGTTGGTAGAGAAGAAGGAGGCCTGTATCTGCTGTGGAGACAACTCACTCAATGTAACTCAACTAATAATAGAGACTCTGCTCATGCTATTGACACTGCTCACTCACCAGGAAAGGAGTCAGGCATGGAGCTATGGCATCAAAGACTAGGACATGTGTCCTCATCTGTTCTTGCTAAGATGTTCATTGTGAATAAAGATAGTATGTGTAAGGTGAACAAATGTTTAGTTTTTCCTTTTGCAAAGCAAACCAGACCTGGTTTTTCTTCTAGCACTATCAAAAGCAGTAGTTGTTTTGAATTGATACATGCTGACATTTGGGGACCCTATAATACACCTATATTTGATGGTAATAAATACTTTCTCATAATTGTTGATGACTTCTCAAGAATGACTTGGCTATTTTTACTTAGACACAAGTCAGATGTCTGTGTATTTCTTAAAATATTTTTACAATATGCTAAAACTCAGTTTGGTAAAGTAGTCAAAGTCCTAAGGTCAGACAATGGTACTGAATTTGTTAACTCAGTCTGTGATAGCATGTTTAAAGCACAGGGTATTATACATCAGAGATCTTGTCCTTACACTCCTCAACAAAATGGTGTGGTTGAAAGGAAACATAGACATCTATTGGAAGTAACCAGAGCCTTAAGGTTTCAAACAAAAATACCTATCAGGTTCTGGGGTCATTGTGTCCTAGCTGCAGCTTATCTTATTAACAGAACCTCTAGTAGTGTGCTTGAGTTTCAGACTCCTTATGAAAGACTGTATGGTAGTACACCATCACTAACTCATTTGAGGATTGTTGGTTGTCTAGTCATGGCAAAACATCTCACAGAACCTGACAAACTAAAGCCCAGATCAAGGTCAATAATTCATATGGGCTATTATGAAGTACACAAAGGATATATTTTATTTGATCTGCACACCAGCTCATTTTTGTGATTAGAGATGTTATCTTTAGGAAAGACATATTCCCTTTTGCCAAAGCTGACAGCTCTACCCAACAGAAGATATTTGTGGATAATGTGCAAGGATTAGGTGAATTTGATTAAGAACTACATCACCTAGCTCATCCTATAATCACAAGTAATGATTCATCAACACTATCAGCAGGAGTAGAGACATGTCTTGATACAGGTGGGGACCATGACTATATGCAGCAACCTGAACATGAGTGTGTGCAATAATCTGAACCTGATGCAACTAGCTCTGACAGACCCGAGGCTGCTGTGTCTAAAAGATCTACAAGAGCTAAACAACCTCCTATATGGCTGAAGGATTTTGTTTCCTTAACTGCACAACAGGATGTTCAGTATCCCCTATCCAACTATGTGAGTTATTCTCATCTCTCACCCTCTTATCAGTGCTTTATTGCTGCTACTTCATCTGTGACAGAACCCACAAGCTATGCAGAAGCAATCAAGAACCCAAGGTGGGTTGAAGCTATGCAGGCAGAGATTCAGGCTTTAGAAAGTAATCACACTTGGGAGATTACATCTTTACCTACAGGAAAGAAGGCCATTAGCTGTAGATGGATCTTTAAAGTTAAATACAAATCAACAAGTGAAGTAGAAAGGTTCAAAGCAAGACTAGTTACTAAGGGCTATAGTCAACAAGAAGGCATAGATTACAAAGAAACCTTTTCTCCAGTGGTCAAAATGGTGACTGTCAGAACTGTGCTATCCATTGCAGCTTCCAGGAATTGCCACATTCATCAAATGGATGTCTTCAATGCATTCCTACATAGGGACCTGGAGGATGAAATCTATATGCAACTCCCTCAGAGATTTGTCAGTCAAGGGGAGAAAGTATGTAGACTGACAAAGTCCCTCTATGGACTCAAACAAGCTCCAAGGCAGTGGAACTACAAACTCACTGAAGCACTCATTTCCCTCAAGTTCAAACAAAGTCAATATGATTACTCCCTATTCATCAACAAATTAGCATAAGGTATTGTGATTATACTTGTATATATAGATGATATGTTGATAACTGGCAGCAGCTTAAAACTGATAAAGGAAACGAAGAATGCACTACAAAAGACCTTCAAGATGAAAAACCCAGGGGAACTCAGATACTTTCTGGGAATTGAGTTCACCAGATCAACAGAAGGAGTACTCATGCACCAGAGGAAGTACACTCTTGAGCTTATAGCAGAGGTGGGAATGACAGCAGCCAAGCCAGCAGGAACACCCATAGATGTCAACCTCAAACTAACATCAAAGCAGTATGATGACCATGTGAACAAAAGGCAAGAAGATGACCCTCTAGTAGATCAAGCAGCATATCAAAAGCTCATAGGTAAGCTGTTATATCTTAATATGACGCCAGACATATCCATCAGCACTCAGACACTTAGCCAGTTCCTAAATCAGCCAAAGAAGTCTCACATGGAAGTTGCACTAAGAGTAGTCAGATATTTAAAAAGGCAACCTGGACAAGGTATACTACTGTCCAGCCACTCAGATAATCAAATCACAGCTTTTTGTGATGTAGACTGGGCAGCTTGTCCACTCACCAGAAAATCAGTCACAGGCTACTTGATCAAGATGGAAAAGTCATTGATTTCATGGAAAGCCAAGAAACAGACCACAGTTTCAAGGAGCTCAACCGAAGCTGAATATAGAAGCATGGTTTCAACTGTTTTAGAAATTGTTTGGCTGTTAGGAATGCTGAAGGAGGTGGAAACTGAAGTTGAGGTACCAATGCAGATGTATAGTGATAGCAAGGCAGCAATTCAAATTGCTGCAAATCCAGTGTATCACAAAAGAACAAAACATATAGAAATTAATTGCCACTTCATTAGAGAAAAGCTGCAACAAGGTATGATTAAAGTCGACTACCTACCAACTCAAGAACAACCTGCTGATATATTGACAAAAGGGTTGTCCAGAGCTCAACATGAGCATCTAATGTCCAAGCTAGGAGTTTTGAACATATTTGCACCTCCTAGCTTAAAGGGGAGTGTTAAGATAGTTAAGGAGTAGGTAGTTAGAGTTAGGGACAGTTTAGTCATTTACAGTGTTATAGTTAGAACTAACTAACTGAATTAGTTAGATAGTTAACACTTAGTTAGCTGTGTGTATATATATATATATATATATATAGCTAATGATACTGTGTAAAAAAAGTATTAGGGCTTTTTCAGCCCCAAATGAAAACACATTCTGAGCTCTCTCTTTCTCTCATTCTTCTCATCTTCATCTTCATCTTCATTCTCTTCACTGTGTATTGATGTGTATCTGAGCACTTACTCTCAGAGAAGTTCAATACATACAACAAATGTTTTATGCATAATAAATATCACTCAAAAATAAAAACTAAAAAAAATATGCAAAGTCTAGAAAATTAAAATTAACTTAATATGAGAAAGATGGAATTTTAATACCTTCAAAACAACTTTTCCTCTTTTAAAATTTGATCCCTTCATACACACATTATCTTTTGGATTATTCGCTTTTGAAGTATCGACCTTCATAACATTTTTTCTCCTTATATTATTTTTGGCATGAACAAAATCGGAATCTTCAAACGGAAAAGATATGATATTCTTGAACCTCCTTTTTTGTCACATTATTTTGTAGAACTGATCTCTATGAAAGTATTGCCGATTTCCAAACTATTCTTAATATCTTCCTCAGGAGTTTGGGTGAGTATATTGAAGCTGGGTGGAACAATTGGATCATAATTATTTGCAAATCTAAAACTTTTTCTGGGAGTACAATGAGAATCTTATCTTTTGTTCATAATTTAAAATTGAATCAAAAAACACAAACAAAAAAAGAAGAAGATAATCTTGATGAAAATGAAGCATACTACGAGTGAAAATTGATGAATAAAATTGGTTGATGATCACGAAGCAGAATGAATTTTTTTTTGGAGAAGATAATGGAAGAAGTTTGAAAATTGGAGAAAGAAATTGGTAGTGATCTTTTCCTTTTTGGGATAATACTCAATCCCTACATTTTCGTAACTCCTCCCAACAAGCACACCTATCTTTTCTCTTACGTTTTTATTAAATAAATTATTTTAAAAAAAAATATTTAATATTGATTAAATCATATATGTTATCAGTCGTAATAATTTTGTTATATTATTAATTATTGATTAGTAGATTTATAGGAGGTAATATAGTATCTTAAATATATATGGGGAGTAATTTTTCCATTAACAATGGTAGTCTAACTAGTCTCATTTTTCCTTCTAACATGTGGAAAAAAATAATTCAACATAAACATTTACAGTTTAGATTTATTTTTTAAAAAATAAAAATAAAAACCAAAGATATTTTATGTTCAGATCTCTTATATATAAAATAAAATCTTTTTATAAAGTTTAACGTTAAACAAAAAAAATATATAACTAACCACAAAATGAATTGAACCTTATTTTCAACGAACAATGGACAAATATCATAATCATTATTCCAACATCAATAATAACATACCTAGTGTAAACTTACAAAATGGAGTGTGGGGAGGATAGTGTGTATGCAAACATTACCACTACTTTAGAGGTAGAGAAGTTGTTTCTGATACGCCTTCAGCTCAATAAAAAAAATCTGAAACATATAGAGAAAGAAATAACTGAATTTAAGAAAGTCGTAATAATATACTATTAATCATAGTATTACTCTTGTAATTGTTTGTCCTTTCAGTTTAGTTATAATCATTATTCATTCGAAATTAATAACCTTCCATAATACATTATATTAAATGGCACGCTCAAAAACATTGTACAAGAAAACAAACATTTTTCGGGATAAGGCAATTTTTTCCTAGGAAAGTTTATTGGTATTGATCTTTGCATACCAAACTAAGCCTATTGAGTGGGCCGGGTCGGGTCAGATCGGCACACTATTTTTTTGGCGACCGAGTTACCGGGCCGGTCAAGGCTGATCTTGCCCTTGCTGGCCGGTCAGGTCCGGATCCAACAGTGCCAAAATGTCAGATGGCTCAGCCGATGACTCATTAAGGGTACAGTGATCGGGCCTATCGGGCCATTTATGTATTTGAAAATTTGAGTAATCATCAATATAGTGTATCATTATCTATTTAATTTAAAAGTAATTATAAGAATTTATATACTTAAAATATATAATAATTTACTTATATTATATTACATATGTACTTCTAATGTATACCAAATATAATCACAATATACTATCTATTATAATGATATACTTACATTAAATTATATATACGAACAATGTATACCAAATATAATTACAATATGCTATCTATTATAATGATATACTTACATTAAATTATATATACGAACAATGTATACCAAATATAATTACAATATATTATTTATTATAATGATATACTTACATTATATTATATATACTTACAACGTATACCAAATATACTCACAATATACTATTTATTATTCTATTATAGTGATATAATTACATTATACTATATATACTTACAATGTACTATACCAAATATGCTCACAATATACTATTTCTTATTCTATTATATTTACATTATACTATATATATTTACAATGTATGTCAAATTTACTCACAATCGAATATATATTATAGTGATATACTGTAATGATATATTTTCATCATTAGAGATAGGCCAATGGGGAAGGATTTTGGGCCAGAAAACTTTAGGTAGTAACATCGAAAATTTGAGCCTAGGCCAGACTTGGAGGAATTCTGAGTTAGGTGAAGTCTAAGGTAATCACATGAATGATGAAAGGTCAAATTTATAACTTGATTAGACAAGATGATAGGTAAAATGATACAAAGCATTTATGGCTTCGTGAAATCGCATTCGGGCCAGTAAAACTCTCGAAATCGAGTTTGGCATGAAGGGTATAATTTAAGGCATCTTTGGAAGGGGTGTGTAAAGAAATTGGGGCTTGGAGCACAAACTCCAAGCTCACTGTTTCTTCATATCTCGTCAGAGCGGGATTTTTCAGTTAGAGCGGGGCAGCCAAAGTGGGATTTGTCCCACCAGAGCGGTACAGTCGCGATTTAAATCATGAAAAAGATCAGAAACAGTCTTTTCTGCAATAATCAGTTTTCAAAACCCCAAAAGGCGACCTAGGGCGATATTCATTGATTTTCCATGGATTTTCACGCTTAAGGTAAGGTTTTTACTCCCTAGATTCATACCTTGATTCCTAGAAACTAGAAGTATGGGTGACAATCATTGGGGGAGGGTTTGAACTGAAAATCTATGGTGAGAAATAGCCCTAGGGTAAGGTTAGGATCATGGGTTTGGCCTATCGAGTGAAATTGTGTTATATTTCCTCATAGTTATGTCATTGTATTGATCCTTGATATGTATTTAATGTTTTCTAGACCAAGAATAAGAAGAACGATCCCGAAAAGGAAACGCTCCTGCATTGTAATGTTGTGAAAGCTTGAATTTGAGGTAGGTGATGATGTAGTTTCCCGTATGTGTTTCATATACTTGTTAAATTGCTTCATGATATGCATGTGTATATATGTATAGGGAAGCATGCTAGATTATGTGTGGAATGATCACTTGTTGGTTGTTATTGTGATGAACATGTTCTTGTTGGTATAAATGTTGTAAACATTGAATGTACTTGTGATTGTGATATCTTGGGATCAGGTATCACGTTCCGATACATAATTTGGATCGGGTGTTAAGTTCCAACACATATTTGGATCGGGTGTCACATTCTGACACAAAGTTGATTGTTTGTAGGTCCTTTGAGAGGACCCTTGTGTGAAATTATATCATGTAGAAGACATTGAGTTGTGATATTGAGATGTTGTTGACTTATTCTATATATGTATATGCCTATTGTGTTGAATTTACTTGTCTATGATTCGCTTACTAGCTAACCGTGTGATCCTACCAGTACATCGTTGTTTTTATGTACTGATACTACTCTTGCCCTGCCTTTTTATTGAGTACAGGGCATATTCAATAGGTTGTGGAGAGACCTCGTCTAAAGGAGTGATCGTGTCTTCAAGTTCAAGGGGTGAGATGTTCCTTTAGGCTGCCATGGATTCTATTGCTATTCTAGTCCTTTTCTTTTCCACGACTTAGGTGTTCAGACAATGTTTTTATTTATTACTGATTTCTATTTGGAGTTGTACTCCTATTCTAGACTTGTTAGTTTAGAGTTTTGGTGTGATGACTTTCGGTTCCTAGTGGTGTTTAATTCTGCACAAAGGAGGCTATAACTAGTTAGTTTTCTGAGTTTATAGGAACTCAGCACTTGTCTTTGATTTAAACCTGCTTTTGCATCTTTAAGCTTGTGTGCATATTGTGATTATTGTTGTTGAGCTGTTAGAATGGTTCTCCCACTGAAATAAGTATTGTGGGTGTCAATCACGACGGATTGAGATCTTGACATATAGTTACATTATGCTATATATACTTACAATGCATAACTAATATACTCACAATATACTATCCATTATAGTGATATACTTACATTATATTATATATACTTATAATGTATATCAAATATACTCATAATATACTATATATTATAGTGATATAGTTACATTATACTATATATGCGTACTATGTGTATCAAATATACTCACAATATACTATCTATTATAGTGATACACCTACATTATATTATATACACACACAATGTATATAAAAAAACTCACAATATACTATATATTACAATGATATAGTTACATTATACTATAAGTACTATTTATATCAAATATACTCACAACTATTCTAGTGATATACTATCTATTATAGTGATGTACTTACATTATACTATACATACTTACAATGTATATCTAATATACTCACAATATACTATTTATTATAGTGATATACTTACATTATAAGTGATATATTTACAATGTATATCTAATATACTCATAATATACTATATATTATAGTGATATACTTACATTATACTATATATAAGTACTATTTATATAAAATATACTCACAATATACTATATATTATAGTGATATACTTACATTATACTATATATACTTACAATGTATATATGATATACTCACAATATTGTCACGACCCACTTTTCATCAGGTCATGATGGCACCTACTATAACCCTCTAGTAGGTAAGCCAACCCGTCAACCCGGAACTTCAAGTAATGTGTTTGAAGGCAAAAACTATATAAGAGCATTGAATTATAAAAGTAAACAGAATGAATAAGCGGAAGTAAACCAAAACATGTTTTAAACAACAAAAGATCCCTCCCAGAACCTGGAAGTCACAAGTACAGAGCTGCTACAAAATAAAATACGAGTACAAGTCCCAAAAGTGGACCGGACATATATACAACAACTGGCTAGTCTCAAAAGGCAAAAGACGGGCCATCTATTCTGAAGGAGACAGAAGTGATCCAAAAACGCCAAGTTATCACCCTAGTCTCCGAATCTGACTGCAACAAGCTCGATCTATTCGTGACAGTAGCTGGTGCTTGGTCCTGCATCACGAAAGTAGATGCAGAGTGTAGTATGAGTACCAAGACAACAGGTACCCAGTAGGCATCATAGGCCGACTGAGCAGAAAAGGTGAAAACAATATGAAAAAGAGGAATAAGCCTAAATAGAAATCAACATAAGCATCTAAAGTGAAAAGAGTACTATCTACGAGAGCTACAGCTAACTATACCCAACTGGGCCCCCATAAGCCCAGCCGGGACACTCGTACGCAAGTTAAATAAAAACCCGAACGAACCCCCATAAGTTCGCCGAGTACACAGAATAGCTACAACTACCAAGGCTAGGAACCAAGAATATGCGATGTCAGGAACCGAAGTACTGTATCATTTCCAAAACCCAGAATCTCCAAGAGTCAATCGATCTAGGGGTGACTTAGGGGTCGAGGCCGGGACTGGGACCCAGATGCTCGCCCGAATGTTCAAAGTGGCCAAGGCCGGGACTGGGTACCCGGATGCTTGCCATAATACATCAGTACGGTCGAGGCCGGGACTGGGTACCCGGATGCTCGCCGTAATACATCGGTGCAGTCGAGGCCTGGACTGGTACCAGGATGCTCGCTGTAATACATCGATATGATCGAGGCCAGGACTGGATACCCGGATGCTCGTCATACTAGCAAGTCGGCGGAGGCCGGGACTGAGTACCCGGATGCTCCCCGATAATTTATCCCATGGTTTCGAATATATCCTTTCCAACTAATCAACAACAGTACCGATAATTTCCTCCACAATGTGTCAACTGGTATGCCGCCAAAACTTGAACCAGAGCCGAAGCCAAACGATCATAAATTCTAGTATTGCCAACGCATCTCAAAAGTTATGACTATACCGAGTTATGGGTGGGAGTGTTATTAAGAGCAAGGGTATCGCCTAGCTAAGGCCAATTACTAGGCACTAGCCCGCTACATCATTCTACAGGGATCTAAGTCCACCGGAGCGACGCCGGGCATATAAAGCAAGTTTACATCCTATACTAAGGCCAACATACTCCACAGTATCAACAACATGCTCATTCAACTCTCCTTATAATACTAACAAATAACGATAAGATACACATGCTTCTAAATACCTGAAAAACCTGATAATAAGCCTAAAGCATGATTTCTAACACCTATACTAAGGCCAACATACTCCACAGTATCAACAATATGCTCATTCAACTCTCCTTATAATACTAACAAATAACGACAAGATACATCTGCTTCTAAATACCCGAAAAACCCGATAACAAGCCTAAAACATGATTTCTAACACTTGAGATATACAATTAAACTACCCAACCAAAATCCCAACTATTTCAACATGCTTTCACACATTCCAACTCAATCTAAAGAAAGGTAAACCGTAGCCTACCTGTAGGCCAAACACGCGGGCTCCAAATCACTGTGCTGGAGCTTTTCCCTTTCGGACGGCCTCGGAACGCTGCCAAGCTGTTAAAAATAGAACCACAACGTTGATACGGTCGTTTAGACACTAATTTCATAATTTTTGGAAATGGACCAATTTTGGGTCGAAAACGGGAATTGTGGGGCCCACATACGAAATTCCAGATTTGACCCCCAAAACAGGTTCTAAACGTCACCCCAAGCACACAAATCAGATTTTTAACATAATTCGGGGTGGGAAATTACGTAAGACGATCAAAAATCAATTCCCACATTTTTAAACTAAGAAAACGATATAAGGCAGCCTCTTTACACGTCGATTTCTCAAAAACGAAATACTGTCAATCAAAACAAATTATACCATGACGTTCCTTGCGAAAAACCCCACAATATAGCCTCAAGAATCACTCAAAACGGAGTTATATTGACCAAGATACACTCTTTCAATTTTCAACAAAATTTCATTCCGAAAATGACTAAATCTGCTGCTTAAAATCAATTTATTACCTCGAACGACGTGCCAAAAATAGATTCTGAAACTTCCACGATGTTCTCCTTAAATTTCCACGCAAGATAGCCTCTGGAATCACCCAAATCGGATTTATATTGGTCAAGATATAACTTGTCAAAGTTCTTCAAAAATCCATTCCGAAAATGGATACTGCTGCAAATAAAATCACGATTTTTACCAGAATCGAATACTCCAAATCAGTTTTCAATTTCTCCAATGCATTCTCCACGAAAAACCTCACAATTTTGCCTTTTGAATCACCCAATTTGGAGCTCTAGAACTCAAGAAATGAGGGTTCAAAGTTGAGGAGAAAATCTGAAAATCTGGTGCAAAAATCTGCACTATTGCACCAGATTTTTCTGGTTTTCTATTATTTAAAGTCTCCGAATGGACCCTCGGAATTCGTTCGGAATCCGATAAAAATAAACCAGATATGCTACCCTACTAAATTCGATATTTCGGACTCAATGGCGCATTCAGAATTCTCATACGAGGTTATTATAATAAAAAGTGGGTCCCACATCCAAGAGTCATTTTACAAAAATTCCAAAAATAACCTTGAGGGTCATTACAATATCCACTACTAAAAGAACTTTCGTCCGCGAAAGTAAAAGTACAATCACTCTCTAGAGGCACGAAAGGATGAGGGTTTTGGACCTGCATGCTTTGCCTAAATTTTAAACACCCTCTCGAGTCGAACAACGCCATCACAGAACTTAGGCTGAGAAGAAACTCCTCAATTTCACTTCCAACTCTAAAAACTCCTTCAGCCCTTTCTTGGGCTCCAACTCTCACTCGTTTAGCCCGAACTTCACTCAAAACATTAGATTTCAATTGAGGACGACCAAAATAAACCAAAACCACTGAATTGAGTAATACACGACCATGGCAGATACAACTCACTCAAAATTTCAAGTATTTATCTTTTGTTTTCAAATCCTTTTCTCCAAGCCACTAAGGGTGTTCTACCAATCCTTACCTATCTCAAAAACCTTTAACGCAATTCAAAAATTGCCTATCGAACCATACAACACCAACCTCTAAGGAGTTACATACTCTACCTGAACATTGGAGGATGAAAACAACCGAAACAAGGTCACCCCGCGCAAAGCCCCAAATCCCAATTTCAACTTGAAAAACCAAGAACTCAAAATGAAACTAATGTTCTGGAACTGAACACTTCTTAAGCTTTCGAAAGCTTGACTCACACTCCTCGGACCACACAAAGGGATCATCTTGGCGAGTCAAATGGATCAATGGTGATGCAATGATAGAGAAACCCTCGATGAATTATCGATAATACCCAGCCAATCCAACAAAGCTCTGAATCTCTGTAACAGATGTGGGCCTAGCCCAACCATGAATAACCTTAATCCTCGTCGGATCCACCCTGATACCCTCTCTGGACACTACGTGTCCTAGAAAATGCCACAGACTCCAACCAAAACTCACACTTTGAGAATTTAGCATAAAGCTGTTGGTCTCTCAAGGTCTGGAGCATAACCCTCAAATGTTGCACGTGCTCCTCTCTACTCCGTGAGTATACTAGTATATCATCGATGAGTACAATCATAAAAGAGTCAAGATAAGGACTGAATACTCGAGTCATAAGGTCCATAAAAGTTGTTAGGGCATTAGTAAGTCCAAAAGACATCACAAGGAAATCGTAGTGGCCATAGCGAGTCCGAATCGCAGTCTTAGGAAGGTCGGCTTCTCTAATCCACAACTGGTGGTAGCCAGACCTCAAGTCAATATTAGAAAACACGGTCACACCCTGAAACTAGTCGAATAGATCATCGAAACGAGGCATGGGGTAACGGTTTTTCACCATCACCTTGTTCAGCTGCCTGTAATCAACACACATCTGCATAGTCCCATCCTTCTTCTTAACAAATAGGACGGGTGCACCCTACGGCGACACACTCGGGCGAATAAATCTCTTACCTAAAAGATCCTCAAGCTGCACACTGAGCTTCTTGAGCTCTGCGGGGACCATACGGTAAGGTGGTATAGAAATAGGCTTAGTGCCCGGCTTCCAAATCTATGGAAAAGTCAATATCTCTCTCTGGGGGTAGACCAGGTAGGTCAGTAGGGAAGACATCAGTATACTCCCTAACCACAGGAACTGAATCAATAGTAAGGGCCTTGCTGGACACATCACGGACATAAGCTAAGTATGCTAAGCACCTGGATGCAACTAACCGTCAGGCCCGCATAAAGGATATGATCCCAGACGGTGAGCGACTATAAACACCCTACCACAAGACCGGGGGAATACCAGGCATGGCTAATGTAACAGTCTTGGCATAACAGTCCAAAACCGCATGATAAGGGGATAGCCAATCCATGCCCAGAATAACATCGAAGTCCAGCATATCAAGTAAAATAAGATCTGCCCGAGTCTCATGCCCCTGAATAGTCACCACACAGGATCTACAAACCTGATCCACTACTAAAGAATCCCCTACCGGGGTCGAAACATGTAACGGGAGCTCAAGTGACTCATAAGGAATACCCAAACGTGGAGCAAAATATATAGACACATAGGAATACGTGGAACCTGGATCAAATAAAGCTGAAGCAGTCTGCTGACAAATAAGGATAGTACTTGTGATAACATCATCTGATGCCTCAGCCTCTGCCCTCGCCGGAGCAGCATAGAAGTGGCCCTGTCGGCCTCCCCCACGAACATTCACCCTACCACCTGACCTGCCTCCTCGGGAACCTCCCCGAATACCCTGCTGACCATCGCCGCAGCCGTGACCCCGATCTATACCTCCTAGTAGAGGTGGTACTACTGCCAAAGGTCTAGCCTGGTCGGGACACTCCCTAGTCCAGTGCTCTAGTGAGCCACAATCGAAATATCCTGAAGCTGAGCGACCCTTGATAACTCATCCGCGGTAGGAAGAAAGCAGACCTGATTCCCTCGAGCTCTGCCCTGTAGTGGAACCCCCCGAACGGGGCTGACTACCTTCAACTGCTGGCAGGGCAGCCTGAATCGGTCGGCTGGACTCAACCTGTTGATACCTATCCTGCTGAAACCGCTAGCGGGGCTTGTCATAACTATCATGGCCTCTAGAATGGGACCCATTGTAGCTACCCTGATGTCTGGGTTTCTTATCAGTGCCCCGTTGGGCCTGACGATGAATAATCTCAATCGTGCGGGCATGATCCACCACATCCAAAAAAGATCGGCCCGCAGAAACAAGGTGCTCGGTCCCCAACCTTAGGTAAGGTCTCTATCCGCACACAAAATATCGTACCCGCTCCTCCTAGTGGGTAAAATCATAGTGGCATATCGGGAAATGTGATGAAATCTAGCCTCGTACTCCGTAATTATCATGTGACCCTTCTCCAACCGAGTAAACTGATTCGGGAGTCGGTCTCTAACACTTCTAGGGATGTATAGAGCCAGGAAACCTCTGAGAACTGGGCCTATGTCAATAGTGGTGACCCAGCTAGCCTGGACTACAAATAAGAGCGCCACCACTATCTAGGTGCCCTTCTGAACTGCTGAGTAGTGAAGTCGGCGCCTCTGGACTCCACAAGACCTAAGGAATGGAGCTGCTCCTAACAGGTAGTCAAGAACGCTCCATAAAATATGAGGGGTGACAGCCTTCTAAATAGCCCTAACATCATCTGATCCTGTAATGACATCACACCCTCCAAAACTGTTGGCGGGGGTGCAACAACTGGTGGAGGCGGCTGAACCTTAGGTGTTGGCTAGGTGGACGGATCCCGCGGTGCTGGTATGCATGTTACTGGGGTCGGGGCCTATGGTACAACCCCTATAGCTGTGAGGAGCTGCACAATCGCTACCTGCAGTGCTGGGGTCATAACTGGTGCAGCTGAGGGCTGTGCTGGTGGTGGTGGTCCCTCTGACTGAGTAGGAATAGGAGCGTCCTGATGCTCCTCTACTAGCTTCGGCTCTATCTCCGGGTTGGGAGCTAGTGCTGCTCCCCTACTTACTCTACGGGGCCGGCCTCAAGGCCTACCCGGAACTGGTGGGTCATCATCTCCAATAGTACTGTGCGTACTAACCATTCCAATGAAAGAGTGAAACAAATGAGATTTCAGGAAACCAATAAGACACAAGAATGCACGAAATGAAGCAACATAGAGATCGTTCCTAATGACATCCTGTAGCCTCTCGAAGATAAGTTACGGACGTCTCCGCACCCATCCGCGAGACTCTACTAGACGTTAGCTCTGTACAAGTGAGACCAACGAACCTGGGGCTCTGATACCAACTTGTCACGACCCACTTTTCATCAGGTCATGATGGCACCTACTATAACCCTCTAGTAGGTAAGCCAACCCGTCAACCCGGAACTTCAAGTAATGTGTTTGAAGGCAAAAACTATATAAGAGCATTGAATTATAAAAGTAAACAGAATGAATAAGCGGAAGTAAACCAAAACATGTTTTAAACAACAAAAGATCCCTCCCAGAACCTGGAAGTCACAAGTACAGAGCTGCTACAAAATAAAATACGAGTACAAGTCCCGAAAGTGGACCGGACATATATACAACAACTGGCTAGTCTCAAAAGGCAAAAGACGGGCCATCTATTCTGAAGGAGACAGAAGTGATCCAAAAACGCCAAGTTATCACCCTAGTCTCCGAATCTGACTGCAACAAGCTCGATCTATTCGTGACAGTAGCTGGTGCTTGGTCCTGCATCACGAAAGTAGATGCAGAGTGTAGTATGAGTACCAAGACAACAGGTACCCAGTAGGCATCATAGGCCGACTGAGCAGAAAAGGTGAAAACAATATGAAAAAGAGGAATAAGCCTAAATAAAAATCAACATAAGCATCTAAAGTGAAAAGAGTACTATCTACGAGAGCTACAGCTAACTATACCCAACTGGGCCCCCATAAGCCCAGCCGGGACACTCGTACGCAAGTTAAATAAAAACCCGAACGAACCCCCATAAGTTCGCCGAGTACACAGAATAGCTACAACTACCAAGGCTAGGAACCAAGAATATGCGATGTCAGGAACCGAAGTACTGTATCATTTCCAAAACCCAGAATCTCCAAGAGTCAATCGATCTAGGGGTGACTTAGGGGTCGAGGCCGGGACTGGGACCCAGATGCTCGCCCGAATGTTCAAAGTGGCCAAGGCCGGGACTGGGTACCCGGATGCTTGCCATAATACATCAGTACGGTCGAGGCCGGGACTGGGTACCCGGATGCTCGCCGTAATACATCGGTGCAGTCGAGGCCTGGACTGGTACCAGGATGCTCGCTGTAATACATCGATATGATCGAGGCCAGGACTGGATACCCGGATGCTCGTCATACTAGCAAGTCGGCGGAGGCCGGGACTGAGTACCCGGATGCTCCCCGATAATTTATCCCATGGTTTCGAATATATCCTTTCCAACTAATCAACAACAGTACCGATAATTTCCTCCACAATGTGTCAACTGGTATGCCGCCAAAACTTGAACCAGAGCCGAAGCCAAACGATCATAAATTCTAGTATTGCCAACGCATCTCAAAAGTTATGACTATACCGAGTTATGGGTGGGAGTGTTATTAAGAGCAAGGGTATCGCCTAGCTAAGGCCAATTACTAGGCACTAGCCCGCTACATCATTCTACAGGGATCTAAGTCCACCGGAGCGACGCCGGGCATATAAAGCAAGTTTACATCCTATACTAAGGCCAACATACTCCACAGTATCAACAACATGCTCATTCAACTCTCCTTATAATACTAACAAATAACGATAAGATACACATGCTTCTAAATACCTGAAAAACCTGATAATAAGCCTAAAGCATGATTTCTAACACCTATACTAAGGCCAACATACTCCACAGTATCAACAATATGCTCATTCAACTCTCCTTATAATACTAACAAATAACGACAAGATACATCTGCTTCTAAATACCCGAAAAACCCGATAACAAGCCTAAAACATGATTTCTAACACTTGAGATATACAATTAAACTACCCAACCAAAATCCCAACTATTTCAACATGCTTTCACACATTCCAACTCAATCTAAAGAAAGGTAAACCGTAGCCTACCTGTAGGCCAAACACGCGGGCTCCAAATCACTGTGCTGGAGCTTTTCCCTTTCGGACGGCCTCGGAACGCTGCCAAGCTGTTAAAAATAGAACCACAACGTTGATACGGTCGTTTAGACACTAATTTCATAATTTTTGGAAATGGACCAATTTTGGGTCGAAAACGGGAATTGTGGGGCCCACATACGAAATTCCAGATTTGACCCCCAAAACAGGTTCTAAACGTCACCCCAAGCACACAAATCAGATTTTTAACATAATTCGGGGTGGGAAATTACGTAAGACGATCAAAAATCAATTCCCACATTTTTAAACTAAGAAAACGATATAAGGCAGCCTCTTTACACGTCGATTTCTCAAAAACGAAATACTGTCAATCAAAACAAATTATACCATGACGTTCCTTGCGAAAAACCCCACAATATAGCCTCAAGAATCACTCAAAACGGAGTTATATTGACCAAGATACACTCTTTCAATTTTCAACAAAATTTCATTCCGAAAATGACTAAATCTGCTGCTTAAAATCAATTTATTACCTCGAACGACGTGCCAAAAATAGATTCTGAAACTTCCACGATGTTCTCCTTAAATTTCCACGCAAGATAGCCTCTGGAATCACCCAAATCGGATTTATATTGGTCAAGATATAACTTGTCAAAGTTCTTCAAAAATCCATTCCGAAAATGGATACTGCTGCAAATAAAATCACGATTTTTACCAGAATCGAATACTCCAAATCAGTTTTCAATTTCTCCAATGCATTCTCCACGAAAAACCTCACAATTTTGCCTTTTGAATCACCCAATCTGGAGCTCTAGAACTCAAGAAATGAGGGTTCAAAGTTGAGGAGAAAATCTGAAAATCTGGTGCAAAAATCTGCACTATTGCACCAGATTTTTCTGGTTTTCTATTATTTAAAGTCTCCGAATGGACCCTCGGAATTCGTTTGGAATTCGATAAAAATAAACCAGATATGCTACCCTACTAAATTCGATATTTCGGACTCAATGGCGCATTCAGAATTCTCATACGAGGTTATTATAATAAAAAGTGGGTCCCACATCCAAGAGTCATTTTACAAAAATTCCAAAAATAACCTTGAGGGTCATTACAAATATATAGTGATATACTTAAATTATAGTGATATACTTACAATTTATATCTAATTTACTATATATTATAGTGCTATAGTTACATTATACTATATATACTTACAATGCATATCACATATACTCACAATATATTATCTATTATAGTGATATACTTACATTATATTATATATACTTACAATGTATATCACATATACTAACAATATACTATCTATTATAGTGATATATATATTTACAATGTATATCACATATACTAACAATATACTATCTATTATAGTGATATATATATTTACAATGTATATCACATATACTCACAATATATTATCTATTATAATAATATACTTAATTATATATTACATATATACATACAAAATATACCAAATATACTCATAATATATTATCTATTATAATAATATACTTACATTATATTAATTTTCAATATATGATTATGTAAAGAAAATAAAACTATTTAATTGAATCATACAAAATTTTTGGGGAAAAAATTAAGAAATAGAAAGACTCAATCAGTCTTTGCCTTTATTAATATATTGATAAAATTCAAAACATACAAAGTTACAAACTTATAATTAGTTGTATATAATAAATTATAACTTCTACATATTTCGAATCGTTTTTTTTCAATTCATTTATATTAACATTAACAGGAATTGACTCATAATTTTCAAAATCAACTAATCCATAATTTGGACTAGCTTGTGTCGAAGGATCTCCAATTGACATTATTTTTTCAAGTTCTTCTTCTCATTTTGTATGTTGTGGTCTTCCTTTATTTCTTCGTTATGATCTAATCCAAACTTTGAGGCAAACTAAAACATTCATGACATTGCTCTCCAAAGAGTGTCGATTATCTCCGATCTGCTCCCTTCCTTAACTAAATGTGTTGTCCGATACAACAGTTGACATTGGAACATTTAGCACATCCCTAGCCATGGTTGATAGTACTAGATATTATTTTTGATTGTTCTTCCACTATTCCAGTGTGGTGACACTATTTTCATCATAGGTCTTGAGGCCTGTCTCAAATAATAATTAAAATTGTCTCGATTTACGCTCAATTATGATGTAGATTGTATTCTATTTCAAACAGATAAAATAATAACACAATGGACAGGCATACCTTGTGCCTGTCTTTTAGAAGATAATGGCTCGTCAAAAGGACGAGATAAAGGAACAGTATGAGTAGTGGTAGCATTATCAAGTAAATTGATATAATAATTATATAATGCCTGAATATGACCATTTGTATCACACATCGTCTTAAACATACTAGCTTCTTCATCCTTTTTATTATCTAAAGAACTATATATAATGTGAACAAATTCAGACATAGTAGTAAATTTCACATACGAATTTAACATAGCACTAATTAAATAAATAGGAGGAATAGGGAAAAAATATTTTTAAAATTTTTCTATCATTCCAATTACACCTTATTTGTAATCATTTTTTTGTTTATACTCCATAAGTAATAAAGAAATTTTGGCTATATAAGCTAAAATACTACAAACAGTAGGATAATAAGCATCAGAAAATTCAATAGTAACTAAATAAAATTTTTCTAAAAAAATAACATCATTAATTTTAGTCCAATCAGATTCTTGCAATATGACTTTGAAAAATTTATATGTATATTGATTAAAAGTTGTAATTATAGGAGTTTTATAAATATTGCAAGTCTTTAAAAATTATAAGTAGAATTTCGCCTATTCTTAATTTTTGGGGGCATTAATCTTGGCCTAAGATCATTTTTCTCATTTTTTTTTAAATTTTTTAAGTCTAGCTTTTCTATTATTTCCTTGAATAAAATCAACTGCATGCCTAATTTTTTCAATTATTGACTCAAAAATTTAAAGACCATCGTTTACAATTAAATTTATATATGACAAGCATATCTAATATGAAAAATATGCTCTAAATGGAGGGAAAACTCAGTTTTTAAAGAATTAATAGCAACAGTGTTGTTAGATGCATTATCAAAAGAAATACATAAAATTTTGTGTTGAACACCATAATATTTTGCAACCATTAATATAAAATCAGAAATAAATTGTGCAGAATGTTTTCGATTTTCATCATATTGAAATGCTAAAATACATTTTTGCATGATAAAGTCACTCTCTATCCAATGACAAGTATTTATAGCACGATCAAGATCAGAAGTAAGTAAAACTCTACATGGAAGATTTGTTAGTAACCAACGTAAATAATATGCATATTGCCCATGAAATCTAAAAATATCTGATCTACAAGTACTTGTAGGAATACCTTTAAATATGAGATTATAAACTGATTGTATATAATGAATAAAAGCATCAGAAGAAGCAAATGAAAAAGGTAGACAACCCAAAGCTATCATTTTCGCTAACTCTTCACGTTCCATCATTTTATTATACGTCCAATTAATTTTTCGGTCTGTGAGTTTAATCTATCTTGAACTAGTCCAGTAGTACCCACTATTCATTCTCTCCAACCAGTATGAAAATTATCTAGTTGTATAGTCAATTGACGTCCCACCTTTATTACCCCCATTCTTATGTTCGAAAATAGCTTGACAATCTTTATATTAAACTTTAGTTGTTTCGGCTATTCGTTCAAAATAATGTCATACTAAACTAATTTTTTTCTTTCTTTTACAGGTTGTGGAGGAAGATTAACAGTTCTAGATTGAACATTACCTATATCAACATCAGGATTAATTGGTGTAACATCTTCATCATCATTATTATCTTATTCTATTTCTACTTCAACTTCTTTTGGTTCTTCTATACCGTAAGTTTCTTGATATTCATATTCATTCATATCATGTGCACCTACACCTATTTCTCCAAATTCACTAAATAATGCTTTAGATATACGAGAATAACTTCTACTTTTGGGGCATACTTTTCTATGCTTCCTTCCGACTACTAAGCTGCTTTATAGGCTAACAGACGTTTTCTCATTAGACTATTTTAATCGATTGTTTATGTCGACCCTACGCTATGATTCTTCAAATCCAGCGTGTCAGCTTAGTTATCCTCATTGCGACAACTTCTCTTCAATCCACAACAACTGGGCACTCTGGAGCAACCTTTCGAACTGCTGCTAAATTCATGGGCGATTTCCAGGTTGGATTTTTATAGATCAAATAGCAACCTTTCGCGCTAGGGGCTCACCTTTTCCCTCCAGTCTCAGCTAAAGACTCATGATCATCACCCTAATCTAATGGGTGTGGGAAAATGGCAGTGACTATCATCGGATTGTCATGAGTGCTTAGAGGGCCCCGGGGGAGAATGATGATGTAGATGTATTGCGGCAACCCATGCACTTGTCGAGCCTCCGTCTAGCTCTGGAAGCATTGTCTGAAGTAATAAGAAGAGGGTTGAGGAACTGAGATGACGCATCTTAGTCTTAGTATGTCGGGTATGTCTTTGGCCAAGTCTGCCTGAGTTGTTGACCATTACCTGACCTCACACAGGAGGCCTCGCGCCGAGTGATTCTCCCCAAAAAAGTTGTATTTCCTCTACCGGAACCACTTTTTTCTTACTATCTCCGGGACATAAATTTTTAACACTTTGACCTACTTTTCTTAATCTATCCATTATGCAAATTAAAATAATAAAAATTATAAACACAAAAATTAAATATTTAAATATACTAGAATTAATTTATTAAATAAAAGCAAGAGAAGAAACGATTATACCAAATTGTCAGAATCAAACAAAGAATCGTAAAATTGATGAATTGTTGAACACTTGAAAGTTGAAAACTTCCACTTGATGTTGTTAATTGCAAAAAATAATAAAAGATTGCTATCACTTTAAGTCTTTAAGAGAGAATTGAGAAATTGAGAGAGAATTAGATGATTGTTGGTGAAAAAAACAAGTAATTATTGTAGGTATTTATAGAAAATTTTTTTGATTAATACCTTTTTAATTAAAAAAACATAATTTTGGCCACTTTTCAGAAAGTGGCCCAACAGATATATGCAATTTAAAAAAAAAATTCCCTTACCGGGCCGATCCAGGATGGTGGACTGATGGTCCAGTTACCGATCCCTTACCGAGTCGGTCTTACAGGGCTTGAGCCAAAAATTAACCATATTGGCCCAGTCCATTAAGAACTTGGGCCCTCTACCGGTCCGTACTTACCGGTGCCAATCCCTTAGCGGGCCAGTGTTAATGGCCGGCCACCGGACGGACCGGCCCAATTGACAGGTATACACCAAGCATGAAAATGGGAAATTGACTAGTTCTGAAGTCTGGTTATTCTTGCATTTTTAAATTTTATTAATTATGCATCCAATATAAGCTCTTGGGGTTTTATATATACTCTCCTTCACCAATGTGTATCAGCAAACTCAGTAGGCATTTTGTTCCAATCTAGGCTTGGCTCCCAATCTGCCTCTTTGATTACCTCCGTGATTTTTTTGAACAAAATCTCACTTCCTTCTTTTGTTAAATGCATTCCATCCCTACACAAACAAAATTTAAACCACCACCATTTATTCATAAATTCTTTGTAGTAGAAAAATACTTATACGTACAATCATGTCACTTATTAGCTAATTACATATACACCTCTTAATAAGTACATACATAAATTAGTATTCAGTAAAGGCATAATACATAAATATGCTCTTTAACGTGACATCAACTTGTATCTATGTCCTTCAACTTTGGGTGTGCACAAGCAAACATTCAAACTTGTATAAAATTGAACAATTAGACACACGTATTTCTTCATAGCATAATACATGTAAGACACCACATAAGATGTTGCGCAAAATGTAAATTGGCACATAGGATGTCAAAATAGGACGCGTGTGTCTACTTGTGCACACCCAAAGTTAGAGGGCGCCATAGATAACGGCGAGATAAACTAAATTAAATGGTACTTTGATGTATTGTCCTTTTAGTAAAAGGATAAATAACATGTTATTACATGTTTTAGAGCTGGTTTAGATTGACTTATTTTAAGTGGTTTTAAGCTAAAATATCTTTTAAGCATTTTTGGAGGTGTTTGGATAAATTAAAAAGACGCTTATAAGCATTTGATTTTAAGCTAAAACGATAAAAATAAGTCAAAAACTATAAGTTAGGATTTCTAACTTATTATTTGGTTATAAGTCAAAACCCAAACAGACTCTTAGTGAGCTTGACCAAGTTTTCAAAATGTGTTTATTTTGAAAAGTACTTTGCTAAGGATCTTTCCACATGTGACGATGGAATTCATTGTTTATTTATTTTTTAGCCGTATACAAAAATTATGCATTAATTTATACACATTAATATATGCATAACTTAATTTCCTTTTGTTCAAAAACAAATATGACAATAATGTTACTACTACACAACATTATAATAACACCAAAATGAAAGAGTAGAAGTAGTAGTAAATTTGATTTACCAGAAGACATTAGGGCTTTCGAAAAGGGCTGACCAAAAATCGACAACCGGCACACCTAATTGTTTGGCTAATTTAATACCAATTTCTGAGTATATCCGACCTCTCTCATTTGTTCTACCTTGATTATTTCTGATCAGAATAAGGATTAATATTTTAAAACCAAACAATAGCTAATATTAAAGATATCAAAATATTATTTAATTTTATAATCTTAAATATATTATATTAAAAGTTAGAGTTAAAGATAACAAATTAAAACGAAAGAAGTATTAATTATTATGAAGATCAATTACCCGTAGAATTCAACAATTTGTTCCTCGTTCACTGCAGGAGAACTTAGCATAATTAGACGAGTCTTTTCCGAAAGGCCCTGCAAGTGATGTGACGTTAGGTTTTAGAAAAAATCCAATTTTTTTCTATTATATAGAAGTGAACAGATGCAACAAAATGTTATACAAAAAGCAAAGTAAATTGTAATCTAATTGGGGCAAATATGAGTATTTTTAGTACTTATTAACTTCAATTCAAATTTGAAAGCCTTTCAGATTCATTAAGTAATTGGCAAACATGTGTTGTATTCGTGTCATATTTTTCAGGCTTCGTTTCAATTTTAGATCAAATTATTAGCGATAAAAGTATTTTTGGATTAAATGAATAATGGATAATGTTTTTATTTAGTTTTGCATGATATCTAAACACTTTTCAGTTAAATTAATAAAGTATGATATGTATTTTCACATAAATTCGATCATGGTCACCTATATTGCTCGGATTCTTCAAAAAGGTTAATGGGTGCGTGTCAAATTTTACAAAAATAGTAAATTTTTAGAAAATTTGATATGAATATAGCATTGAAAGTTAAGAGTTCTCGCAACTTAGATGGTCACCGGTAAGCATACTCAAAAACAAAAGCAGTATGCATACTCAAAAAAATAAATAAAAAAAAGAGTAAGCATACTCACCTCATTAATGTATAAGTAGAAATTCATTGTCAATTAGTAAGCAGACTCACCTCATTGAAATACTTAATTACATTGAAATGATTTGATATAAATATTCGGTGACAAAAACTCCCTCGGTTCATTTTTACTTTATCACATTTAGATTTGGCACACCCAATAATAAAATAATAATTGATATGATTATTTTACCACACTATCTCTACTAATTGATGATTAGTACAACTGTACAAGGTCTTCAAAAATGATTGAGAATAAGTAATTAATGTTTAGGGTAACATATGAAACAAAATTGTTTTTTCTTGATATGTTAAAAGTGACAAATAAAAATTAAAAAATCTATTTTTAGAATAGCGGACAAGTGATCAAATTTAACTTCAAAGATTACATACATACCTTGATATAAAGTGCAATCTTCCTCATGTTTTCAACATATTCATCAAGAGGTACAACTAACGCTGAAAGCTGGAAATTCAGGATGTGCTATAAATTTAGGATCTACTGAATCATTCCCACCAAAATAAAGTATGACAAGAGAAGGCTGAATTTTTGCATCCTACATGTGAATTAAACAAATAGTAGTAAATTGTTTATATTAATTTTTTGCAAAAGGATATTCCAAGCAAAGTAAATTGTTTTAATGCTTTATTATATAAAGTTCTATTTCAACACGTGGCCATATATAACTAGGGTAATTTGTAAATCATTGAAAGTTAAAATATCCATGAAGCAATATTAGGTACCTTTGGGAAGATTTTCTTGTAAATATCAAGAGCCATCCTTGAGTTCCAACCTGAATATCCACGCAAGAATATATGAGCCTGTTAGGATTCCATGCATTTAGGCTTTAGCTATCGAAGGTCTCTCAGATAACACACAAAGGTTGAGCATGACTAAAACAGAGTACGTGAAATGCAAGTTTTGTGGCATAATGCATGAGGTGGAGGTGGAAGTGAAGATCGAGGCATAAGTCATACCCTGAGAGAAAATTTCAAGTATCTTAGCCCTATAATTAAATGAGACAAGGAGATTGATGATAATGTCACACACCATATTGGAGAAGGATGGATGAGATAGAGGTTCGCCTCCAAGGTATTGTGCGATAAGAATGTATCGCCAAAGATTAAAGATAAGTTCTACATAGTAATGATTAGACCAACATTGTTGTATAGAGAAGGCCAGTAAGGAACACCCATGTTCAAAAAATGAAGACAACATAGATAAGGAAACTTAAATGGATGTGTGGCATACTAGGAGAGACATGATTAGGAAGGAAGTTAAACGAGGCAAGGTAGAAATAGCATCTGTGGCGGACAAAATGAGGGACGCGAAATTGATATGATTGGGGCATGTAAAGAAGAAATGTACGAATACGTCGATAAAGAGGTGTGAGAGGTTGGTTTTTACAAGAATTATAAGGAGAGGTAGAGGTAGGTCGAAAAAGATCAAGGGTAAGTGATTAGACCAGACATGATATAACTTCAGTTTACAGAGGACATAACCCGAGATTGAAACATTTATTGTAGTCTCTTATTTTTTTTATTGTGTATTACTACATGTGCCTTACTTTGCATTGCATTATAAAGATATAACACTTAGCCTAACTCGATAGCAAAATCTAACTCATGAGGGGATAATTGTCCAATTCCATATGAGCAAACCATCAGTTCATTCCTCAATCAATGTGGGATTCTAAATCTCTTTATCATATATCTTACTATTTTTGTAATGACTTGTCTCCGTCATTAGGAATAGGCCAATGGGGAAGGATTTCGGGCCAGAAAACTTCGGGTAGTAAATTCGGAAAATTTGAGCATAGGCCAGACTTGGACGAATTCTGAGTCAGGTGAAGTCTAGGGTGATCATGTGAATGATGGAAGTTCAAATCTATAATTTGATTGGATAGGATGATAGCCAAGACGATACAGAGTATTTTCAATTTCGTGGAATCACATTCGGACGAGTAAAATTCTTGAAATCGAATTTGGCGTTAAGGGTATAATTTTAATACATATTTGGAAGGGGTGTGTTGTGAAATGGGGGCTTGGAGAAAAAAATCTGAGCCCACTGTTTTCGCATATCCCGCCAGAGCGGGACAGTCACGACTTAAGGCATGAAAAAATCCAGAAACGGTCTTTTTTTGAAAATCAGTTTCTAAAACTTCAAGAGGTGACCTAGGGCGAATTTTACCAATTTTCCATGGATTTCTATACTTAAGGTAAGATTTTTACTCTCTAGATTCATACTTTGATACCTAGAAACTAGAAAGTATGGGTGGTAATTATTGGGGGAGGGTTTGAACTAAAAATCTATGGTGGAAATTAGCCTTAGGGTAAGGTTAGGATCAAGGGTTGGCCTAGGGTGTGAAGTTATGTTATATTTCCTAATAACTGGGTCATTGTGTTGATCCTTTATATGTATTTATTGTTTTCTAGACCAAGAACGAGAAGAACGAACCCGGAAAGGGAAGGTCCTTGCATTGTAAGGTTGTTAAAGCTTGAATTTGAGGTAGGTGATGGTCTAGTTTCATGTATGTGTTTCATATACTTATTAAATTGCTTCATGATATGCATATGTGTATATGAATAGGGAAACATGCTAGATTTTGCGTGAAATGATCACTTGTTGGCATGTTTGTATGATGAACTTGTTCTTGTTGATATAAATATTGTAAATATTGAATGTACATGTGATTGTGGTACCTTTGGATTGGGTGTCACATTCCAACACATAATTTGGATCGGATATCACGTTTCGACACATTTTAAAATCGAGTATCACGTTTTGACATAAAATTGGATTGTGTGTCACGTTCCGACACAAAGTTGATTGTTTGAGAGGACCCAGGTGTGAAGTTATAGCATGTGGAAGTTATTGAGTTGTGATATTGCTGAATAATAGTTGAACTTGAGATTGGTTGACTTATTTTGTATATGTATATGTCTATTGTGTTGAATTTACTTGTCTATGATCCGCTTACTGGCTAACCGCGTGATCCTACCAGTACACCGTTATTTTTGTGTACTGATACTACTCTTGCTTTGCATTTTTGTTGAGTACAGGGCATATTCACCCAATTGCGGAGAGACCTCGGTTGGAAGATTAGAAGTTTCTTCAAAGTCCAAGGATGAGCTATTCTGTCATGCTACCGTGGACTTTTCCATTAATCTCAGTCCCTCTTTCGGGACTCAGATGTTTAGACATTGTTTTAGTATTTTTATTTCTGTTTGAAGAATGTTTTCCCTTTTTTTACATTGAGACTAGTTAGAGTTTTGGTACGGACGACTTTCAGTTTCTAGGATGTGTTGACTTTCGCATTTTCGTAGTTATTAAAATTGTTGGTTGAGTTTATGGATACTCAGTATTATTTTCTGGTTATATTCCTGCTTCTACAAGGTTTTTAATATTTATTTTTTAAGTTGATAAGCTGGGTTGTAGAAATAGTTCTCCTATTAGAATAATTATTGTGGGTGTCAGTTACGGCGGGTCGGGGCCGTGATAATTTTATTGTCATATTATTCTTCCAGTTTTGCTTCTAAAACTTTTCTTTTACGTCAAGGACCTATCAGAAACAACCTTTCTATCCTATAAAAATAGGAGTAAGACTTGCATACATACTTCCCTCTCACATTCCAGTCATAAATTATTCTGAGTATTTTATTTTTGTAAACTCACGTTTGCACAAAAGACGAGGGTAATAGAATTTAGAACAAACTACATAACTAAGAAAACATTCCTAGTCTAACTACTAAATCCCACACGCTACTCCTAATTTTCTAGCGGATTGTACAGATACACGCCTTCTCTCGCTTGCCTCTCTCCTTCCTTTTTCTCTTTCTCTTTTCTCCCCACTCTCTCTTCCCAGATCTTCCCCTTCCTCGCACATCCTCTCTTTCTAGATCTCCCAGTCAAACCCTCCCACCCCCACCTCTCTCTCTCTCACACACATGTCCTTTATTTTCAAAAATTCTTTTCTAGCCCTGGTTTTGTGTTGTGTTTCTCTCTCGAAAAGAAGAAGAGAAAGAAAGTAAGAATTAGTTGAATGATGCAGGTCTATGAAGGCAATGGAGAAGATATAGACAATAACGTCTTTACTATTTATAGTAATTTCAAATCTTTTTTCTCTTATTGGATGAACTGAACTTTTTTTATTATTGGATTTGAACTTATAATGGCTACGTAATTGACATCAGGTAGTCATTATATCGAAAGAGCACTAGTTAAGGTATACTTAGATCAAATACATGTATTTGGATAATTATATCTTCTTTTTCGTCTTCTTCTTTTTCTATGTATCTATGTGCATATACACTGGATGCATCACAAATTTGATATCAGATATATGTATTTTTGATACCATATAGAGCATTTATGCATAGAAGCACTAGATACATCACAGATACACTGAATATATCAATGCCCTCTCAGAACCAATTTGTAACTATGCACAGATACACTGGATACATGAAACACATGCTCGATACACTAGATATTTGCTATTAAATACACTGAATGAAATTGATATGTACAGATACACTGGATATATCAGGGCATATTTAATACTTGATACACATGTACATAAATTATGAAACACAGATATAGAAATGTATAGGGAATAGATAGAAAAAAAGGCAAGCAAAAGAAGCGAGATATATTCATCTGATATAGTATATTTAGAGACAAATACAATGTCTCTAAAAGCAAATTCAAACAAAATATGTAATTATTAAAACTATCATTATATTAAGTAATTAACACCTATAATAATATACTTTATGAAAGTTGCTCAAAGAAATTACCTAGCGAGAGTAAAGGTTTGCGAGGCTTGCACCTCAACCTTGTAAGTCGTAGCTTTGTTGCACTATTAATGATCCAAATAGGACGAACGATGGACGACTTGGTACTATCTTATTTTCTTTTCCATCTTTTCTCTTAGCAACAAAAGATTTTCCTTTTTGATGTCGAAAACAGTTCCACATACTTGCTGTATTTATAATGGTGAATTCCTACGAACAACAAAAATTATTATACCTCAAATTAATTAATATTTGATGTGAATATAAATCATAATAATTAACAATTTGAAATATATTTTAAAGAGTTATTAAAAAATATCTTTAAACTTTTTAAATAGTAAGTAGACGACAAATAAGTTGAAATATAATGATAGAATACAGTCAGTTATAATGGCATTGTTTGTCTAAAAATTAGTGAGATGTTGTTATATATGTATATTGTATTTGATATTTAAATCTCATTTAACTATTATAAATACAAAATATGTAAAAAATTAGTTTAATAATTTTATAATTACAAACATTTATTTATAAAGGGAACATGAAAAATATGATTTATCAATACAAAGTCTTAGGTTATTCTGCTTATTTGGTAATTTTGTATAAGAATTGAGAAAATTTTGATACTTTTCACAACTTAAGAGAGTTTCATATTTGTGCGTCAAAACAACTTAAGAAATTCAAATTGTATGTCTAAATAAAACTTCAATTTAAAATAAATTTAATTTTAAATCACTATTCCATATCGCATGTCCAAACGACCCTTAATTTCTTACTTTTTATATACAAAAAAGGTCATATTTGATTATTTACTATCGAAAATAAGTTATATTTATTATCCAATATTAATAAATACATCTTTAAATACATACTTTAGAGCTATATTTATCCTTCACTCCTGAAAATTAGATATATTTATCTTTCAACCATTAATAGGGCCGACCCGACACTAATCCGCTAGCTAATCTATAAGATATCGATTGGTTCGATAACGGATTACAAATTATCGAACGGTTATTGAGCGGTGTATCGGATAACCTATAAGAAGTCGTAGACTATTTGACAACGAGAAAAAAACTTAAGTTGACATTGAAAATGTGGAACTGATTGAAGAGAAGATATACCATACAAGCAAAAGTCAATGATACATTGACTTCAACTTGATGACTCATATTTTTACAGAATTGCACACAATCATAGTAAAAGACTCATGTCAATTAGCTAAATACTGAAAAAGAAGTGTAAGGTAATTCTTAATGGGTTAACGATTTATCCGATAAGAAAATTTAATAATTCACCCCCACACCAATAAACCATTAATTATAAAATTTAATATGTTCCTTAACCGTTTATTCAATAATTCAATACCAATAAACCAATAAGACAATTTTATAATTGACTTATCGGTTACAGTTCGATTTTGAACGGCCTGCGTTTAACCGCATGGATCACACTTACATTGTTTTCTTGGTTGATGAGGGGATTTATTCAAGAAGAAAAAAGAAATGAGGGATATATTGTAATTTACAGAAAATATAGGGCCAGCTCTGATATTAATAAAATTGATTAAAAATCAAGTCTTCCTCTTTCCCCAAATTTTCCAATTGCAGTAATGGATACTGCTCTGTTTTCTCCTTCTTCCCTGTTCGGTGGCAGTGATAGCAACTCCTCTGGTAATCTTTTTTCTATTTTCTAACAATATTCATAAATGGTTCGTAATGAATTCCTGTTGTATTAGTTAAAGAGATTTTTTTTTCTGCAGATGAAGAGAACTCGGAGACCCAACAAAATTTTGTGGAGAGGAGGCACCAGTTCCCTGAAATGGTGAGTTCAATTAGATTTGCAAGAAATCCCCAGTGAAATTATTGATTATTTGGGTTTTCTGCTCAGCTATTGATTATTAGCTTATTTCCATTAAAATGCAAGAGCTAAAAATAGAGGAATGTCGAGAACTTTAGAAGCTAGATCTTTTGTATCTGTGGAAATGCCAGTTGGTATATTATTTTTTCCTTTTTGATAACTATGCGGTTCAGTCAGCTTGTGTGCACTTTTTAGACGAATTCCACGGGATTCCTCTCATCTCCCACCAACAACATGTACTAGGTAATTTCGTCTAGCAAGGCTAGAACAAATAAGAAGAAATCACCTAGTGTTTTTGTTTCTACTTGGATTTGAACCATGAGGTTGCTCAACCCACTTCATCAGTCTTGGTACTCTTTTTTTGAGAAGGAAAGATAGTTCCTTTAGTTGATATTTCCTAAAGATAGTTCCTTTAGTTGAGAAGGAAGGATGTCTCTGATAGGATTTGAACCATGACGTCGCTCTTCCCTTGGTCTTAGGTGGATTGATGTCTGTACATTTGTTCACTCACTAATTTCATCTTGTTATCTTTTACTATGTTTATATTTAAGGACATGAGATGTGCACTTTTTGTTTTTACTTGAGAATTTTTAGTTGCTTGCTGCTTATCAACTCTTGTTGGTTTAAAAGAAACATCGTGATTGCAAGTTGCAATGTAATGATCTAATGAATCTTTATCTTTAGTTCACTTGGACGATTACCTGGAAAAATTTTCCTTTTCATTTCCTTCTCTTTTGGGTGGATGTTTGGGCTTATACAGCTTTGATATTATTTTTTCTGCACACTGATACCATCTTCCAACTAAGTAAATAGTTCGAGATTGTTATTGATATCAGTATTCAGTTTATTGTCCAAATCTTCACTTGCAGGATTTATCACAATGCTGCTGTTTCCTTGTATTTATGCCAAAGTAAATGTGTGTGAGCGATATGTGAGTTGTGTGGATGTTGTTTATTGCTTTGCTCGGCAGGGAAACTAATACACTTTGGTTTGTCCACAGGAGTTGCTCATCCAAGAATTTTCTTTTCACCAGATGAATGCTAATTTACTTTGGCCTGGGACATTTGCATTTGCGGAGTGGCTTGCACAACATACGTCCTGGTTAAGAGGGCGCCGCATAATTGAGCTAGGCAGGTAATACCTTAAACGCATTTAATATGTTGTGCTCTCATCCTAAAAGGTTGGACCTGCTTCAGTATTTTCTCTGCTAAATGGTCTTAGCATGTGCCCATTGCACAAGCTGTGCAGAATTTGCTTCGAACTTCATGGTGCAAGGGAACTTTGCTGCAATTCTGTTGAAATGTTCATTATAAACTTAAGAAACAAACTTCCTTGTCAATATCAAATAGTGCTTCTCGTTACTGACTTACTGCAATTTTGTTACATGCATGTTTTAGAAGTGATTTCTGGTTCTGATTTGTGAAGTTTGTCTATGTGAGATGTTTGACCTTATTTCTTTTTTCGTTCTTTTCTGTTATTCAGAATCTCATTTGTAGCTGTCATGCTATCATCTAAAAGAGTTCTATTTATTTCCTTTTATTCCTGTCCTCTTGGCTCTCGGTGTGTATCTAATGTGAAAAAAGGGAGGTGGAAGATGAGAATTACATTAAGTTGTAAACATCAACTGGTGTCTTTTCCTCTTTCTGCTTCCTTCCCTTTGTGACTTGTACATGGTGGTGCTTGTGCTACCTTTTGAATTTGTCACAGTGGAACTGGAGCTTTGGCCATCTTCTTGAGCAAATCATATAAACTTGATATTACAACATCGGATTATGATGATCCAGATATTGAAGAGAACATAGCACATAATTGCCAGGCGAATGGTGTTTCACCTGCCCTTCCTCACATAAGGCGTTAGTTCTTTTCTCCATGAAGTTTATTCCTATACTTCTTTTATAAAAACAATGCAAATTCTCCCTGGGGAAAAAACTATAAACCAAGAACAAATAACTTTTGTTCTAATCTACAAGTTATGCTTTCTTGAGAAAATTTCCAAAAAATAAATTAACATTGCTCTCAGATTCATGGGGAGATGTGTTTCCAGTAGCTGATCCTGACTGGGACCTCATCATTGCAAGTGATATCTTACTATGTAAGTAGTTCGCCTCAGGCTTCCTATGATCCTGTACGAGACATGTTTACCTTACTATCCCTTGCTGTTGTACATGTCAGCTTTTGTGATTCTTGTGTGTATCTTCTAACCTTCCCCTTAGTTTCTCATTTTTCTTTTTCATTTTCTACTTGCAGATGTGAAACAATATGAAAACTTGGTAAAGACACTATGCTTTCTCTTGAAATCCTACAAGCCCAAAGTTGATGAAACGGGATCTGGAACTAGTGAAGAAAAGGGTTAGAATTATTCTTTATGTAAAGCTTATCTAAAAATCTTAAGACAGCTCTAATTAACCGGTCTATTAAAACTTATGACTCAGATATATGTCCTTTGCCTCAACCAGCTTTCTTAATGAGCTGGAGGCGGAGGATAGGGAAAGAAGACGAATCACTCTTTTTCACAGGATGTGAAAAGGCCGGTCTTGAAGTAAACCATTTGGGATCTCGTGTATATTGCATCAAGCCTAATGAAACCAGCGCCATTGAAGCAGTATAAGATATGTTGAGTGAATTTTAAGAGCTTATGGAACTGAGGTTTAACTTTTGTGCTGGCCAACCCTCACTGTGAGGGCACAGGAGTCTAGTATCCTTTGCCATATCTTCATGTGTTATTCTTCCATTAGTTGGGGCTCGCACATGTTATGCAAGACCCCTCGTTTATGCTCCTCTGCTATGAAAAGTTCTTAATGTTAATTGAAGTACTCGAATGACCCATCACGAAATGTAAAACACATAGGCTGGTAATGGCTCATTTGATGTTTTTAGCATGTTAGTTGTGAGAAGTAGTGTTATTCTAGTGTGTATCTTTAGCAGATTTTTTTCATATGCATTTAGCAGCAGTACTTTCTTTCTCCATGCTTTTAACTTGGAAGCAGCTCAAATGACATCAACCAAAAGGACTATACATTACAAAATCAAACGGACAAAATTCACAAAAGCTATTTTTGGCCCCTGTAATCGAAGGATAACCATTATCATGAAGTTTTAAATTTCACAAATAAAACTTTAACAATTGACCTAGGGATATCTTATCTTGGTGTTGTTATTAATTCATTTATTATTTTATTATTATTTACTACCTGTATTATAATCCTTTATATACAAAACCACGAGAAAAAAAAGACAACAATGTAGCTAAGGGGTCGTTTGGTTTGGATACAAGTTATGCTGGGATAAGTGTCACAATCCAAATCACAAGTCGTAATGGCACCTATGTCTCCAACCGATAGGTAAGCCAACTCAACCATTTTGTCAATTTAATTAATTAAATAAAGTAAAGAATAAGCAACAAGCAGAATATTCCGTATGTTAAGTCTTTCAACAACAACAACAAGCCCAGTATAATCCCACCATGTGGGGTCTGGGGAGGGTAGAGTGTACGCAGACCTAACCCCCACCTTAAAAGGTAGGGCGACTGTTTTCGAAAGACCCTCGGCTTAAGAAAGAAGAACAAGAGAGAAGAAACAAGGAAAACAAAACCAAAGTCAGATAGAACCAAGCATATCGAAAACAATAGACAAATATGCATACTGAGAGTGAGAGAGTCAGGGACAGATCGGAGATAAAGAAGCATTCACTACTATAGATGAATAGGATAACCAAAGTATACCTGACCAACAAATGTAAGCAGTAATCAAATGCAGAAATCCAAAGTTAATAAACAAATGAGTAAAACTACGATTACTATGGTGGATAGATAAGTCACCTAGCCTACTATCTTAATCTTAGTCCTCCACAACGTCCTATCTAAGGTCATGTCCTCGGTGAGCTGCAACTGTGTCATATCATGTCTAATCACCTCTTTCCAATACTTATTCGGCCTCCCTTTGCCCCTCCTGAAATCATCCATAGCCAACCTCTCGCACCTCCGCACTGGAGCATTTGTGTCTCTCCTCTTCACATGCCCAAACCATCTCAGTCTCGCTTCTCGCATCTTGTCCTCCACCGATGTCATTCCTACCTTGTCTCGGATATCTTCATTTCTGATTCTATCCATCCTAGTGTGCCCACACATCCACCGCAGCATTCGCATTTCCGCGACTTTCATCTTCTGAACATGAAGTTTTTTGATTGGCCAACACTCCGTCCCGTACAATAAAGTCGGTCTAACCACTACTTTGTAGAACTTGCCTTTGAGTTTTGGTGGCACTTTCTTGTCACACAACACTCCGGAGGCGAGTCTCCATTTCAACCACCTTGCACCAATACGATGTGAAACATCGTCATCGATATCCCCATCTTCCTATAAAATAGACCCAAGTATGAAATGCGGAAAGCTAAAAATACCACCCAAGATTTGGTGTCATAAGTACAAGAGCTTCTAAAAATAAAATTCAAATGTGAAACTAAAATGACCAGTTTAGACGTAATAAATATCCTGTCTGAATACTAAAATAACAGAATAAATGAAAGATAGAGGGAGGTATGGGCCGTAGAACAGCCAAGCAGCTCACCACAACTCCAAGATAACCCAAGCTCAGACTCAAAAATCTCTACGAGATGCGCTCATATTCGGAATAGAATCTGCACCACAAAAGAGTGCAACAAACGTAGTATGAGTACAAACCACGTGTACCCAGTATGTCTCATTGACCGACAACGAAGAAGTAATGACAGGAGTATATATAAAATTCTTTCTCAAATTTTATAATTCTACATTATACTTAACAATCAAGTCTCACCAAAATAGGGGTGATCAAATGTCACAAAATATTTAACACATAATCAAGTAAAAATGAAGAAGATAATGAGATGTAATGCAACACCATGGGATGATATGCCTCAAATACTAAGTAACCTCACAACTGTATATACACAATACTTCTTGGAATATACTTCGAGAGTTTGTGACCCATAGGGGACTCGCGAGGTCCATATACCAACACGGACGATCTCCACGTGTCTGTGCGGACGATCTCAACGCACTATCATAAAATCAAACCATCTTTAGCACGGACAATTTCCACGTGCCCAACTTATAACCATAAAATGATCTCTCACGGACAATCTCCACGTGTCAGATCTTTACTCATACTCAACCTCATGTCAATGCATGTGCACAATATAATATCAACAACATAGGGGATGATGATGCACCTCAATAAATCAAATATCAGTATGACATATAATCATCTCAACTATCAATTATACGGGTTCAAATAAGAAGCACAATCACACAAAAGAAACCAAATCAATAATACATCAGTTAATGCTCATATGCTTTAGCATTCTCAGATTTCAATCCTTCATTCTATAGTAATAAACTTTCTCTTTATAATAATGGTACTCGTACCAATGCCCGTCACACCATTGGTACAAGACCCCCATTTTTCCTCCTTACCCGTTATCTATTTCAATTACAATTTTTAATCTTTAATTAGAAAAATATTCTTCTACGAAGTCTGAAAGTCTTAACATACCTCAAATGCCGAACACGTGTCACAAATCCTCAAGATTTTGCCTTTTCTTTTTGCAAAGCTTCAGAAAGTTCCCGATCTACCAAATATGTATTATTCATAAGTAAACAAATCTACGAACATCCATATTATTACACATCTAGCCTAGACCACAAACTCATCAAAATCTATAATCAAGTTCCTAATCTTGATGCCAATTAATATACCAAGTCTCATATTTCCTAAATTTCAAGCTTAGGGTTAAGTCCCAATTCTCCAAACAACATAAATCTAATAATATTCATATAATACAATACACCTACTATTTAATTACCTAAATAAATAGGGCAAACTTAAATCGTAATATGATACTTAACAGAAAATAATTCAAGCCGGAACTAGCTAGTTACGAAATCAGTGGGCACTTACAAAAACAAATTTGCAAGAGTAACTTAAATGTAATGCTTCAATCCTATATAATATTCAACCCAAAATCAACTAAAATCATTGTTCAATGAGTGTCCATAGTTATTCATAAATCTATTTCCCCCAATTCCCAAGAAACTACAACACGTGGACTTACAATTCTCAATTTCCTTATATGACCACTTGAATATAAAAATAAATTTTATTACATATGCAACAATCAAAATCAAGGAATACATGCACAAAATTTGAAACCCAATTGAATATTCTTACCTGAATGTTGTCGCCGCAAGTAAGCCACGTTCTACGACAGCTTTTCTTTTTCTTCTTTTACGAAATGTTAATTATGAATTAAAAATACTAAATTTCACTATTTATCTTTATACATGGTTAAGTGACATAAGGTATAAAATAAATTATCAATTTAGTCCATTAACCATCAACTAAATTAATTCTCTAAAATTTTTCATTTTAAAAAATTATAAAAAGAGTCAAAATAGTTCTAGTACTCAAAACGACCTAACGGGTCGTTACAATAAGTTATGATGGGATTAGTTATGCTGAGAGTACTTTTTATTGTTTGTTTGATTGGTCATATTCAAAGTTATATTCATTGCATAATTTCTAAGAATAAGCTGTTAGTTTACAAAAATACCCTCCATCTTATTTAAGTTTTTCTTTTTACATTTCTTTGCAAGTTATTCATTCCTAAAAATAAAATTTTCATTTTATTTAACTTAAATATTTTTATTTATGCATTTTCATGATTGTGCATATATTTTTTAAAATTAAACTTTCATCTTATTTAGCTTTAAATAAAATTTCCATCTTATTTAATTTAAATATAAAAATTTCCTCTTATTTAACTTAAAAATAAAACTTTTATATTGTTTAGCTTAAAAATAAAACTTTCATTTTAAGTTTATTAAAGTAAAAGAAATTTTGTTATTAAAATTATCTACATTTTAAAGTTATCTACATTTTAATTGATATATAAAATATAATTTTTAAGTTAGTAATAAACTATTTAATTAAAAATATGTAATTTAGTAGTGGAGTGAACATTTTAAGAGAAATCTAAATATAAATAAACATAAGAATTAGACAAATAAATTCAACTTATAATATATTCATAAATAGAAATTGTATTTATAAAATGTAATTTTTTAATAGAAAAATATATTATCATAAAAACAATAATTAATTAAAGTTATAAATGTTATTATAAATGTATTTAAAAATTATATAAATATACATGAATGTAAAAGTGGTGTATAAAAAAGAGTTTAAGGGGGTATTTTTATTATTTTACATCTTTATCCTAGGATAAGTTATCCTGCAATTAGTATTCCATCTCAGGAAGGGATAACTTATCCTAGTACTAATTGTTAATCCTGGGATAAGTTATCCAGCCTTTGCAACCAAACAAGTGATTAAAGGTGACTTAAAAATTATCTGAAGATTAATTCTTCTTATCCATCACACCAAACAAACCCTAAGAGTTTCCTACGAAAATAACAATATGGTCCTTAATGTTTGAGGGTTGGTTCAAAATATCTCTATTTTAAAAAAAAATATTTTTGAGCGTCTTTTGATTTTTAACAAATTCTGTTTATTAGATGTTACAGGAACCGTAAAAAAATGAAGAAGAAAGAATTAGAGTCTGTTTGGATGAACTTATTTTAAGTAACTTATAAGTTTTTTTAAAAAAATAGGTGCAACTCAACTTTTTTTTGACTTATAGGCTGCTTTCAACTTATAAGTTGCTTAAAATAAGTCTATCCAAACGGGCTCTTAATCAAAAATATTAGGAAGACCATCAAATACTAAAAATGAATCCGGATCTGAAAGGATCACATTTTTTTAAAAAAAATATTAAAATGCATAAAGGGTCATTTCTTTTTTTATTTGATCAAAACGGACAAATCGCTTGTCCTTAATTATAATTGATGGCACACAGTCGTCTACCCAATGAATTTAATTTTTTTTACTAAGTCGCTTAACCCTCAGCAATATTGCTTCTTCTTTTTTTTTGGCAACAGATCGCTCGTAGTTGAGCGATTTACTATTAATTTTTTATTTTTTTTGCAATAGGTCTTCTTCATGACGATGAGAGAGAAATATAGCAGAAGGACCATCGAAAAACTCAAAAAAATTAATAGCACTATGTCAATGATTCAAGAGACTTAAGGATCGGCCATGCGATATTAAATCATGATTTGAAATCATGATATGAAATTATGAAATGAAGTTGAAGTTTTATTTGGACATGTGATTTAGATTTTTTATGTTGTATGTTTTTTCATAAATATAAAAACTCATAAGTTGTAAAACTATCAAAATTGTCCCAATTGTTTATACAATCTTATCAAATAAGTAAAGTTTATAAAATTGCATTATACATTATTACAAAACTATTCTAAAAAATACAACATTTATTGAATAAATCTTAATTAATTCAATAATAAAATAAAATTGAACATAAATTGTAGTGTTCAAGTTGTTAGTAGAAGGAAATTATTTTTGCAATTAATGTCACATACCACAATGATTCGTCTTCTCCACTCAATATAATTATAAACTTTTTTGATTATTAAACATTGGTTTGAATGAAATAGTAATAAATTTTATCAAAAATAATGAATTTGGTGAATATAAATGGTAAACTAAGAATTGATTTGAAGTAAAAATAAATTTTATATTGGAGAGAATAATCGTTATATGAGATATAAGTGTTGGGGGAGGAAGCACCACAACTAAAGTTTGATATGATAATAAATAGTGAAAATAAATTGGACACGAGAATTTTACGTGGAAACCCTTCAAACAGATAGAAAGGAAAATCACGGGGTAGAAGAATTTTACTATGATAATATGGGAGTACACTGATCTCATATGCAAAGAGAAAATAATAATTAATACTTCTCTCTTGTAAAAGGAACAACTACTAAAGAGGACATTCAAAAATACAATATTTTTCTTGGTGTATAACTCTTTTTGTATTCTTACTCTCTTTTTCTGAATTTTTGGAATGATATAAATGAGGGCAAGAGGCCCTCTATTTATAGTAGAATGAGGAACGCGTAAAAGAAGGAGATATGCGTTTTCGTGTGATAAAAACGCATAAAGAAAGGCAGCACGCAAAGACAGCCGTCTTCCGTTTCCTTTTACCCTATTTTTTGACTTTTCTTGCTCTACTTTTTCTTCCTACTTTTTCCTTCTTTTTTTTACTTTTCTTGCGATAAGCTGTTTTAAAAGTAATGATATGAATTATAAATTTTATTTACCTATGAAACAAATGGCTAGTAGATATATATAAAATGAATATAGGTTATTTTTATAAAATATAAACTTGTGAGTCAATTTTTGTATTTAAAAAATTCATATCATGATTTGAAATTCTCAAATCATGATTTTTAGTGAATTTGAAATCTTATCTCAATGATGTGAAATCAATGTAAAATTACATGTCCAAATACTAATTTCATCTCATGAAATAAAATCGCATGTCGAAACGCCTACTAAATGCAACCAACCCTTCTATATATACATCAAATTAATTAATCTACAGATACATATAAATTATAATCTATAGATAGAATTGGGAATTGGGAATTGCATTAAAAAGGAAGAAGGTTGGTATTTTGGTTTTTGGGGAAATTAAGAGAAAAAGAAATGAATTTGGAGTACGTATTTGTTGAAGGGTATAATAGTAAAGTTAGGTGTATAGGGAAAAGGGACATATGTAAATGTAAATGTTTATGAAGTAAAATGTTTCGCAAGGGGAAAAGAAGTGAATCTCTTATTTATTTTTTAATATTTGGTTAGTAAGTAAGAAGATATTGTCTCAAAAATATTTATATGTTATCTAACAAAATATTATGGAGGTGGATAAAAATAGGGAATGGGGGTTCGATGGTGGCAGAGGTGGAATGTTCAAGCTTTGAGTGGAGAGGAAATAATAAACTCAAAACGTCACTTATGCAACTTGTTTTCCTTACTTTTATTAGGAAAATAATTTTTCTCATTTTTAATAAATTCACTTTTCAAATATTTTTATCAACCAAATATAAAAAATTAGAAAAGAAGATGAACTTCAAAAGAAAATAGGCAATGAAATATAAGCTACAAAAATCTGATTGAATCGTTTTTCCTTTTGCACATTTCCGGCAAAATCTAACATGTAAGAATATGTGAAGGACACAAAAAGTAATCACTTTCGATAAAATTAATATAATAAAATATATATCTAAAATGTCATTGTTACTAAAGAAAAGTAGTGGATGTTCCACTTTCTTTAAGAGATCCACTAATGGCAAATTGCCATGGCTATCTCCCTTATCTTTATAACTTTTCAGGCTATAAATAGCCTTTCGCAGATTGTAATACATACACTGATTTGAAAAATTGTCATTACAGATATTCTCTTAACTCTCTCTTTCTTTTACTGTTTCTTTTTCTTATTAAATTGCAAAGTTAATTTATTTTATAACACGTTATCAACATGAGTCTCCAACACTTTGAGCAATTTTAAAAAGGTAAGAAAAGGGTAAGAATTTAATTTTCTTTAAATGTCTAATATCTCTAAACTTGAATTTGTTGCTCTTGATATATCTGGAAAATGCTAGTCATCATGGCACTAGATGCCGAAATACACTTAGAATCAATGGGTCTGGCAGACACCATCAAAAATAATAATACGACATCTAGTCAAGACCGTGCCAAAACCATGATATTTCTCCGCCACCATCTTGACGAGGGTTAAAATTACAGTACCTCACATTAAAAGATCCCCTTAAACTGTGGAAGAATCTAAAAGAAAGATATGACCACCTGAAGTTGGTTATCCTTCCATAGGCACGTCATGATTGACTAAATCTGAGATTAATGGATTTTAAAAATATAATTGAATATAATTTTGCCTTGTTTAGAATTATAGCACAGTTAAATTTATACGAAAAAGAAATCACTGAGCAAGACAAACTTGAAAAAACATACTCCACATTTTCACCCACGAATATTCTCCTGCAGTAACAATATCGTGAAAAAGGTTTTAAAAAATATTCTGAATTACTTTTCTCACCTTCTTATTGCTGAACGCCACAACGAGTTGTTAATGAAAAGTCATGATAGTCGGCCTGTTGGTTCTTTGCAACTCCCTAAAGTGAATCAGACAAACTATAAATAATGAGAAAAAGGTCATAGCCTCAGTCGTGGTCGTGGCCGAAAAAGAAATTATAATCATGATGCTCATGGAGAATTAACATCCCAAGCCTTTGATGATTATTGCTTATCAATTGGGATAAAAATTAAATATTCTGTTGCTCATGTTCATACTCAAAATAACCTTGGAGAGTCATTTATTAAGTGCCTACAATTGATAGCAAGACATCTACTTATGAAAACAAAATTACCGATTACTGTTTGGGGTCATGCTATCTTACATGCAGCAGCACTTGTACGTCTCAAACCGATAAATTATAATAAATACACTTCGTCACAATTAGTATTTGGTCATGAGCCAAATATAACCCATCTATGAATTTTTAATTGTGCGGTATACGTGCCTATAGGACCACCACAACGTACCAAGATAGGCCCTCAACGAAGGTTGGGCATATGTGTTGGGTTTGACTCACCCTCCATAATTCGCTACTGTTGCTCTCCAAACGCACATGCAAGTAGATGTGGTCTCAAAAGTAATATATTGGCTCTTCTTGAGAGTTGGATGTCGAACCCACAGGGAATATGCAACTAGGCTTAGTTAACTTTGCAATGAATTGAATTATTAGTGTGTGTCTCAAAAAATTGAGTTTGTCTATATCTACGAATGATAATACCAAAACTAGGTGAAAACTACTTCAAAGATGTCAATTAGAGTTATCAATTTAAAGAAGAGTCCCTGAGTTGTACAAATTGAAGATTTCCGGTTTAACCTCCTTTACCATGGTATCCAAGGGGTTCCCAATTTCTGATTTACAGGGTTGATTTTACAATTATGATCTTCCAATCTCTAATTGCCTATTCTTGTTGACAGCTTAACTACATCGTTGAGTTGGGATAAACATGAAGCAACAAAAATGCATTAATCTTTTCATCCTGTATAGCAACCAAACATGGTGTATAGATATGTGTCACAATCATTCTATACACTAATTATTCTAGACAACTCTAAAATAGGCATGCTCCTTATCTTCTAGTTTTCTATCTTCCTTTCATCTTCCGAGTTAAGGATAGACAACAAATATGTTTCAATGGTGATCAAGCATTAAAACAATTAAAACAAAAATATAAGAGTAACTTCATATGAAACCCATTTTCAACCAAAGCAAATAAAAATTAAACCTTCATCTTATGACTACAACCCAAGAACAAGGGAATTTAACCCTCATGGTTTGTGAGATATTTACATGAATCATTTATAACATAAAACTTGAATTTAAGGTTAAAAGAAAGAAAAAAATATCACCAAACTAGGTCTTCTCTCGTCTTCCTTCCGCCTCTCTCCAACAAGAACAAGTGCCGTCATAAAAAAAATATAAAAATGCTCTTTATAGCATCAAAAAATGCGTTGTTAAAGCAATCGCACTGAAGTCGGCGACACGGACTTGGGTTGTTCGAATACAATATTTCATTTTCCCACTTTTGGGATGAATCTCACATACCCATATCCAGGTCCGCGATGCGGACTTGTCGCGGATCAAAGTCTCGCCAAATAATTTCACGCTTTGGTTTTTTGATCAACATATTTCCAAGGTCCGCGACGCGGACTTGTCGCGGACCAAACTACCTGATGAAATAATTTCATTTCTTCGTATGCGGACCTGTCGTGGACTACACTATTTTGTCCAATACTGTAATGACCTTGAGGGTGATTTTCGTAAATTTGTACAAAACACGCGTGAACAGTAACACGCGTGAACAGTAACACGCGTGAACAGTAACTTTTTGGGCAGAAAATGCCCCTTTCTTCCCATTTCAATATTTTTTTTCAACATTTGTTTGAGTTCTTGAACTCCTTGAGGTGATTTGAGAAGAGATTTTCGAGGCAAAGTGTTGGGTAAGTGATTTTTGACCTAAAACCTTCCTTTTTCATTAAGTTTTTGACGATTTTAACTCTTAAATTTTAGTTTCAAACCCCAAAAATCCTTGTTTCTTCCCTAATCCGAATTTAAGGAAAATTGTGATTTCCAACTCGTTTTGAGCTCTATTTTTATGGGTTTTTCAACCATGAGTTCCTTATTACCAATAGAATGGGATTGTTCAATAAATTTACAGATTTGACCCTTTTCGAAAATAGTTAATTTTTGGACCATTTTACCCCCGGTTCTGAAACCTATCAATATGGGTGTCATTGGACTCCTTGTGACGTGTATGTTTCATTGTTGATAGTGGATTGTCATTCCGGGCGCTGAATTCGAGATTTGCTTGTCCGGTAGAGGTATTTGAGTGCGGTTTCGGCAATTGAGGTAGGTTTGGCTATCTTTCTTTGAGATTGAGATGGGATAATTAGTCATTCATATGTTATAGACTTTGGGATGGGGTTGTAGTATGAGTTGAGAATGTTATATATATTGTGATGTCCGTGTGGAGGCTTATTTATTAATGTGTTGCCGTGACGGGGTTTATTTGTATTACATAGCCCGTGTGGGGACCTTATTTGTTATCTTATTTGCTTTGAGAGCATGTGAATTATGATTTGCCTAAGAGAGAGGCTTGAGTATATTATTTGACTTGTGATGCCGCCTGAGAGATTGAGTTGGGGTTTTTGAGCATACTTGGGTATTGAAATATTGTTGAGAAAGGGGTGAATATTTAAATGAAAGTGTGTTCTTCCCGTTACTATTTATTGAGGGTGAATATCATGTGTAGGTTAAGTTTTGAGAACTTTGAACCTTATACCACATGTGAGTTGATTATTACTTCCATGCATATGTGTTTTGATGCATTCATCCTCATTCATCATATCATGAAACATGGGAAGTTGAGAAATATGGAAATTCTTTTTGAGAAAGAAAAATGAAACACCTTTAAACCTTTGTATCTTGAGTCCCTGACCGAGGCAGTTTTTCGGCAGGGTAGTGGATGCATTGTGATCCCAAACTTTGTATCTTGAGTCCCTGATCGAGGCAGTTTTCCGGCAGGGTAGTGGATGCATTGTGATCCTAACCTTTGTATCTTGAGTCCCTGACCGAGGCAGTTTTTCGGCAGGGTAGTGGATGCATTGTGATCCATTGACCACGAGGAGGTGGCAAGGATAATGAGATTGAGGTATATGGTTTGCGAGACCCCCATGGGTCCTGCTTGGTAGCACAGCTCGGCAGGTGTATACGACAGGCTGTGCGACAGTCTTGATTCCACCGTACCACCACATCATTGCATCATCATATTGCATTGCATTGCATTGACATTTGTGCTGCTTGAATTATTTGATTAATTGTGATTATGAGTTGTTATTATACTTTATTCGTGCCACTATATATATAAACTGGCGGCGCCGATGCCGAAGTGGGACTTTTCTATATGCAGGTGGAAGCGTTCCTTAGTTTATTTCATAGGTTTGATTAATTCCTTATACTCAGTCAGCTAAAACCTACTGAGTACATGTGAATTGTACTCACCCCTACTTCTGTGTCCCTTTTTGATGCAGATACTAGTCGGGGTACCCCACGTGGCAGTTAATATTCTAGCGGATTATGTAATTCTCAGATTAGTGGTGAGGTCCCAGAATTCGGATCGTCACTAGTCTATCTTTATTTTTCAGTCTTTTGTATCATTCAGAGACTTATGTTGTATCTTCAGATTCGAACCTTGTATTAGATGCTCTTTATACTTATGACACCAGGTTTTGGGATAATTTCTTCATTGTTTTTTTTTCTTTTTATTTAAATCGTGGAATCACTTTCCCCTTTGGGAGTCTTGTATGAATTTTATTTTTAGGGTTACACATCAGATTGGGTTTTGAGATGTGTGCCATCATGACCTCAGTTTTTGGGTCGTGACAATTGGTATTAGAGCACTAGGTTCACCGGTCTTATAAGTTAAAGAGCAGGGTGTCTAGTAGAGTCTTGCGGATCGGTACTTAGACGTCCGTACTTATCTTCGAGAGGCTACAAGATACTTAATAGGAGAATTTCTTTCTTTTTACTCCCTTCGTGCGATTTATTCATATCAAGTGTTATTTACCTCTGATCTATTCCTTCCGCATTAAAAGTAACTGTCAGGTTCGAAATATCGGCTCTTGCTTAAGGATGATTTAGTGATGCCTATTCGATCCTGATTATGAGTATGAAGATGTGGAGCAACAAAAAAAAAAGTATGGAAGATGGTCGGTTAGACTTTGATAGTTAGATTTCAAATTTTAGATATCTAATTAGCCCACTTTGGATTCCTTTGAGATCTGTGGTTCCACCTATGTCTTCTAGCGTTGCTATGTTTACTTAGGAGCAAAAGAGATTTGGAGAGATTCGTCAGGGTATTGTCTCCCAAGTTTGAGGTTATCACTATTGAGAAGGCTTATATCTTTTTGACCAAGTGTCAGGATAGGTTGTTCAAAATTGGGTATCTTGAAGGCACATGGAATGTCTTATTTCTTTTTATAATTGCGGGAATGGCTAAGAAGTGATAGAGGTCTGTTCTTGCTCATAGACCTGTCGGTCCTCCTATGATGAGTTGGGAGTAGTTTACTTAGGTTGTTTTGTGATGGTGAGTTTGAATAAGGGGCAAATATGTGATTCTTCTTCTATTTAGCCAGGGTCACAAGTTGTCTGCAATACACCAGTTTTAGTTGTTTGAGATGCTTTATGGAGTACTCGAGGTGGTGGTTGTAGTGGTTCACAGGCTAAGGGTGACCATTAATTATGCTATGCAATACTAGGTAAATTTGAGGCAGAGGCCTCTGATGTGGTTATTACATGTATTATTCTGGTTTGCCATCATTTTACGTCAGTATTATTTGACCCAGGGTCTACCTATTCTTATGTGTCGATTTATTTCGATGTGGGTATTGATTATGTGAGTGAGTCCCTTATTGTGCCTATTACTATTTCTACCCCAATAGGTGAATCTTTAGTAGTGGATCGGGTATACAAGGGATGTTTGGTGATATTTTCGGGTAGAAAGACCCGTGCAGACTTGATTTTACTAGATATGCTTGATTTTGATGTGATATTGGGTATGGACTGGTTATCTCTTTATCATGCTATATTAGATTGTTATGCAAAGACCGTGACCTTAGCTTATCCCGATTTACCTAGCTTAGTATGGAAGGGTAATCCGAGTTCGTATCCTAAGGGGGTGATATCTTATATTCGTGCTCGTCGCTTGATGGATAAGGGTTGTTTGTCTTATTTGGCTCATGTACGTGATCTCACCACAGAGTCATCTCATATAGAGACTACGAGGGTGGTGAGAGAGTTTATGGATGTATTTCCTACAGACTTGCCGGGAGTTCCTCCTGATCGTGATATCGATTTTGTGATTGATTTGGAGCATGACACTAAACCCATATCTATTTCTCCTTATCGGATAGCTCCGGCAGAATTGAAAGAGTTGAAAGAACAATTGGAAGATTTATTGAAGAAAAGGTTTATTAGACCTAGTGTATCACCGTGGGGTGCACCGGTTTTATTTGTGAAGAAGAAAGATGGTACTATGAGGATGTGTATTGACTATCGACAGTTGAACAAAGTCACTATCAAGAACAAGTATCCTCTCCCTCGCATTGATGATTTATTTGACCAGCTTCAAGGTGCATCGGTGTTCTCAAAGATTGATTTGAGGTCGGGTTACCATCAATTGAGAGTTCGAGAATCTGACATCCCGACTGCATTCAGGACTCGTTATGGGCATTATGAGTTTGTGGTTATGTCCTTCGGGTTGACTAATGCCCCGGCTGCTTTTATGGAGTTGATGAACCGGGTATTTCGACCTTATTTGGACTCGTTTGTGATTATGTTTATTGATGACATCTTGGTTTATTCCAAGAATGAGGCGGATCATGTTAGGCACCTGAGGACAGTCCTTCAAAGATTGAGAGAGGAGAAGTTGTATGCAAAATTCTCCAAATGTGAGTTTTGGCTTGAGTCCGTGACATTCTTGGGTCATATAGTGACCAAGGATGGTATTATGGTTGATCCAGCCAAAGTTGCAGCGGTTCGTGATTGGGTTAGGCCTACTTCGGTTACCGAGATTCGGAGTTTTATTGGGTTGGCAGGCTACTATCATCGGTTTGTTCAAGGATTCTCTTCTATTGCAGCCCCATTGACTAGGCTAACTCAAAAGACCGTGGCATTTCAGTGGACTCATGAGTGTGAGGCGAGCTTTCAAAAGCTCAAGGAATTATTGACTTCAGCACCTATTCTAGCCTTACCCGAGGAGGGCGTGGCATTTATTGTGTTTTGTGATGCTTCGGGAGTCGGCTTGGGTGGTGTATTGATGCAAAAAGGTAGAGTTATAGCTTATGCTTCTCGACAGTTGAAGGTACATGAGAAGAACTATCCTACCCACGACTTAGAGTTAGCAGCAGTGGTGTTTGTTCTGAAGTTGTGGAGGCATTATCTCTATGGAGTGCATTGCGAGGTCTATACTGACCACCGTAGCCTTAAGTATATCTTTTCTCAGCCGAATCTGAACATGCGGCAGCGTAGGTGGTTAGAGTTATTGAAAGACTATGACATTACCATACTTTATCATCCGGGCAAAGCTAATGTGGTAGCGGATGCCCTGAGTCGCAAAGCATCTAGCATGGGTAGTTTGGCCTTTCTTAAGGCTGTGGAGAGGCCTTTGGCGTTGGAGGTTCAGTCATTGGCTAGACAGTTGGTCCGACTGGATATTTCTACACATCATGGTATTTTGTCATTTGTGGAGGCTAGGTCTACTTTGATGGATCAGATTCGTACACACCAGTTTGAAGATGAAAAGTTGAGGGCCATTCGAGACAAAGTGTTGAGTGGTGAAGCAAAATCAGCCTCTCTTGATCTGGAAGGAGTTTTGAGGATTAATGGTCGCATTTGTGTGCCCAAGGTTAGTGAATGGGTACATATGATATTAGAGGAGGCTCATTGTTCCAAGTATTCGATTCACCCGGGAGTGGCAAAAATGTTTCATGACTTGAAACAACACTATTGGTGGTGTGGCATGAAGAGAGACATTATTGATTTTGTGGCTAAGTGTCTAAATTGCCAACAAGTGAAGTATGAGCATCAGAAACCGGGTGGTCCTATGCAAAGGATGCCCATTCCTGAGTGGAAATGGGAGCGTATCACTATGGACTTCGTGTCTGGATTACCCATGGCATTGGGTAAGTATGACTCTGTCTGGGTGATTGTGGATCGATTGACCAAATCAGCCCATTTCCTTCCGATAAAGACTAGCTACAATGCAGATCAGTTAGCTAGGATCTATCTTCGTGAGATTGTTAGGCTGCATGGGGTGCCTATCTCTATTGTATTAGATCGGGGTTCAGTGTTCACCTCCCACTTTTGGAAGGCATTACAGCGTGGTTTGGGTACGCGGCTAGAGATGAGTTCAGCATTTCATCCCCAAACCGATGGTCAGTCTGAACGGACTATTCAGGTGTTGGAGGATATGCTTAGGGCCTGTGTGATTGATTTTGGTGCCCGATGGGACCAACACTTGTCCTTAGCAGAGTTTGCCTATAATAACAGTTATCACTCCAGCATTCAAATGGCACCATTTGAGGCATTGTATGGTCGTAGGTGTCGATCACCCATTGGATGGTTTAATTCTGTTGCGGTTGATGCATTGGATACTGACTTACTTAGGGATGCTGTGGAGCGGGTACGTTTGATTCAGGGTCGACTATTGACAACTCAGAGTCGTTAGAAGAGTTATGCTGATAGGAGGGTTCGTCCCTTAGAGTTCATGGTGGGTGATTGCGTGTGGCTTAAAATATCGCCCATGAAGGGTGTGATGAGGTTCGGAAAGAAGGGCAAGCTTAGCCCAAGGTTTGTTGGCCCGTTTGAAATCCTGAGGAGAGTAGGTGGAGTGGCGTATAAGTTGGCCTTACCCCCTAAATTGTCAACTGTCCATCCGGTGTTTCATGTTTTCATGCTTCGCAAGTACATACCGGATGAGTCTCATGTGATTTCTTATGATGCGGTAGAGTTGAGTCCGGATTTGACTTATGAGGAGGAGCCGACAGTTATTCTAGATAGGCGGCTTCGTAGACTCAGGACCAAGGAGGTCACTTCGGTCAAGGTGCAGTGGCAGCATCGGCCTGCTGAGAAGGCGACTTGGGAGTTAGAGTCTGATATGCAGGCTCGATACCCTCAACTTTTTGAGACCCCAGGTACTTTATTTTATCTTATGTTCGAGGACGAACATCCTTTTTAGTGGTGGATATTGTAATGACCTTGAGGGTGATTTTCGTAAATTTGTATAAAACACGCGTGAACAGTAACACGCGTGAACAGTAACACGCGTGAACAGTAACTTTTTGGGCAGAAAATGCCCCTTTCTTCCCATTTCAATATTTTTTTTCAACATTTGTTTGAGTTGTTGAACTCCTTGAGGTGATTTGAGAAGAGATTTTCGAGGCAAAGTGTTGGGTAAGTGATTTTTGACCTAAAACCTTCCTTTTTCATTAAGTTTTTAACGATTTTAACTCTTAAATTTTAGTTTCAAACCCCAAAAATCCTTGTTTCTTCCCTAATCCGAATTTAAGGAAAATTGTGATTTCCAACTCATTTTGAGCTCTATTTTTATGGGTTTTTCAACCATGAGTTCCTTATTACCAATAGAATGGGATTGTTCAATAAATTTACAGATTTGACCCTTTTTGAAAATAGTTAATTTTTGGACCATTTTACCCCCGGTTCCGAAACCTATCAATATGGGTGTCATTGGACTCCTTGTGACGTGTATGTTTCATTTTTGATAGTGGATTGTCATTCCGGGCGCTGAATTCGAGATTTGCTTGTCCGGTGGAGGTATTTGAGTGCGGTTTCGGCAATTGAGGTAGGTTTGGCTATCTTTCTTTGAGATTGAGATGGGATAATTAGTCATTCATATGTTATAGACTTTGGGATGGGGTTGTAGTATGAGTTGAGAATGTTATATATATTGTGATGTCCGTTTGGAGGCTTATTTATTAATGTGTTGCCGTGACGGGGTTTATTTGTATTACATAGCCCGTGTGGGGACCTTATTTGTTATCTTATTTGCTTTGAGAGCATGTGAATTATGATTTGCCTAAGAGAGAGGCTTGAGTATATTATTTGACTTGTGATGCCGCCTGAGAGATTGAGTTGGGGTTTTTGAGCATACTTGGGTATTGAAATATTGTTGAGAAAGGGGTGAATATTTAAATGAAAGTGTGTTCTTCCCGTTACTATTTATTGAGGGTGAATATCATGTGTAGGTTAAGTTTTGAGAACTTTGAACCTTATACCACATGTGAGTTGATTATTACTTCCATGCATATGTGTTTTGATGCATTCATCCTCATTCATCATATCATGAAACATGGGAAGTTGAGAAATATGGAAATTCTTTTTGAGAAAGAAAAATGAAACACCTTTAAACCTTTGTATCTTGAGTCCCTGACCGAGGCAGTTTTTCGGCAGGGTAGTGGATGCATTGTGATCCCAAACTTTGTATCTTGAGTCCCTGATCGAGGCAGTTTTCCGGCAGGGTAGTGGATGCATTGTGATCCTAACCTTTGTATCTTGATTCCCTGACCGAGGCAGTTTTTCGGCAGGGTAGTGGATGCATTGTGATCCATTGACCACGAGGAGGTGGCAAGGATAATGAGATTGAGGTATATGGTTTGCGAGACCCCCATGGGTCCTGCTTGGTAGCACAGCTCGGCAGGTGTATACGACAGGCTGTGCGACAGTCTTGATTCCACCGTACCACCACATCATTGCATCATCATATTGCATTGCATTGCATTGACATTTGTGCTGCTTGAATTATTTGATTAATTGTGATTATGAGTTGTTATTATACTTTATTCGTGCCACTATATATATAAACTGGCGGCGCCGATGCCGAAGTGGGACTTTTCTATATGCAGGTGGAAGCGTTCCTTAGTTTATTTCATAGGTTTGATTAATTCCTTATACTCAGTCAGCTAAAACCTACTGAGTACATGTGAATTGTACTCACCCCTACTTCTGTGTCCCTTTTTGATGCAGATACTAATCGGGGTACCCCACGTGGCAGTTAATATTCTAGCGGATTATGTAATTCTCAGATTAGTGGTGAGGTCCCAGAATTCGGATCGTCACTAGTCTATCTTTATTTTTCAGTCTTTTGTATCATTCAGAGACTTATGTTGTATCTTCAGATTCGAACCTTGTATTAGATGCTCTTTATACTTATGACACCAGGTTTTGGGATAATTTCTTCATTGTTTTTTTTTCTTTTTATTTAAATCGTGGAATCACTTTCCCCTTTGGGAGTCTTGTATGAATTTTATTTTTAGGGTTACACATCAGATTGGGTTTTGAGATGTGTGCCATCATGACCTCAGTTTTTGGGTCGTGACAAATACATTCCATATTTTAGAATAAAAACTATAGGTCCTTATTCTGTGATGTCGATTTGCTTTGTTGCAGTGTATTTCAGTCGCCTTGTGATTTCATTTTCCCCTTGATTTCCAATTTTCATCAAATCATGCTTCTATTGTACATTTGTACTCAATTAGACTTGAAAGTTTCAAAATATGCTATTTAGTTACAACAATACGAAATATGCACAATATGAACTCAACTTTAGGAATTTATTTTCCAATCTAGCAATAATTTATGGATTTTAATTGCTATTGGGCATGTAAATGTGCCCAAGATCAGCTACCTTGAACCATTGACAGGAGACTTATTTACTACTCGATTTACATATTGCCGATTTGATGAAACATCTTTTTCACAATTAGGGGGAGAGAAAAAGGAACCCGAATGAGAAATTACGTGGAAAGTTTTATCACTCTCTTATTTTTATCCATGTACCCGCACATGTGAGCAGGAAGTCCAGAAGATCATCCACTTACAGAAAATAGCAAATCAAATGTCAAATGCATTAACTGATTTGAAACGGATAACTAAGTCACATATCCTTGTAGTGAATATGCCTATCCGAATTGATGTTCCAAAAGGACCATCTACTAGTATCATAGCTTTTAAATCCCAAACACGCCTGAAGCGTGGTAGACCATTGGGTTCAATGGATAAAAGTCCTAAAAAGAGAAGCATAAAAAATAATAAAGATGATACTACAAAAGAACCTCTTGAAGAAGGTCAAGATTTGAGTAATCCTGATATTCCTAAAGAAATCAATGAACCCGAGACTCAAGTGAATGAAAAACTTTCAATAAGTTCTACTGATGATGAGATAAATTTAGATTGATCGAAAATTACAATGGATAATATTTTTGCATATAATGTTGCACTTAACCTCATGCAAGATAGTGAAACTCTTGAGCCTAAATCCGTCGAAGAATGTCAACATAGATGTGATTGTCCAGAATGAAAAAAGACAATTAAATCAGAATTAGACTCACTTGCTAAATGTGAGGTTTTGGACCTGAAGGTGTAAAACCAGTTGGCTATAAATGAGTTTTTGTGCGAAAACAAAATGAGTTTAGCTGTACAAAAAAAATATAAAAATACATCTAATGGAAGTAGTTACAACTTACCTTTATGGTTCACTTGATAATGAAATTTACATGAAAATCTCAGAAGGATTAAAATTGCCTGAAATATGTACTAAGTTTCGGGAGATGTACTCAATCAAATTGCAAAGATCATTATATGATCTGAAATAATCAGGGCGTTTGTGGTATAATCGCCTTAGTGAGTATTTGATAAATGAAGGTTATATAAATAATGTCATTTGTCAGTGTATTTTTATTAAGAAAGCGAAATCAGAATTTGTTATACTCGTCGTTTATGTTGATGACATAAATCTCATTGAAACCTGCCACGACCCGATTTCTCAGATCATGATGGCACCTACTATAACCCACAAGTAGGTAAGTCAACCCATAAACCCAAAACGTCAAGTAATGGATTTGAGGGCGAAAACTAAACAAGAGTGGCGAATTATAAATGTAAGCGAAATGAATAAGCGGAAGTAAACCAAAATAGGATATAAATAACTAAAGATCTCTCCCAGAACTTGAAAGTCACAAGTATAGAGATGCTACAAAATAAAAGATAAGTACAAATCCCGAAAGTGGACCGGACATATATATACAACAACTGGCTAGTCTCAAAAAAGAAAAAGATGGGTCATCCATACTAAAGGAGACAAAAGTAATCCAAAAACACCAAGTGCTCACCCTGGACTCCGAAACTGATTGCAACAAGCTCGATCTATTCGTGACGGTAGCTGATGCTCGGTCCTGCATCACAAAAGTAGATGCAGAGTGTAATATGAGTACCAAGACAACGGTACCCAGTAGGCATCATAGGTCGACTAAGCAAAAAAGGTAAAAATAATATGAAAAAGTGGAATAAGCCAAAATAGGAGTCAACATAAGCATCACAAGGGAAAACTGTACCAAACTGACCCCCAAAAGCCCAGCTAGGACACTCATGCGCAAGTAAAATAAAAACACGGACGAACCCCCATAAGCTCGCCGAGTACACAGAATAACTACAACTACCACGGCTGAGAACCAAGAATCTGCGATGTTAGGAACCGAAGTACTGTATCATTTCCAAACCCAGAATCTCTAAGAGTCAACGAACTAGGGGTGCCTTAGGGGTCGAGGTCGGGACTGGGACCCAGATGCTCGCCCGAATGTTCAACGTGGCCAAGGCTGGGATTGGGTACCCGTATGCTCGCCATAATACATCACTGCAGTCGAGGTCGGGACTGGGTACCCGGATGCTCGCCGTAACACATCGATATGATCGAGGCTAGGATTGGGTACCTAGATGCTCATCATACTAACAAGTCGGCAGAGACCGGAGATAAGTACCCGGATGCTCCGCGATAATTCATAACGGAGTACGGGATTGAATACCCGAATGCTCACAGATAATTTATCCCATGGTGTCTAATATTCTCTTTTCCAAATAGACAACAACAGTACTAATAATTTCCTCCCCAATGTGCCAACTAATATGCCGCTAGAACTTGAACTAGAGCCGAAGTCAAACGATCACGAAGTCTAGTATTGTCGATGCATCTCGGAGTCATAGTTATACTGAGTTATGGATGAGGGTATTATTAAAAGTAAGGGTATCGCCTAGCTAAGGCCAACACCAGGAACTAGCCCGCTACTCCATTCTACAAGGATCTAAGTCTGCCGGAGCGACATCGGAATAACTAAAGAAGGTTTACAATCTATACTAAAGCCAACATACTCCACAATATTAGCAATATTCTCATTCAACTCTTCTTATAATATTAACAAATAACGATAGGACACGCATACTTCTAAATGCCCGAAAAACCCGATAACAAGTCTAAAGCATGATTTTTAACACCTAAGATATACTATTAAGCTATCCAACCCAAATTCCAAGTATTTCAACATGCTTTCACACATTCCAACTTAATCTAAAGAAAGGAAAACTGTAGCCTACCTGTAGGCTGAACACGCGAGCTCCAAATCATAGTGTCGGAGCCTTTCCCTTCTGAGCGATCTCAGAACGCTGCCACACTATTAAAAATAGAAGCACAACGTAGATATGGTCGTTTAGACACTAATTTCATAATTTTGGAAACAGACTAATTTTGAGGTCTAAAACGGGAATGTGGGACCCGCATCCGGAATTTTGGATTTGACCTCCAAAATAGGTTCTAAAAGTCACCTGAAGCTCATAAATCAGATTTATAATATAATTTGGGGTGAAAAAATAACGCAAGATGATCAAACAATCAATTCTCACATTTTCAAACTTAGAAAACAAATAAGGCAGCCTCTTTACGCGTTGATTTCTCAAAAATAAAACTGTTACAATAAAATTACACCATGATGTTTCTTGCGAAAACCCCCACAATTTAGTCTCAAGAATCACTCAAAATGGAGTTATATTGACCAAGATACACTCTTCCAAAATTCAACAAAATTTGATTCCAAAAATACTAAATCTGCAGCTAAAAATTATTTTCTTACCTTGAAAGACGTGCCAGAAGCAGATTTTGACACCTCTATGATGTTCTCCTCAAAATTCCATGCAAGATAGCCTCCAAAATTACCTAAATCAAAGTGAAAACGAGCAAGAACCAGCCCCTCAAAGATCAATACAATTCTACTCGGAAACGTAACAACCAGCTTCTAAATTCGAAGTTTTACCTCAAACAAAGCCTCCCCTCGAGATTCCGATCTCACCAACATATTTTTCACGAAATTCTCTTGAATTTAAACCTTTAGATCGTCAAATTTGAGCTTGAAACGAAGGGAAAATCGAGGTATAAAGTGAAACTAATTTCTAAGTAAATGCTGAAAATGGTTGCTTTAATAGAGGCGATGGTGGACCAGCGCACCACCAGATTTCAACAATTAACGAAATACTTGATTTCGACGCTCCAAACTCATCCCGAGTCGGAAAAACACAAACCATATATGGAATCTGATTGGAAATGACAATCCGGACTCAACGACATGGTTAAAATTCTCATCAGAGATAGTTACAATAAAAAATGGGTCCCACATCCGAATATCAAAATCCATCGAAGGGGTCAAAATGAACTCAGAAGCCTCGAGAACCGAACAAAAGGTCGTTCTAGATTAAAATCAACACTCTAGAGCTAACCGTGCTGTCAGAATTCTCATCCAAACGCGTTTTCCAAAAATGTTGACCAAAGTCAAACTTTGGCTTAAAATTTCTCAAATTCTCAACTCAATACCTCAAATCTTTGTTACAACTCCAAAACTGATTCCGTAAAGTCTCGTAAGCCAATTTCGACATTTCAAAGCTGCTGGAATCGACGAAATTCCGTTCCAAGACCTGTAGCTATGATTGACCCCAAATACCACTTTTAAACTTAAAGCTTATGAAAACTCAAAATTTCCAAAGATTTAACTTTTCATAGGATTTTCTAAAAATCAACACCCGGTACTAATTAGAAATGACTCGGGACAACTAAAGGGAGAGGTAAAATGGTCATTTTATAAAAATTTTAAAAATGACCTTCAGGGTCATTACAAAACCCCTGAAAAGGTCCAAAAGACGATTGAATATTTAAAGAAAGAATTTGAGATGAAAGACGTTGGAAAGACAAAATTTTGTCCGAGTCTACAAATTCAACATTTAGCAAACGACGTCTTTGTCCATAAATCTGTCTATACTAAGAAAATCTTAAAATAATTTTACATGGACAAAGCACATCCATTAAGTACTCTAATGGTTGTTCAATCACTTGAAGTGGATAAAAATCCATTTCGACCTCTAGAAGAGAATGAAGAACTTCTTGGTCCTGAAGTACCATATCTCAATATTATTGGTGCACTTATGTATCTTGCTAACGCAATCAGGCATGATATAATATTTTCTATTAATTTGCTAACAAGGTATAGTTCATCCCAACGCGAAAATATTAGAACGGTATCAAACATATTTTGCGATATCTAAAAGGTTTCATTGATATGAGTTTGTTTTATACTAACAAAGGTTGTGCAGACCTTATTGATTATGTAGATGCAGGTTATTTATCAAACCCACATAAAACTCGATCTCAAACAGGCTATCTATTTACATACGGAGGAACTGCTATATCATGACGATCTACAAAGCAGTCTATTGTTTCTACTTCTTCAAATCATGTTGAAATAATAACAATTCATGAAGAAAGTAGAGAATGTGTTTGGTTGAGATCAATGATACAATTCATCAAACAAAGATGTGGCCTGAAAAATGAGGTCAAAGTACTCATAGTTATATTCGAAGACAATATCGCGTGCATAGCTCAATTGAAATGTGACTTCATAAAAGGAGACAGAACGAAACATATTTCACCAAAATTATTCTTCACACATGATCACCAGAAGAATGGTGATATTGATGTATAATAAGTTCGTTCGAGTGATAATCTTGCAGATTTATTCATAAAGGCATTACCAACATCAACTTTTGAGAAGCTAAGGTATAAGATTGGAATGCGTCGTCTCTAAAATATCAAATGAAGTTTTATCAGGGGGAGCAAAATACGCGCTGTACGTTTTTTTTCCTTAACCAAGGTTTTGTCCTATTGGATTTTCCTGGTAAGGTTTTTAATGAGGTAGCACCCAAGGCGTATTACTAGATACGTGTACTCTTTTTTCTTTCACTAGGCTTTTTTTCACTTTTTTTTTTCCTAATAATGTTTTAACGAGGCACATTATCTATGGGTGTTCAGGATAACTATATATATTGTCTCTTATAAAGTTTTTAATGAGGTGCATTACATGTGGACATCCAAAGGGGGTGTTATGAAAGAAAAGTAGTGGATGTTCCACTTTCTTTAAGGGACCCACTAATGGCAAATTGCCATGGCTATCTCCCTTATCTTCATAACTTTTCAGGATATAAATAGCCTTACGCAGATTGTAATGCATACACTGATTTGAAGAATTGCCATTAATGATATTCTCTCAACTCTCTCTTTCTTTTATTGTCTTTCTTTCTTATTAATTGTTAAGTTAGTTTGTTTTATAACAGTCATAACATTTTTCTTTTTAGATAATTTTAAAAAAGATAACACATTTCTATATGTAGTACTACCTTCATTTTAATTTGTTTGATTTACTTTCTTTTTTAGTACATTTTAAAAAGAATGACTATTTTCATTTTTAACAATTCCTTAATTTTAATTTTTCAAAATATGTGTTTAAAATCACAAGATTAAAAAATATTTTGATATATTTGACATATTTTTAATTTAAGATTACAAAATTCATTTTTTCTACTATTTTCATAAATTTTACATCGATTCAAAATAGATCAAATAAATTAAAACAAAAAAATAATAATTTAATTTTAATATTCATATCTTACTAAATAATTTATAGATACATAAATATATTAAAACTATAAATTTTAAAATATCTTTTTTTTTTCTTTTTTAAACTTGGTGTTGAGTCAAATAACGTCACCAACCTCTTAACCAAATATAAAGGACACCAATCCTTTTGCCACAGCCGTTGATTTATTATCAACAACACAAGTTTTTGAAAGTTGAAAGTCATCTCCCTCCAAAGTTAAATCTGAAAAATTCTCGAGAAAGAGCCCTTTTTACCTTCACAAAAATGGCGTTCTCACTCCAGCTCCAACAAATCTTACTTTCGCCCACCACGAAATTTTGCTCCCAACCAAAATCAATAACTAGCCCTTTAATCTCCCTCAAATTACCGTCGATTCATCCACTTGCCTTTGCTCAAAACGCTTCTGTTAGCAACATTGACAGTACTGATGTCGCCGCCATTGACGCTTCAGCTGAGGAAATCCTTTTGCCTCCACAACTCAGGCGAGAACTTATGCCGAACCATGTTGCGGTGATAATGGACGGGAATAGAAGGTGGGCTAAAATGAGAGGGTTTCCGGTTGCTTTAGGTTACGAAGCCGGTATTCGAGCTGTTAGGAATCTTATTGAGCTGTGTGGAAATTGGGGAATTAGGGTTCTTACTTTGTTTGCCTTTTCCTCTGATAATTGGTTACGTCCTAAAGTAAGTAAATTTCTATGAGTTCCCTTTTTTTTAAAGTGTTGAGTTAGTGATTTATGTTATTGATCTTTTTGTTGCTTATTTTAGGTGGAAGTTGATTGTTTGATGGGCTTATTCGAAAGAGCACTGAAAGAGGAACTTGAAAATTTTGCAAGGTAAATTCTTTATCAGTTGACCAATGTACTTATTTTTCTCTAATAGGAGAGGATTTAGGTACTCTCTAACTTTTTAAGGTTTAGTGTAACTCAATAACTTTGGCCTAAATTAGAGGTGTCTTCAGAATATCGAGAGGTTGGGTGTACTATTACAAAAAAAAATAGATCTAATGTATAAGTATGATCAATTGTTTGAAGTCATTGACTATGCTGGATCATCCACTATTACTAGTTTTAATATACATATTTGGTTTAATTATATAAAAAAGTTACAGTGATTTAGAAATTTGCAATGTGACAGACTTGAAAATTTTGAAAAGTCATAGATTTTTTTTCAATCAAAACGCAAAAAGTGCTATCACTAAACATTTAGGAAGGTATAACCCCGTTTTGGAAAGGAAGAAAAAACAAGATAGATATAAGAATTAAATTTCGAATTTCAGTTAAAGAGGTGCACCCAATTAGGGGTGTTCATGGTTCGGTTTGGATCGGTTATTGGTTAAAATCAAAACCAAATCAATTTAATCGGTTTTAAAATTTCTAAAACCAAACCAAACCAAACAAAAAAAAATAACCGACAGTTTGGTTCTTGTCGGTTTGATTCGATTTTTTGTTTTTTTCGATTTGAAAATAATAACTTTGTTGAGGGCATACACATCTTGATAGAAACAAACACTTAGTATATGAACAATTCATAGAAAAGCTACTATGGATTCATTTAAGCAGTACTAGAGTTATTATTACATGAACAATGTGATTTAGCTAATCAATACTAAATCATTATACACCAAAGATCAAATCTTTATAGGAAAAAAATAACTCCAAGCTCAACAATTGAGGAACTACTAGAGGGAGGGGTTACAAGAAAATTATATACCAAAATTTAAGTGTTGGACTTGAGAAAATTGTAAAGTTAATTAAAATTTAACATATATAATTGTAATATATATATATTTTCTCGGTTCGGTTTGGTTAATTTTGCTGTTTTTTTAGTAAAACCAAAACCAAACCAAAATAATATCGGTTTTCAAAATTTAAAACCAAACCTAACCAAATCAAACCAAATATCAATTTTTTTAATCGGTTTGGTATTTTAACCATAACCATGAACAACCCTATACCCAATCATCATCGCATTATATTATGACTTCAAATGTGGGTTCACACATCTATACTTCAAGTGTGGGTTCACACATCATGTTAACACTGGTTGATCGAAAACGTTTAACTTTTATTAGTGCAGTTGCTTTAGTAAGATCATTAATTGGCTGAAAATACTGTCAAGATGAATGACACTTCCTTAAGCTGATGAATACAGTTTTACCATTTTTTAAAAAAATAAACATTACTGTCGAGATGAATGCTTAACATGTAACTTTGACTTAAGAGGCTCTGTATGTTTATACTGCAACTTCATTAGTACCAATTCTGATTTGTCCTGCCAAAATCTACATATTTGCATAACCTCTCCTCTTTATCTTCTGAAAGCTTTAAATTTGAGGTTTTATGATTGACTTTTGTATAGTCTAAGGAGTTCCTTTATATGCTTTATTGGATTTCATTTCTACAGAGCAGGGATTCGAATTTCTATAATTGGAGATTCCAGTAAGCTCCCCAAGTCATTGCAGGACTTAATAAATAAAGCTGTAAAGACTACTAAGGAAAATTCACGACTTCATGTTGTCGTTGCAGTTAACTATAGTGGACAGCATGATGTTGTACAAGCTTGTCAAACCATTGCTCAAAAAGTGAAGGATGGCATTATCGAACCTAAAGACATTAATAGTTTCCTAATAGAGCAGGAATTACAAACAAACTGTATTGATTTCCCATATCCTGATTTGCTTATAAGGACTAGTGGGGAGCTAAGGCTTAGCAATTTCTTACTCTGGCAGTTAGCTTATGCTGAACTGTTCTTTTCACATTCACATTGGCCTGATTTTGGAGAAGCTGAATTTTTGGAGGCTTTGTGTTCCTTTCAACAAAGGCAGAGGCGTTATGGTAGACAGAGCTCTTAGCTCTATGCCATGAACTTTAGGATTAATTTTGTGAAGATGAGAAAACGAAGATGAGTTCTTATGAGAAACAAGTTTGAGGTAATTTAGAGCTATGTTGCTCTGATCCTATTTGGGTATCCAACACGGGTGCATCAGCATTGGGTTCCACATGAGGCAAGATCAATGACTTGCTGCTAAGGTGGTAAATACGGTATCTGAGACACCTGACCGCGAAGCATCTGGGATGGTCAGAAACAACTGATATAGACTGGAAATGAGGGAAGATAAGTGACTTGTCATGGACATTTGATTAATCAAGTCGAGGTTACGGTCTTCACGTTGTCGGAGTATCATCTTTTTGTTTAGTTTATGTCTAATTTCCTTTTACATTTCCTCAACTTGCTGAAAGTTGTAATTACCTGACACCACTATGATGCATTTGATGTCATAGTTTGGGCAAGTGATAAAAGTAATGGTGCATATAGTTTAATGATTTTATTTTTATTTTTTTTAAATTGAGGGTAGGAGAAAGGGAATCATACAGTATAATGAAGGTTCGGTTTGGATTGATTTTTTTTTTTTGAAAGGAAACCCAACTAATTAAGAGCCCGTTTGGGAGCCTTGGAGTAACTGGTAAAGTTGCTGTCATGTGACCAGGAGGTCACGGGTTCAAGCCTGAAAATAGCCTCTGGCAGAAATGCAAGGTAAGGCTGCGTACAATAGACCCTTGTGGTCGGGCCCTTCCCCGGACCCTGCGCATAGCGGGAGCTTTAGTGCACCGGGCTGCCCTTTTTTTTTTTTTGGAATTGCTGGAAAAAAAGTAACTTTTAAGTCAAAAAAATAAAAAATCAAATTTAAATGATTTATAAGTTAAAAAATAAAAAGTAGGGAGGATTTTACTTTTGATTTTTAATTTATTTTAAGTCATTTTTAAATTTGTCAAACACTCTTATAAGCTAAAAATGATTTAAAAATTTGTCAAACCAACTTTTAAGTCAATCCAAATAGGCTCTAATTAAATCCATTTTTTATTGCGTTGGATTTTATCCTTTTTTCACTAAATATATGGCATGCTTTCAACTTTTAAGTACATATTGGATTTGACAATATTCTAGTATTCCGTTTATCTCAATTTATGTGATATTTTTCATTTTTCGAAAGTCCAATAGTTTAAGTTTGATTGGAAATTTACGCAAGAAATCTTTAAATTTGCTAAAAAATATTATAAGTCACAATAATTGACAATTCAAAATATTTAAAAGATATATGAAAAATTTATGATAAAAAAATAGATTTGTTTGAATCTCGAAATTCGAAAGTTGCCACATAAATTGGGATGGAGGGAGTATAACACTAGATAATCAATTACTCCCTGCGTTCATTTTTAGTTGTTATGATTACTCAAAATACTTATTTCAAAATAGTTGTCAATTTAAATAATAAAGAGAGAATTAATTATTTTTTTACAATTTTGCTCTTTAGCATTAATTATTCTATAATTAAGAAACACATAAATGGCTAAAAATTAAATATTAATAAGGCATATATTAGTAAAATTATACTTCTAATTTATTTTTTCTTAAAAATTGTGCAAAATATTACTCCCTCTATCCCATATTAGATGGACATCTTACTAAAAATATTTGTCTCATATTAGTTGATCACTTATTAAATCAGAATAGAATTAATTAAGTTTTTTTTATTTTACCCTACAATTATTATGCTTTGGAAGTTTAAATAAATTTTGGAGATCCAAAAATTTCCTTTTTCGAGAAGCTAATTAATATGAGCAAAGGGCAAAATAGTAAAGCTGATCAATGTACTAATGATTTCTTAATCACCGTGTAAAATAGAAAGTGCCCATCTAATATGAGATGAAGAGAGTATCATAACAACTAAAAAGGACCGGAGGAAGTACTATTTAAATAAAGAAAAAATTATACATGTAATCAAGTTATATGTAGTCTACTCGATAAAATCGTATGCATTGTTCCCGAATTTAGCTATTTCAAGGAACTTCATAAAATTTCTTACAATGAATTATTATTATTTTTGTAAAAAATTAAGAGTTTAGGATTTATCAAGATATTTTGCCGATATTAAATTAAACAATGATGGATCATTAAAGAATTCAAAATAAGAGCATATTTGGCTGGATTTATAATTTTTGCCTTATAAGTCAAAAGTTATAAGTAAGGAAAATAATTCAAAATAAGATCATATTTGGCTGGATTTATAATTTTTGGCTTATAAGTCAATAGTTATAAGTAAGGAATTTTAACTAATAATTTTTTTTAATCTTTTTGACTTAAAAATAAATATTTAAAACACTTATTTTATTTTACTCAAACACTATAAAAGTGCTTAAAACTATTTTAGCTTAAGAACAATTAAAATAAATTAATCCAAATGAGTTATTTATCTTTCTTGAAATTATCAAATAAAGTCTACAAATCGAACTAGAAAGTAAAGATAAATAATTGGATTACTATAAAGGCAAACACATAAATATGAATCAAGAGTGTAAAAGATTAATATTCATTATAAATTTTTAGATAAAAGTATATTCTTACATACATATGCAATTATAATTTTAATAGATATTTTTATAGTTGATTTGATTCGATTATTTTTTTTGCTTAAAATTAAAACAAAATCAAATAGAAAAAACATGGATTTTTTTATTCGAATTGATTCAATTTTTTCGTTAATAAAATTAGACAAAATATTCATTAAGTCAAAATTCCTTACAATAAATAACATAGTAATTATCAGTTATTACCTAAAAAATAGCTATTCGACTAAGCTTGATGTGCACTTCTCTTCCTTTTTGGATTTCTCTATTGCTGCTTTCTTTTCTTCTTCTTTTACCTTTTCTCTATTTTTATTATAGTTTCCAATTTTTCGTCTTTTACCTTTTTATATTTTTATTATAATTTCCAAATTTCCATCTTTTATCTTTTTATTATAATTTTTTATAGTTAAATTTTCTAATATAAAGTTGTTCAAAGGAAAAAAAAAAACACAACCCTGGAAAACATTTGCGGACAAACGGGAGGAAAGGGGAAAGGGTCTGCAAAATATTATATAAACAATATATATATATATATATATATATATATATATATATATATATATATATATATATATATCTTTGATACATAATTATATAATATTTATATAATTTATATCGATATAGTATATATACGTAAGACCATTTTCGTTAACAATAAATTTTAGGGAAAACTACCCGGACAAGACTCACCAATAAGGTAACTCCGCTCTGTGTTTTTTGGATCAAATCAACGGATTGGCAAATATTATACTATAATTATGCAAAAGGGTATGACTTCAATTAATTACACGAATTGAGTATAGCTTAATGAAAAAATTGTTATTATACAAATCTGGGGCTCATATACAAATGTGGAAGTGAATATACAAATCTGGAAGCAAATATACAAATATGAAAGTGAATATACAAATCTGAAAGCGAATATATAGCAAATATACAAATCTTTTTGAAAGCTCAATTTGTATAATGCAGTGAGATATATAAACGAAAAAATCTAATTTGTATAATGTAGCGAGATATACAAGCGTTAATGACCATAGCAAATATAAATATAGCTATGAAGAGCAATTAGGGAAATTATACCTATAGAGAGTTATTAAACTTAATATATTTGTCATTTCTGAAATTTTTCCAAAATTTTTATTACTTGTATAATTAGATAAGAAGCCCTTTTTCGGTTCTGTGTGAACACCATACATGATAGGTAGAGTTGTTAAAATGAGTTTGGCCCGTAAGGTCGGTCCAACCCAACTCTTGAATTAAATGGGGTTGGGCTAAATTTTTTCAGCCCATTTAAGAACGAGACTTTTTAGCCTAGCCTCATTTAGCCTGCCAGCCTTGTGGGCTCAACCTGTGATCCTCTGAGGCTGGTCTGTGGGTTATGAATTTTAAAAATATTTATTATATATATTTTAAGTGGTGTTTTATTTTGCCAAATCTTCAGCAACTAGGCAATTGAAGTTGTTATAACTATGAATTTTTGACCTCTTTTACTTTTGTGTTTATGCCTAATTTCTCGTTTCTCCTTTCTTGTCTAGTTTATGAAAAATGATCATGTAATGTATGTTGTTATGATGAATCTTATGATTGTTGACTGTTGTATGTTGCATATTTTATTGTTTTGTAAGTATTCCACTAAAGTGTGTGAAACTCATGGACATGTGAATTTTTGACATACTGATGTTGTGTTGATCAATGTTCGATAGTCTTTCTAATAGGCCAATATAATCCATCTTTTGATTGAAGGGCCAATTCGTTCCAACCCGCAGCCCGTTTAGGGCTAGGTTGGACTGCTATTTTATAGTCCCTTTAGTTAAATGGGTCAGTCCATCCTAACTCATTTAACTCGCTAGCCTTTAGAATTGAGTTGGGCTAGCCCATTTTGAAAATTCTAATGATAGGTGTTAAAAGTGTTTTATCGGTGGGCTAGAATTTAACATTAAATTGCTTGTAGAATTCATATTGGTAATTGGATAGTTTGGAATTATTTTTTGGGACAATTTCAAATATATACAATAAACTAATTAATTTACAACAAATATAATCATATTTTATTTACATAAAAAATAGCCAAAATCATAGAAAATATACAGTGACTATATAATATAGTTTGCCAAAAGTCATAAAAAGTATACATTGACTATCCAATATAAACTATTTATACATGAGCTATACACTGAATATACCTTATGATACACTCAAAAACTGAATATAATTTTACTATACATGAACTAGACATTGACTATACATATCTATACAACGAATAACCATTTTATTGATAATTAATTTGATCGAATGACCATCTATTGTGATTATCCCTTATTTTTTTGTTTTTTTTAATACTCCTATTTTTTAGTAGCCACACGTAGGTTGCGTAGAAATCCGAGGCTAGGTTGCGTAGAAATCCGAGGCTTTCTTCTTACAACAGCAACAGCGTTGAAAGCAATAGGGATTATTTTCTATTGTTCTAAAAACACTGAACAGATATTAAAATTTACTTTCTCCGTCCAATAATAATTGTTCACTATTAACTTAACATACATCTTAAGAAACTATAAATAATAGGAATAATATTACTATATTACCCTTTGAATATAAAATTTAATGCTTTGAAAAATGTATTAGAAATTGAATAGTATCTAAAAATAGAGGTATAATGGACACAAATGAATAAATAATTCATCGATTTTTCAAACTGAATAAATATTATTGGATATTTATTTTCAATATAATGGATAAATAAAAGGAAAGTAGGTTAGAGATTTGCGTTTATCGCTATGAACTAGTTTCTAAATCATACACGTTGCGTTTGGTGCATTGTCAATATGTACCAAAATTTTAAAACTAATATTAAAATCTATGTTAGAGATAATTACATAAAACTTAACAAAAAAAATCTGCAAATTCCTTAGCCATAACGGAATTACATGCCAAGATAATCATGAATTTGAAAATGCATACAACATTATATAATTTTTCAATCTGTGCGTATTTATTTTCGTACTAATTTACAACAACAATCCAGTGAAATTATACAACGTGGGATTTGGAGAGGATAAAGTTTACGCAAATCTTATTCCTACCAAAATAGGACGGCTGTTTCTGGGAGACCCTCGGCTCAATAAAGCATAAAAATATTTTCGTACTAATTTGTAGAAAAGAAATACTTCTCATTAATTTACAAGCCAATACTCTTCCCTACGTCAAAGAGGAGATACGCGGGCGCACCAGTAAGGAGGGGTGAGAGGTTGGCTATAGAGGGTATAAGGAGAAACAGAGGTAGGTCGAAAAAGTATTAGGGAGAAGTGATAAGACAAGATATGACACAATTTTAGATTACCGAGGAGATGACCTTAGTTAGGAGTGTGTGGAGAACACGTATAGGGTAGAAGGGTGGTAGGTAATAGTGTAGTATTGTCTTGCATAGGTTAGTTGGTCTTTGTCATTATACGAGTTGTATTATTGTAGTTCTTTTTTTATATTTATCATTGTTTTATTTTCAATAAGCTACCTTAGTATGTTGCTTATTGTGTTTCAATTATCACATTATTTTTTGTTGTTTTTGCTCCCTTATTGTAGACTATGCACTGTTTTCTTATTTCTTCACTAATCATTCTTCTTTGTACCTGAATTTACTACACTTGAACCGAGAGTCTTTCAAAAATAATTTTTCATCTCCACAGGTAATGGAAATATCTACGTACATATCTTATATCCTTTTGAGATCTTACTTATGAGATTTTACTGAATATCTTATTGTTATTACAGTGATGAAAATACGCGGCAAATATATTCGCCATAAAAAATTAATGGTAGAAGTATAAGACATTTCGTAATTATTGATTATGAAGAAATTACAAGCTTTTCGTAATGAAAATTCAGAAAGATATTAGTCGCTAAATCATTTATAAACCAAAAATAACTCTATAATTAAAGAACCGAACTTGTTATTTTCTTACAAAATTGCTTTCGTTATCATTTGTTTATGAGATCAAGGATATTCACACAAATTGAGTAGCATAAAAGGATAAATAGTAATTTAAAAATTAAGGAAAATGAGGTATTTGAATTAATACACACATAAAATAGAAAAAACAATGAAGTAAATAACTAACCTACAAACTTGTCAATTTGTAGATTACATATAGTTTTGGACTTCTTTTGGTACATAAAAACTAAAACAAAGGGACAAATATATCTCTTAGAGCGGATATATCCAACATTAAAAAAATAATATATATATTTCGTAGTTTAACAAATGATGCATATTTATCTTTTTTGTTAATAGACCTATAATTATTGAATTGAAAATTTTCTAAAATTGTTTTTTTAGTTTCCAAAATAACACATAACTTTAAATCATTATCTCATCCATTCAACAAGAAAAATCTTAATAACTTAATTAATTATAATTTTGAAATTGTGTATATATTTTACTAAAATATGAAATTAAAATAGGCAATAAAGTAATTGAAACACGCAAATAAAGATATCATTTTTAAAATTTTGTATAGACATATATATATATATATGATATTTTATTCGTGAGAGTTCGATTATCCGACTAGCATCCTCCGTTCCCGCTTCATAGGACCCAAGGTACACAAGTCTTGGAAGTCCCTCCAAACTTCAAATCTATAAATTGGCGAGAAAGAGTCCCTTTTGCCTTCAAAAATAAAAATGGCGTTCTCATTCCAGCTCCAACAAATCTTCCCTTCGCCCACTAGATTTTGCTCCCAACCAAAATCAACAAACCCTCAAATCTTCCCCAATTTTAAAAAAAGAGCGTCGATTCATCCACTTGCCTCTGCTCAAAACATCGTCGCCGTAGACAAGAGTTCAATTAATGAGGAAGTATCGTTGCCTCCGGAACTCAGGCGAGAACTGATGCCGAAACATATTGCAGTGATAATGGACGGGAATAGAAGATGGGCTAAGAGGAGAGGATTGCCGGCTGCCTTAGGTTACGAAGCGGGTCTTCGAGCTTTTAGGAACCTTGTTGAGCTTTGCCTCAATTGGGGAATTAGTGCTCTTACTGTATTTGCTTTTTCCTCTGAAAATTGGTTCCGTCATAAGGTAAAGTTCTATGAGTTAGGTGATGATTGGGTTCTCTTTGTGTTTGTAATTGTTTCATCTTTTTCTTTTGTGTTGTTTATGTTATAGGCTGAAGTTGATCTATTGATGGACTTGTTCAAACGAGGACTGACAAATGAACTTGAAGATCTTGTCAGGTAAATGAAATGGTAGATATCCAAACCAAAATTTTGATTATAGTATTTGGTATGCTCGCGCATATATATATATTGTTTTTTTAATATTTGGTATTTATAAGAAAAAAATCCGACATATACCGCACTAAAGTATATAGTTACTCATACAATTCATATATATTATGTATTATAATGGGATAATGTATAAGTATCTTCTGAACTATGACCGAAATCTCAGTGACACACTAAATTATGATTAAAATTTCAGCGACACGCTTTAACTTTATTGGGGTACTATTACCCCCGAACTATTTTAAAATGAAATAAATATTCCTTAAAAGCTGACGTGGCATAGAGAGGTGTGCACACTCTCTTGAAGGCAAGTGATGAGTGAAAAAATTGGACACATGTCTTTTTTTAATTGGTTAATTTATAATTAGTTAATACACATAATTATTGATATTAAAGCTTATATATAGGACAACAACATATTTAGTGAAATCCCACAAGTGGGGACTGGGAAAGGTAGGATGTGCTCACACTTTATCACTTTATATATATATATATATAATTATCATTTCTTTCTATGTAAAATATTTATTTTAATTTCTTTCTCATTTTAAACTTTTTATTTTTTTCTTTCATTAATTTCTTATCTTTTCACTTTTAATTATTTTTAAAAAATTATGTGGATTCCTTAAAAAAAATTGTCATTTAATTTTAACATTTTATTTGATTTGTTTCACTTATTAACTTATTTTAAATACAAGACATTTGGAATTAAATTTAAAATCAGACAAACAAGGAAAGACAAAGAAAATAAAAGGAGTAAATAAAATCAATAGAAAAATAAAAGATAAAAGATAATGAATAAAGGTAAAAAAAATTTAAAAAGTTTAAATACAAGAAAAAAAAATTATAAAAAAATCACGTGTATTAACTTAATTTAAATACAAGATAAAAAAAATAAGAAGATTTAAAAAGAATAAAAAAATAAAAAAATTATAATTTTTTTTTAAAAATAAATTTTAAAAAATAAAAAGAAATATTTACTGATGTGGCGCCTCATGTATACAAACACAACCAACTTACTTGGTTGAAGGTGCCAGTCAGCACAAAAGGTGCACGAAAATGCAAAATAAATGAGTTTGGGGGGTAATTGGACCCTAGTTAAGTTAAGATATGTCGTTTGGATTTCGGTCATAATTCGGGAGGTTTGGGGGGGGAGTTACTTATTCATTATCCCTATTATAATACTAATAGATATATAAACTAATATTAATACAAACCAATTGTTTAGACATTGGAACTTTAACTACTCCAATCTTGATTGAAATATCCTTTTTGTGTAATTGATTAACGAAGGGAATTGCTTGTACTTTCTTTTGAATATTTCTACATGTGTAAGGTGTTAGCATGATATAATTAAGATGTTTTGTGAAAAGTCAAAGTTGTAATTCTCCATTAAATGAATATATGTAAGTCAAAGTTGAATAACAATTACCGATTTATCGTACTGCAAAATATCAAAATCGAACTTAAAAGTAGCAAATTATACCGAACTAATTTGTTATGGTAATGGTACATTATTCTTAAAAAACCGAAATTACTTCACTGAAATTTTCAATACCATATCATGTCCACCCCTATAGTATCAGTTGGCCAACATACTTATGTTTTACCCAACTTTTTACGGGTTTGATGAAATCTAATAACTTTGATCGAAATCTTCTATTTGTGTTGAGAAATCTATGCATTGATAATCTATCTCGAACCCAATAAACAAAAGAGATATGACTTCAGAACTGATATACTTGGAATCCTAACGATACCTTTTTTCTTAATTGCTTGTAGTATTTTCTCTATTGGTTTGTGGTTGTCTTTTGTCAACATTTACGAATAATGTGTTAGTTAATGCGCTAGTTAATGCGCTCCTTAAGGCCGCATAAGGGAAACTAATCCCATTACACATTTCCATATTATAACAACTACAAAGTTCGATTTGCAACATAAAACCTTGAATTACTAGTGTGATGGCTTGTATGAGTCCACCATGAGTCAGGGGACCAGGTCCCTTGACACAATCAGTTAACAGAATATTCAAGTTAGATGCAAAAGGTAAAATGACATACAATGTTTACGTGGAAACCCCCTTGCTCAAGGAAGGAAAAAACCACGACCTGTCACACATGATTTCACTGATAATTTTCACTAATAAGAGAGCCAAGATTCAGATTACAAACTCATGCAACCTAGGAATTAAACTCTTAATCCCTTCCCCCTTGTAACTACTCTATTACAAAATGTGAGCCTAAACAATAACTATATTGCCCACTACAAAAACTAACTCTAGTTAGTGTAGACTTCAACAATACACCACAGCTAACTCTATCCACCAACAAAGCAATTACTTTGTTGCCCACTACACTAACTACCTCTAGCTGATATATATTTTAATAGCTAACTCGAGCCAATAGCTCAAATCTATAAAGCTAAGAGAAAAAACGATCTACTATCCTTTATAACATAAGAGTAGATTTACAATATAGAAGCACAAGATACAAAACTCAAAACCCAACTGAAAAAGCTGCAATGCTGGATCAGGTCCCTTTGACTATGAGCAATGTTCTTCCTTGAAAATGGCTTTTGCTTTGTGTATAAACTTGATTTGCAAAAGCTCAGTGTTTTTTGTCACAATGTTCTCTTCATAGGAGAGACAAAAATCCTAGGAGCAATGCCATTGGTCGAGACAACCAGTTGTGGCAGCGCTTCTACGACAGTGCCACCAACCTCTGCAGCTTTGCAACTGTACTCCACTTTTTTGTCCTAGACGGACGTTACACATGGGACCATGTCCCTCTACCAGGTCCCATAGTTTGTTACATCATCAAACACGAATATGCACCTCTGCTGCAGCACCTACCAACCTCTGCAGCTTTTGCAGCTTTACAACTGTACTCCATTTTCTTGTGCTGGACATATGTTACTCATGGGACCAGGTCCCATAGTTTGTTAAATCATCAAAACTCGAATATAACATTTCCCCCCTTTTTGATGATGACAAATTATATCAAGTTTGTTCCCGCTTTTCGATTATTGTCACTACTTGCATATTCCCCCTATCAGTATGCTTCCCTTTTGTCTCCCATGTCCCTCCTTGCATCATTCATTGTACGATAGTTTGTTAAATCATCAAAACCCAAGATACAACATAGTGTAATTCTTATTGTGTGCTATACTACAATTTTGTAGTATTGCCTCACAAGTCATGAGTAGCCAAAAGCCCAATATTAGTGCTTTGGTAAAATCATTAATCAGTTTAAATTGTTGTCAAGACGAATGCTTAATGTGTTAAGACTGGTTGATAGAAAACTTCGACTTTAATTAACGCATTGCTTTTGTAAGATTTTTAATTAGCTGAAATTACTGTCGAGATGAATTCTTAACGTGTTAAGACTGGTTGATCGACAACTTTGACTTAGGAGGTTCATTATGTTTATAACTGCAACTTCATTGGTACCAATTCTTATTTGCACTGCCAAAATATACATATTTGCTTAACCTCTCCTCTTTTCCTTCTTAGAGCTTTAACTTTGAGGTATAATGATTGACTCTGTAAAGTCTAAGGAGTTTCCTTATATGCTTCATTGGGTTTATACAGAGCAGGGATTCGACTGTCTATAATTGGTGACTCCAGTAAGCTCCCCAAGTCGTTGCAGGACTTAATAGATAAAGCGGTAAAGACTACTAAGGAAAATTCCCGACTTCATCTCCTTGTTGCAGTTAACTATAGTGGCCAGTATGATGTTGTACAAGCTTGTCAAACCATTGCTAAAAAAGTGAAGGATGGCAATATCGAACCCGAAGACATTAATAGTTTCCTAGTAGAGCAGGAATTACAAACAAAATGTACTGAATACCCAAGTCCTGATTTACTTATAAGGACTAGTGGGGAGCTAAGACTTAGCAATTTCTTACTCTGGCAGTTGGCCTACACTGAACTCTTCTTTTCTTATTCACAATGGCCTGATTTTGGAGAAGCTGAATTTTTGGAGGCTTTATGTTCCTTTCAGCAAAGGCAGAGGCGCTACGGTAGACAGAGTTCGTAGCTTTATGCCTTGAGATTTTGGATTAACTGTGGCGCTGAACAAGCCTAATTAAGATGGTTGAAGGTTCTTATGAGAAACAAGTTTGGAGTATGTCATCGAATGTATATAGACTTTATTCTTAGTAGTGTACATAGCCATATTTAGGCAAGGGCGTATTTAGGTGGAGGCTATGGGTTCACATGAACCCATGCTCCTCTCCCTAGACCATATATAGAAATGCCATAATTATACAAAATTACTTCAATATATATGTGTGAAACCAAGCTCAAAGTGTCCTATGGTGCAGTAATTATTGGGCACACCTCTACAAGTGAATTTGACGGTTCAAATTCCACGCATGCCTTGTTATTTTTTTCTTTCTTTTTCATTTCTTGTTAGCCCAAGGCTCCCTCGAAGGTTATTTCAAAATGCATGATGTGGTACGTAACGTGACTATATCAATTGTGTCTGTTGGCAAGTATGTCTTTATGGTTAGTCATGATGTAAACTCAGAGTTTACAAGAAGAACTTCTTACAAACAATACACTCACATTTCAATCGTAGCAAACTGATTTGATGAGCTTACTAAAGCAACATTTGCCCAAGACTTGAGTTTCTTATGCTAACTCTCTTTGAAAAGTCATTCAAATTACAGGATGACTTTTTTGTTGGAATGAGTAAACTCAATGTCTTAAGTTTGAGGGGAGCCAGATATGGGGTACCCCATTCTGCTTTTTCTAGCACCTGTTAGGTGGTTGTCAAATCTGACGATGCTATTTCTGATTAATTTAAGGTTGGATGACACTATATTGGAGAACTTGTCACTGTAGAAATTCTTAGCATTAGAGATTCTCATTTGAAGGTGTTGCCAGCGGAGATAGGAAAATTGATCAATCTAATTATGTTAGAGTTTTGGAATAAGGAAGAAGCACCTAAAAGGATCTCCTGTCACAATAGTATTCTGTTCCTCAAACACGAAAGACTGGACGTAAGAGAGTGTGATATGCTACAGTATCTTTTTGTCTGTCCTTGGCTGGGAGTTCGTCCAAACTTGAAGACCTGAAGGTAGCTTTCCCTGATGATGATGAAGAGGAGATCTCTCGGAGGACACATATCGAACCAGAAGGGAAGATGGTCCAAGCAATCAAGTTCCCCAATTTATATGAGATGCACCTTGAATTTCTGAAATTCCTCTTTCACTTTTGCAATGACATTGTTGAGGGCACTGAATTCCCTTAGTTACGAATCATGCACTTCATCGACTTACCTCAGTTCGAGAATTACTGGCCTACATTCAACAAAAGCAACTCTTCCACGGATGCAAATCATCTTTTTGATGAAAAGGTGCGCGTCTGCATATGACATATCATGGAACTTTTCTTTTCCAAGTTTGTAGTGGAGTGTTTTTATGAATTAAATTTAAAAAATCAAGTTATTTCTAATTCCAGTACCCTTTCGTTTAATTAGTTATTCACTTCATGTCACAGGATGAGATATGGTTTTATTTTTTCTGTTTGTAATTGAAGATATATTTTCATTCCTTATAAAAGTGCAGGCAGTCTAGAACATCAAAAACTCGATTATGCTGAAAGCATAACTGCTTTATGCACTCACCAACTTCCAACTGACTACTTCAGCAAACTTGAAATATTAGGTAAGTGGCTGTGGCAATTTGAGAAACTTGACGTCCTCATCAGTGGCCAGAGGGGTTCTGAATCTCCGAATACTAAAGATAAGATATTGTTAGTCAATGGAAGAAGTGATCACAGAAGAGGAACAAAGAGAAAGGATGACTAATGAGCCTTTATTTCTCTGGTTGGAGAACCTGGAGCTTAGCAAGATACCACATTTGTGGCTGTCCTAAAATGAAGACGTTTGTCCTGGGATCTGTTAGTTTGCCAAGTCTGGAATAGCTGTCTGTAGACAAAACAATCAATAAGGCTGAGGTGATAGACAATCTCAATAAAGCGATACAAAAAGATCTTTAATTCAAAGGTTTGTCTTGTCCCGCTGCATAACTTACCATACTTGTTGGCTGCATTAATACTCCCCTTCTCTAATGCTATCTTTCCGTTTTCACTTGAAGCAACTTTCTTTTACTTGCCCAAATATTTCCCATTACAAAACTGAAGCATCAATGTACTCTCTATATCTTTCAAGTAGTTGTACTTTGTAAGCCTGGATAAATTTATACCGTCAACTAAACACAGTATAAATCTAACTCCAAATCTTTGTCCTTTAGCAATCTCTGTTTCCAGGAAGAAAAGAAGCTAGAGATGGTGATGAGTCTGAAGCTAGTGAGTACTCGTCTCACTGTTAAAAAGATCTCATGACTCTTGTGCCTAGCAAGTCTCAGATGTTCTCAAAGTATCATTCTGAACTCAAAGTCAGCCATAATAAGGGGAACAATGTAGGTATCATTTGAATTTCTCAAGTGAATCTTGATACCTTGTCTAAAAATATGTGAACATTTTGATGCATTTTAAATAAAGACCTTAGACAAAATAAAACTCATTTTGTAATGATGTGATAAATGGAGAATCTAGTTATGGAAAATTGACAATTAGAGGATGGAGAACAGACACCACTATCTTGTCTTGCTGTTCAGTATGTACTGATAAGATCTTTCATTTGGATTGTTTCCTTTTATTTGTTTCATGGGTAACATAGGCAGCGTCCCTTCGGGGACATCCGATAAAATTGGAATGATACAAAGAAGATTAGCATGACCCCTGCGCAAGAATGACACACACAATTTGAGAAATGGTAACATAATGGCCCCTTAGAAAGGATGACAGCAGCAGAGAGGTACCTCAAGGCCTTCTTTTCGCACTATTACGAATATGAAAACAATGATTAAAATTGAATTCAATCCTTAACTTCCCCTCCCGCTATTTGGAGGTTTGAATCCTTCTGTCCCAGAACATATAGATACATATTCTATGAGAATATAGTTTGCTTAATCTCCTTCCTTGCATGATTCCTTCTTCGTATGGATAGACATTGGACCTATGGGGCAATTACTTAGAAGTTTATTGATACGTTGCAGAAAAAATTCAATACTAAGTTTCAACTTATATAATCATTTTGAATCAATGGTAAAATATTGAGTAGAGAGAAAATAGATTATGCTCCTGCGGAAGTATCTACTCGTTACAGAATCTCAGGTGTCAAAGTGTGGATATCTTTTAAGAAAAGGAAAATCTTATTTCCCGGATCATTGTACATTTCCATTTGAATTAGGCATTTTGTGTCCAACGAGGAAGAAACAACCAGAAACAGCAATCCACTCTTTCCGTTGGTCAACAACCAACTAAATCTATACTTCTTCACTACTCGTACATGCTTGACGGAAATCGTAACCACCAAACCAATAGAACAGGGGTTAGCTCCGCAGCAGGTCTACAAGCGTTACGACGATATACGAGAGGAATAGAGAAAAACTCGTGATTGGTATGGAGGGGAAGATCGGTCTCTTTCTTCTAAAAAATAAAGCGAAGCAAAGCATGGCAAAGAAGCATCCACAGTCAATGTATCATATTTAACTTATGTTGCTTGTACCCTTCAAAAATGTCATACACCTATGGGGAAGCCACCAAAAATAATGATAAAAGAATGCATCCTTTTTGGAGGATCTGACGTGGAGAGAGGTGACATTTATGGAGGATCCAAGTAACACGTGATTTATCCCTATCTATCATAGCATTGACCTCAATCTTAAAATCCCCACTTGATTTGGAACAACAACATATTCAGTGTAATTTCATAATTGGGTCTAAAAGGGTATCTATCCAAATCTTACTTCTACCTCATTTTAGTGGCAAGATTATTTTTTCCTTCATCTTTTGTACAAGTGAACTTCTATTACGAGTCTCATGAGATGATATACGTACCTTGAGCAAGAATTAAACGCTCATTTTAGTATATAGTATCAAGGAAAGGAAAGAAAAATGCACAAGCAACTACTGTTACTTTTTTTTGTTTCATTATTTCCTTAAAAAAATATAGTTAATATAGATAGATTAGTTGCGCAAGAACAAGAAATGGGTTGTTCATCACTCCACGGATTCAATGTTTCTCTAAATCATAAAATCAACAAGTTGTTATGTCATTGTCATACACAACCAATCATATTTGGTCCTACTACTAATTAAATGATAGTATAATCCATTATAAATATACAAGTAATCAATTAAAAAAATATTGCTACACATCATTGCTTATATTGCTTTAGTTTATTTTTCCTCTTAAGGAAGATGCTTATCGTATCTCAATTATGTTGCTTCTGGATATGAGAAGAGCAAAAATTAGAATATGCAAGGTTATCAAGCTGACAATTTCTAAAATGGACCACCAAATGAAAAAAAAAAGTTGGGAATATTATAAAGGAAAAATTGACACAACCATCTAAGGCCCTATATTTACTTGAAATAACGGTAGTTTTTTTATTAAAAAAAATACATAATATAGCAATAGTTTAGGATTTTTATAGTAGATATGTGTGGATACACTGTGATAAGGCTCATCTGTTTACCAAAAATACAGGTCTCCGCATAGTAATAAGACCATGTATGGCGATTGACACCCACATTTGATGCCATTTTGATAACTTGACTGAACGTTTCATTATAGTCTATTATTGACACGATCAATTTAAATTTATTTAAATAGAGTCATTAAAGGGGAACACACGCGCAAGTGCTTTTTCTATCGTACAATATTATATTACCATTAATTAATACCGTAAAAGCAGATCAATAAATAATACTATTATCTTTGAAAATGATCAAATCCTTTTTTTAGTCATTTTCATGAAGAACGTGTCTGAAGTCATCGTTACGAATCCAAATAAAGAGGAACAAAAGTAGATACAACCAGTTTATATGAAAGTTAATTATTCCAAGTTTTTTTTTTAGTTTCAATTTTATAATTTTGATAAGTTGGAAAAGGAAAAAGATGCTCCATACAACTTGCTACATGTTCTAATTTTTAGGAATTTAAAACATTTGAGGAACTAACGTCTCACGATTTGCATTTTATACCTACAAATCAAATATGTGAAGCAGAATAATATAATATCGAGGTTGAACATTAGAATATTTATAAACCTAGCTTATAATCTTATGCTGGACGAACATTACTTCACCCAGTAAGTGTATATTTTGATTTGGTACAATATATAAAGAAATATTTAAATTTGGTTTTAGCTGACAAATAAATATTTTAATTAAGGGTAAACAAAATTAAATCAAAAGTTGCATCAAATTGCAAATTGAGAAGAAAAAAATCTGGTGATTTAGGTTGACTTAATTTGGTATTAAAAAAAATTCAACTATCTATGGGTTGGTTTGATTTTTACTTTAAAAAGTCAGCTCGAGACCAAATCAATCCGACATTATATAAATAATTTTTAAAATTTATTTTATACATAAAAATATTTACTTTGATGTAATTTATAAATATATATTTCTTATACTTTTTTTTATATAGTTTTTAGCTTTTAACATATTATTTCAAGTTTGGCTTAAAATTTTGAATAGTCCAATAAATGTTATAGTCCATAGATTTTAGTAACTCTAATTAAGCTCAAATCAATACTAATGCTAACTTAAAAAAAAATTCAACAGTAAGAGTGACAATAATGTTGAATATTTGTTCTTTAGTTTTATATTAGTTTAGACAGTTAAATACATAACCTAATTTTAATTTTGTTAATGTTTAGTCATGTAAATACTAATTAGATTTATTTTAGCACGATTTAGTATTTTAAATTATGATCATTTTAATTATGACTTATTTATTCACAACATTTGTTTATGCAATTTCATTATTATTTTTTGTTGAATATTTTAGTGTCATCACTCATATCATATTTTGTATTATTTTCTAAAGAAACACTTTATATAGTTGTATTTTGATAGAACTAAAAAAATATTTGAAGCACAAGTTAATTATATGTTTGTATGAATACTTTACGGGAAGAATTTTAAAATTTGAGAAACCCAAAAAAATACGAGCTTGAAAACTCAAGTTTTATTAGCTAGTTTGATTTGATTTATACATTTAAAAATTTGAAACAAATAATTTGGTATTTGAAAAAGCATGATCAAACCGGTCCACGTACACCCCTAATTTCAATTTTAAAATAAAAGTGTACATCTAGACACTTTAACTTGATTTAAAATGGTAATTAAATACTCCAACCTGTTTTCACTGCGTCTCGTGGAGTACATCTGATGCTGACGTGAAACATAAATTTTTGAAGTATTTATAATTGATCATTTTATAAGTTGAAGTGTTCAACTAACATAGTAAAACAAGTCAAAATATCTAAATATGTATATATAAAGTTGGAGAATTTAATTATCTATTAAAACCAAGTTAAAGTATCTATCAATAATTATGTCTTTTGATTTTGATTAGTCAAGAAGGAAATCTAATTAGATTATTCAAGTAGGATACAAGCAATTGCTGTTAGGTTATAGAAAATGAAAAGACATTTAGCAAGTAATCATTTCATTTCATTATATATATATTACTTCTCACTAAAAACTTTTTTTATATGTTCCGAACTCGCTTCATATTTAAACACTGTATTTAATTTATATATTACTTCTCACTAAAAATTTATTTATTTAAAAATTATAAATATAGTGTAAGTCATTACTCATTGCCAGTTAAATATGTTCTAAAAGTATGATTAAGGGCGGATCCCAATCGAAAGACGCTAATCAGACAAAGGACAAACGAGATAAATAAAACAGCTGGTCCTACATATGTAAAACCTTGAAAACCTGATTTGAATTTTAAAATTTAAAATTATTATACTATATAAATTGGGAGTTGGGAGTTGGGACAACGAATTGGTAATTAAAACCGTGCCTCACGCTAGACTTTAATTTGTTGTTCCCTCTTTTTTATATTCTACTGTATAATAAGTGTAAACAGAACACCAACATAGGTTGTGGTACAGTAACGGAATTGCTTATTCCTTTAATCAGCATTTTTAAATTTAAGTTCTGAATATGAATTTTTTTTTATCGAAAGCGTCACTCCCAAATAAGTTTTACAATGTGTGATTCCAATTCATTCGTGCTTTAGTGTGAATATTAAATACCAAATGAAAAACAAAACAAAAGTGTAAAGAGAAGAGACAGATGTTGGCATAGCAGGAGAAGAGGGTGATATTTATCGTATTGAAGGGAAGAACACGTTAACACCTCTTCAGCATTTTTATTTTTGTTTCATATAAACCTGATAATCGCATGATAGTTCGATTAATTTAAATTTATTCTATTTAAATAAAAAAATTCCTATTTTCGCATCCAAAATAAAAAAGCAAAATTTTTATAAAAAAAAAATTGCTTCATCGGTTGCACGTAACGTCTTCATCATTTTCATGTTGGTAGTTTCCTTCCTTGCATTAATTATGACTTTATGAGCCATCCTTTCATGTTCATGATTCTTTCAATAGTTTGTCCTTTTTCAGCACCAATTACATACCTCCACGTATAGTTTCTTCAACATCATGACCTCCTTAGAATTGCAAAAAATAAAAGAAAATGTTGTTGGCAAGTACAATACAAAACCCCATATTGTACAAAGTTCACAAGTTGCCAACACTGACTTAGATACTCAAATTCTGTTACTCTGACTCCTTCCTTTCGTTTTTAAAAAAAAAAAACAGAAAAATCTATTTTTTAAGCTGTTTCAGAAAAATAATTTATTTTCTTTTTTGACAGTACTTGTAATTTTAATTTCCATGTGACATATTTACGATCATAAAAATTAAGAGCATTTTAATACATTTGATATAATTTTAATTTAGAATTACAATATCAAAAAATCTACTTTATTTTCTTAAATTTCATAATAAGTCAAACTAGATCATTCACAGAAGGAGCAATATTTTAGCTTGAGTATATTTCTAAAAAGTGTTTTTACTGACTTATTCTTAATAAATACATTAAAAAGATATAGTCCTTTAATAAATTTTTAATTTTTATAAAGTTTCTTTATTTATACAAAAATAAAATCAAAAAGGCATCATTAATATATATTTTTTAATTAAAACATCATCTATTTTGAAACAAAACAAAAAATAAAAAACATCATGTTATGAAAGGATACGTAGACAAAATGTACATATCCCATTCGTGGGATCCACTTTAAAAGAAAATTTGCACCTTCTTCCTTTTCTCCTTATTTTTTCAGGCTATAAATAGCATTACGCAGAAGAAATAAAACACACTGAATTCTGCAATCTCTCTATCAGTTTCTTACTATTTCTCCTTCTTATTAAATTGCAAAGTTAGTTTATTTTATAACACGTTATCAGCACGAGCCTCCATTACTTTGAGCTATTTTAAAAATGTAACAAAATGGTAATAATTTTATTTTCTTAAAATGTCTAATATCTCTAAGCTTGAATTTGTTGCTCTTGATATATCTGAAAAAAGGCTACTCATCATGGGCACTAGATGCCGAAATACACTTAGAATCAATGGGTCTGACAGCCATCATCAAAGATGACAATACGACATCTAGTCAAGACCGTGCCAAAATCATGATATTTCTCCATCACCATCTTGACGAGGTGTTAAAATTACATTACCTCACATTAAAAGACCCCATTAAACTATGGAAGAATCTAAAAAAAAAATATGACCACTTGAAGTTGGTCATCCTTCCACAGACACGTCATTATTGGCTAAATCTAAGATTAATGGATTTTAAAAATATAATTGAATATAATTTTTCCTTGTTTAGAATTATAGCACAGTTAAATTTATGTGGAGAAAAAATCACTGAGCAAGACAAACTTGAAAAAACATACTCCACATTTTCACCCGTGAATATGCTCCTGCAGCAACAATATCACGAAAAGAATTTTAAAAAATATTCTGAATTACTTTCTCACATTTTTATTGCTGAACGCCACAACGAACTGTTAATGAAAAATTATGATAGTAGGCTCGTTGGTTCTTTGTCACCCTCTAAAGTGAATTAGGCAAATTATAACCAACGAGAAAGAGGTCATGGCCCCAATCGTGGTCGACGAAGAAATTATAATCATAATGCTCGGCTGGCACCAAAAAATGATCAACAATTTAAAAAAAAGAGTGAAAATCCAGAAGCTATACCAAAGAAAAATTCAGAAAATATATGTCATAGATGTAGAGGAATGGGACATTGATCACGACCTGTCGGTCATCAAAACATCTGGTTCATCTATATCAGGTATCCTTGAAAAGAGCAGAAAATAATTCAGAAACAAATTTTATCTCTGAAGATAATATTAAGCCTATGCATCTAGATGTAGTTGATTTCTTCAATTTTCTAGAAGAAAATATGAATATTGATAACCCAAATAATATTTTTTATTTTTTGTACTAAATAATATGTTTGTATTTTTTTAATTCGTGTAAGTAAATAAAATTTATATAAAGAGCCACGCTTAAATTATAATGTTTACTTTATTTTCTTTTTAAAGAAAAATATAGATATACCTCAAATTTTATTTGGATCAATGATCAATCACGAGGATATTTGTGTAATTGATAGTGGAATGACTCATGCCATTTTTAAAGACGAGAAATATATTTCCTACTTGCTTAGAAGAAAAGCAAATGTTACTACAATTTCTGATAATTCAAAAATGATTGAAAGCTCCGGAAGAACTACTATATTTCTGCCTAAGGAGACAAAGATTGTTATAGAAGATGCATTATTCTCTTCTAAATCCCTGAGAAACTTATTAAGTTTTAAAGTCATCCGCAGAAATGGATATCATGTTGAGACACTAAATGAAATGAATATTGAATACATTGGTATAATCAAGAGTGTCTCAGGCCAGAAATATATTTTGAAAAAATTACCAACTTTGTCATTTGACCTGTATTATGCAAAAATTAGTGCAATTGAAGCACATTTGATCGTAAACCAGAAATTTACTGATCTAAATATATTTGTGCTATGACATGATCAAATAGGTCATCCTGGATCAATAATGATGAGACGAATGATGAATTTTCATGTGTTGCGTGTTATCAACGCAAATTAATTGGTAGACCATCAACCCTGAAGGTTGACATCAAATTTCCTGGCTTTTTAGAGCGTATACATGAGGATATATGTGGACCTATTCATCCACCATGTGTGCCTCTTATCATCTCGCAACTTGGCATTTGCGAAATTGTTAGCACAAATAATAAGATTAAGAGCACAATTTTCAGATTATCCAATTAAGACTATTCGCCTTGATAATACTGGAGAATTTACATCTCAAACTTTTGATGATTATTGCTTATCAATTAAGATAAAAATTTAACATCATGTTGCTCACGTTCATACTCAAAATGGCCTTGTAGAGTCATTTATTAAGCGTCTATAATTGATAGCAAGACCTCTACTTATAAAAATAAAATTGTCGATTACTGTTTGGGGTCATGCTATCTTACATGCAACAGCACTTGTACATCTCAGGCCGATAAATTATAATAAATACTCTCCGTCACAATTAGTATTTGGTCATGAGCCAAATATAGTCCATCTACGAATTTTTGGTTGTGCGATATATGTGCCAGTAGCACCACCACAACGTACAAAGCTGGGCCCTCAACCAAGGTTGGACATATATGTTGGGTTTGACTCACCCTCCATAATTCACTACCTTGAACAGTTGATAGAAGAATTATTTACTGCTCAATTTGCAAATTGTTGGTTTGATGAAATAACTTTTTCGCAATTAGGGGGAGAGAAAAAGGAACTTGAAAGAGAAATTGCGTGAAAAGTTTCATCACTATCTCATTTTGATCCACGTACTCGCACATGTGAGCAGGAGGTCCAGAAGATCATCCACTTACAAAAAATAGCAAATTAAATGCCAGATGCATTTACTAATTTGAAACGGATAACTAAGTCACATATCCCTGCAGTGAATGTGCCTAACCGGATTGATGTCCCAAAAGAACCATCTACTAGTATCATAGCTTCTGAATCCAAAAAACGCTTGAAGCGTGGTAGACCATTTGATTCAAAGGATAAAAATTCTTGAAAGAAAAGCGTGAGAAATAATAAAGTTGATACTACAAAAGAACCTCCTGAAGAAGGTCAAGATTTGAGTAATCCTGAAGAAATCAATGAACCCGAGACTCAAGTGAATGAAGAACTTTCAATAAGTTCTACCGGTGATGAGATAAATTTAGATCAATCGAAAATTACGATTGATAATGTTTTTGCATACAATGTTGCACTTAACCTCATGCAAGATAGTGATAGTCTTGAGCCGAAATCCATCGAAGAATGTCAACGTAGATGTGATTGGACAGAATGACAAAAGGCAATTCAATCAGAATTAGACTCACTTACTAAACGTGATGTTTTCGGACCTGTAGTCCAAACCCTGAAGGTGTAAAACCAGTTGGCTATAAATGAGTTTTTGTGCAAAAATAAAATGAGAGAAATGAAATTGTAAGATACAAGGCACGCCTTGTTGCACAAGGATTCTCTCAAAGACCCGAGGTAAACTATGAAGAAACATATTCACCTGTTATGAATGAAATAACTTTTCGATATCTCATCAGTTTAGTTGTACATAAAAATCTTGAAATACATCTAATGGATGTAGTTACAACATACCTTTATGGTTCACTTGATAATGAAATTTACATGAAAATCCTAGAAGGATTAAAATTGCTTGAAACATGTACTAAGTCTCGGAAGATTTACTCAATCAAATTGCAAAAATCATTATATGATCTGAAACAATCAGGGCGTATGTGGTATAATCGCCTTAGTGAGTACTTGATAAATGAAGGTTATATAAATGATGTCATTTGTCCATGTGTTTTTATTAAGAAAACGAAATCAGAGTTTGTTATACTCGCCGTTTATGTTGATGACATAAATCTCATTGGAACTCCTGAAGAGGTCCAAAAGACGATTGAATATCTAAAGAAAGAATTTGAGATGAAAGACCTTGGAAAGACAAAACTTTGTCTGGATCTTCAAATTGAACATTTAGAAGACGGGGTCTTTGTCTACCAATCTGCCTACATTGAGAAAATGTTAAAATGATTTTACATGGACAAAGCACATCCATTAAGTACTCCAATGGTTGTTCGATCTAGCGATAATCTTATAGATTTATTCACAAAGGCATTACCAATATCAACTTTTGAGAAGCTAAGATATAAGATTGGAATGCGTCGTCTCCAAAATATCAAATAAAATTTTCATCAAGGAGAGTAAAATACGCGCTATACTCTTTTTCCCTTAACCAAGATTTTGTTCCACTGAATTTTTCTGATAAGGTTTTTAATGAGGCAACAGTCAAGATGTATTATCAGATGCGTGTACTCTTTTCATACTGGATTTTTTCTAGTAAGGTTTTAATGAGGCACAACATCTATGAGTGTTCAGAATAACTATGTATATTGTTTCTTATAAAGTTTTTAATGAGACACATTACTCGTGTACATCCAAGGAGGAGTTTTATAAAAGAATATGTAGACAAAGTGTAGTTGATGCCCATGTTGTGAGACCCACTTTAAAAGAAAATTTGCACCCTTTTCCTTGTCCCCTTATTTCTTCAGGCTATAAATAGTCTTATGCAGAAGAAATAAAACACACTGAATTCTACAATCTTTCTCTCGATCTCTTACTATTTTTTACTATTTCTTCTTCTTATTAAATTGTAAGGTTAAATTATTTTATAACACACCATTTATTTTGAAACAAAGAAGATAACGTGATGTCCAAGCACGATTCGGCTCTCAAAGCGAACGTCATTCGCAGCTGCCGAGCTAGCACGCCGATTACGGATTTGATGAAATTTACTAGTACAATCTTTTACCTAAATTTTATATTCTATTTGAAGACTTACTTAATTAATAGGCCTAAATAATTTATTTTGAATTTGGTAACATTTTTTTTAGGAATTTAAGAATCCGGTTGACTATAGATTTTTTTTTTTTAAATAACTTTTTATTTTATTTGAACATATGTGTTTATTTATGAAAATTTAAAGTTAGTTTGAAGTTTTATGTTAAATTTGAAAAACAAGTGGAAAATAACTTATAACATGTTTTTCACTTTTAAAATTATATTTAAATATTTTCAAGCATGACTATTGTTCTAAATATTATTTGCAAAAAAAGTATAATTAAATAAAAGTTTATTTTAAACTCTAATTCCATAATTTTTTTAAAAAAGTAAAAATATTTAAAATTTATGATCAAATGCCTGCTAAAATTCATAAATTAAAATTTTAACTCTATCTCTAATTATTTCAATTTAAAATTTAAACTTAATGAGTTCATTCTTAAATACTAGACTAATTATATTTTGAAAATTATAAATAAAAATATTTAATAGATTTTGATATATTTTCTCATTTATGTTTATATTAATATAAACATATTAAATTCAATTAATCTTGTAATTAAAATACTACTACCCGCAAAGCTCCTTTTTTATGCCAATTAATTTTTGATATGCATAAATAGACACTTAAACTCATGCCAAATTGAACAAATAAAAACATGCATCTTTCATTACAGTTGTATGAGATTCACTAAAACTAATTAAGATTTGTGTGTTTACTTATTCAACACAAGATTAAGTGCTTAGTTATGCGCATCAAAAAATGAAGGTCATGAGTATCACACCAAATAAAATAATATATTTATATATTATGTCAAAAATAAATATAAATCTAATTTTATGAACAAAAATTAAATATAGGCCAATTAGTGATACTTTATGTTTTAAAAAATAAAAATGAGCCCTAGAATCAATGGTGTTTTTCAAAATCCATGACACTTGATAATTTTGAACTCATAGGAGATTTTTTTTTCTTTTCTCTCCGAGTTAAGACGGAAACTCAGGAAGAAGCGTGCTGTGCAAGCCAAAGTGTTTTTGAGTGAGCAGCGTCTCTACAACCACCCCGGGCCCCTCCTCCACCTCCTTCCCCATCGGTTCGATCGAATAATCTGCAAAATTGTTTTGATCATATCTCCCAATAGCACCAAATAAAACAGACGCTTCACGTTTTTGCTACAGAGTCGAAGAGTTTTTTTTTTTTTTTTTGGTTTTATTGTTGAATGGGAATATTATAGAGGTGATGAGGAAGTTTTTTAAAGATTCACTCAAAGCACTTGAAGCTGATATTCAGCATGCTAATACTCTGTAAGTCTTCTATATTCTTGCCCACTTTTTCTATCTGCTTAACACCACAATTTTTTTATGTTTTTTTGTATGTCGATAAATAAAAAAAGGTGTTAAATTTGATCACTAATTGGTGAAATTACCTCAAAAACGTTGTTTTCTCTATGGAAATTTGTGATTTTATGGAATCCAAGGTGTGGTGTAGTGGTGATTTCTAGTTTTGGTGGACAGAGTTATCTTGTATCAAGCTGGTGGAAGTGGAAGACCACTGTTATAAAATAAAGAAATTGTGATTATTTTTTTTTTTGCTTTCAACTTCATTCCTATCAGTTTATTCTCTTACAATTAGAATTTCTGAAACGTTAAAACCCTTAATTTGGAAATTTAGAATTATTAATTTTGCCTAATTATTGAGTGATGCTTTGTACTTTTTCCCCTTGTGATTAGCTTGTTCTCATATTTTTTGTCCTAATTTTGGGACAAGAGTATGAAAAAGAAGTTGATTATACTAATTGGATAAGAGTAACAGGGACCTGCTGCTTGAATATTCTGTTGATATTTGATTCTTAAGATTAATTTATCCTTTGTAAAATTGGTATTTTAACCTATTAGATGTACTTCCAGCCAAAAAACATAATGTATTTTGAGAATCCTTGTCTCTGTGCTCAATTAATTAGTTGGTTGGCTGTCTGAACTTTCATCTTATTGGTGTGCTCAATTAGTTGGTTGGCTACCTCAACTTTCATCTTGTTGGTGGGAGGGTTCGATTTCCCCCTTGTGACCTCCTTCCCCAACCCCAATTTTTTTCTCAAAAAAGTGGATATTTTTATTAAAAAGTAAATAAATGAAGAGATAAATAAGCGGCTTTGTTACTCGGAGGGGGGGGGGGGGGGGGGTGGAGGTGTGCCGAAAATCACACTATAATGCAAGATCAATCTTTTTTATGTATATGTAGTTGATGATGAAAATCCGTTAGGTGAAAATTTTGCCACAGCTGGGTAACCCCATTCCTGAAAATAAGAATTTTGTGCCCTTTTTGTTCTGTGGCATGTTTGGACATGACTGATTATTTTGAGATATACAGGGCTTCGGATTATCCAAGAGAATATGATGGTGCTAACCTTCAGATGAGACTATCGTACAGTCCCTGTGCTCATATATTTCTGTTTCTTGTTCAGTGGACTGACTGTCACTTTGCTGGTGCTCTAGGATTGCTTAGGATCCTTATTTATAAGGTAATTTTCCCATTTTTCTTGTTGCTTCGTCTCTCAGCTATCTTGGTCATGAAAGTTGCCATATGATGTTTATTGCAGGCTTATGAGGATGGTAAGACAAGCATGTACATTCATGAGAGAAAAGCTAGTATAAAACAGTTCTATGGTGCGTCAACTTGGACGTTCTTATTCAGTTTCCTCAAATTACATCGTAGGGCATTTCAATTTTTTTTAGTTTCTTCGAAATATGGTGCTCATTGAGTTGTGTTTTCATTGAACAGGTGTGATATTTCCCTCTTTGTTGCAACTTCAAAGGGGAATCACTGACATTGATGATAGCAAGCAACGAGAGTTATGCGCAACCAAATACAGAAGAGGTGATGAGACGAGCAAAGGTAAGCTGTCTGAAATTGAAATAGAGAGGGAGGAGGAATGTGGTATCTGCATGGAGATGGATACAAAGGTTGTCTTGCCCTCTTGCAATCACTCTTTATGCATGAAGTGTTATAGAAATTGGTGAGCCAACTTCTCTAATTTGTTAGGTTTCCCACCTTTCTGTTACTTCATGCGTACTGTATTCTGAGGAAGGAAGTAAATATAAAAGTTAATTGTTCAGGAAGCTTTTGGGTTCTAAATTAGCATTAATGGCCAGATCATTGCATAATTTCTTTTTTGATTGAGCGTATGTATTGAATATACTTTACTTGATACACCTACCTTTAATGGACACATAAAGTATGCAGATGCTCACAAATTTTGTGGTCCAGCTTTGCATTTTGAAGGAAAATTGTTTGGCTTAAAATAAAGAAAGTACCTAATTTGAGCCAGGGCAGAGCTAGAGGGGATGAAGGGGTTCATCTGAAACCCCTTCGCCCAAAAATCACACACTCTATATAAAGTCAATTTCTTTTTGTATACGTAGTAGATGATAACCTCTTGGTGAAAATCCTGCCTAGGCCTCTGCTATGAGCAGTACTTTGTTTGGAAAAGTATGGAAGGATCTTACAAATTCTCTTGGTTAAATATCACATGGCTTGATATGCTTCCTGGGCGACTTTTATCCTAAATTTTGCAAGTAGTATCTAGATAAAATTGGTGAAGCACCTTGAAAATTTTTCTTGGTGAGACTCTGTTCTGTTGATTTGGTTTCTAATTGTATTAAAGGGTGGTTCTGGTAAGGTAGATTTTCTTGCAGTGATAAGAGTCTTAATCTAGAGCCCGTTTGGATTGGCTTTAAGTTGGTTTGACCAACTTAAAGCCCCTTTTCAGCTTTTGGACGTGTTTGCCTAATGCTGACTTTAAGCCATAAAGTTCTTAAAGTCAGTCAGAAATGAAAAGTTAGGATTTCTAACTTTTTTTTTCAAAGTGCTTAAAGTCATTTTCTTTGACCATGGAAATTACTTTTATATCCTTTATATTTTAACTAAATTCTCAAACTACCTTTTTTTATTCTTTTAACCCTAAAATTCACATCATAAGCACTTTTATCCAAACACTCAACTGCTTATTTATAAAAATAACTTTCAGCACTTCAAAGTTCTAAAAGCACTTTATACATAAAAGTTACCTTTTTTAAGCCTATCCAAACGGGCTCCTAATCTGTGAAGAGAATTTATTCTTGATTGGTCTCTGAAAGGTCTTCTGCTTTGTGCTTTTTATTAGGGGTTTCAGAGGGAAAAAAACAGGAGAATTCTTCTTATGCTCTCATAATAGGGTGCAAATAATAGTTTTCCTATATTAGCGTGTCTTCTACTTGATTAATTTCAGTGTTATATGGTTGTTGTAGGCGTAGCCGATCTCAGTCATGTCCTTTCTGTCGAGATACTCTCAAAAGGGTGGATTCCAGAGAGCTTTGGATATACACCAACATATGTGACATCAAAGACTTGTCCACAATAACAAGGGAAAATATGAAGAGGCTTCTCATGTACATTGAAAAATTGCCTGTCGTCTATCCAGATCCAGCACTAGTCTCTTATCATCCTCGTTATTGATAAATAATACTATAGGTTAGGTAGGTTGTACATACCAGGCATTCTGTTTGTGTATACATTTTTTCGAACAGTCACATATGTACAGTTTTCTGGTCATTACCAGCAAGTCTTGATATGTTTGATTGCACCTCATTTTTCACATTCTTAAAGAGGCATTTCATTCATACTTGTCTTTATCGATATCTATAATAGTTAATGGTACTGAACAAGGGATTCATCAGTCCAAGTATTTACGACCACCAAACTGGAGATTGCAATGGAGGAAACAATAATTGAGTACTGGAAGTATAACAGAAGCCATATGAAATTGGAAGCAGAAACATTAGAGTGTCAGCTTTCCTTTTCTAATAATCTGAACTATGATACAATAATTTTCAACCTTCCACTTCTTCCTGATTTTAACTGTTAAACCTTTTAGCTTCTACCATTAAACACATTCATCCAAAAATTTTCATGTACACAATTTCTCCCTCTATAAATTGGATAGAAAATGTTAGTCCTCTACGGTTACGGTTTGTGTTTCATCATCTTATAGTTCTTATGTAATTTTTTATTTATTGGTCATATTTTTTCTTATTGATATATATTACTAAATAAAAACTCTTTTCATTTTGTATGATATGATGACATATATATTTTATTATTTTTACGTTAATTGATTTGATATTACAAATAGGTTCTCTTTAACTTTCATTCTTTATTTCGATTTTTATAAATTTTCTTTTCATAATTTCTTAAGTTTGTGCTATTTTGATAAATTAATAGAGCATGTAATGTTGGATAGAGATTTTTATTACACTATTCAATTATTCATGTATACGCATTTTCATTATTACTTTGTTATTTTATCAGTTCAATTATGTTATTTAACTCCTTAGACATAATAAAATATCAAATTTAGCATACCATATGATGTTATTATTTTTCCAAATAGAGATTTTATGAATTTTTTATTAGAGTTATTGAATGTTGTTTGAATATTTCAAGGTAATTTCCTTAAAAATCTTATTAGCCACATTCAAAATAATTGAAAACTTTTTAGAAAATAAAAATATGGTACAACCTCTACAAATGCTATTTTATTAGGAAAAATCCTCTTAATTAAATATATAAATAAATATATGATTCTAAAATCAAAATGTCAATCAAAAGCTGAATGTCTTTACTCTTTAAACTTAAATAATTCATTAAAATATTGTATTGCATTTAAGTAATTTAAATAAAAACAATTACAGAATAGTAATTAGCTCATCAAACACAATAAAGTAGTTAATTAGAATGCTAGATAAACATAATTGGATCAACTAAAGTTTGTTGCTAATTAGAGATTTCCATAAAATTTCAACGTACAAAAACGTAAAACTGAAACTCATTCACAATAAATACATAATTACCCTTTAAATACATACTAAAATTTGGTGATGCTTGAAATTTCAAGAGTGACTTTTCAGATTTCTAGGTAAATTTTAAATTTAATTTTACTACTCCCTCTAAGTCAATTTATTATTCAAACTAAACGTTAATCATGTAACGAATCATCCCTTCAATACAAAGGAAATGTTACTTCATATATTAATACATTATATATTAGAAAGTTTATCTTAAAATACCTAACTTTATTATATTAGCCTTTAATTATAAGTGATTTATTGCCGTAACGTTTTCAAATGAATATCTTTTTAAATTATCATTTATTCTTTCCATCTTCTAAACTTATATTTACAGTACTTTATTATTCATCAATATTTTTTTTTATTTTCACATTTGAAATAAACGTGTAATGACATTTCCGACAGATACAATAAAATAAAGATACTATCTTATAATTAACAAGAGTTAGGACTATATAAATTTGGGAAACTTACATAAATATACAATATTAAGAAAATGTTTACCATTTATAGCAATAAAAAAATAATTTCATTGAACACTTATAATACATTTATAATACAGTTTTAATACATATTGCAGGGAACTATTTATAAAACATATATAATACAAGTTTTATAAATAGATAATACATTTATCACATATTTTAATAGACTTATAATACATTATGTTAGTTTCTTACTACACAAACATAATATATATTTTAAAACACTTATAATACATTTATATTGTATGCATAATTCACTTTTAATACAAGTGTAGATTTATCATTATATTGCTATATATTGCTATAAATGGTAATAAATAAAAAATATCGCTAAAATCAGTAATTAATTTTTAAAAAACACTCAATCAAATAATTTTTCCTATAAATTTTAGGGATAATTTTCCCACGTAGCCATTCGGCAAATTTTTTTACAAAAAAATGGCCATGGCCTTTTGTCTTACCAAAAAAATGGCCAACAAACTCACATGTGGCTCTCCGTGGCCTTTATTCTACGTTCTTTCTCTTTCTTCCTTGTCTGTTAACGCTTCACACGTGGCTCTCCATGACCTTTTGAAAATATATATTCTACATTCTTCCTTCTTCTTCTGTAAGTGTTGTGTCTTTTTTTTAAAAAAAATTAATGTAAACGTAAAACGTTTCGAGTATATAATATATCAAAACACTGAAATTATCGAGAGTATCTCATATCTAAAATTTAGGACTATTTAGAAGTGATTTTGAGTTGATCGATATTGAATAGTCAATGTATACTTCATGTATAGTTAAGTTATATTCAACTTTTTGAGTGTATAACAATGTATAGTCAGTGTATAACTCATATATAGATAAATTATATTGTATAGTCAATGTATACTTTCTATAACTTTTGGTAAGCTGTTTATATAATATCGATACACGATTAAACACCTTTATATAATATTGATATATTACATATATACTACATAATTATTTGTACATTATATAACATGTTTATATACAATTTATACGATATTAATGCATATTTATACATGATTTATACAATATCAATATATTACATATACACTACATAACTATTTATAAAATATCGATACTTTACATATACACTATATAATTGTTTGTATATTATATATACATATTTTTACACCATTCAATATTGATAGATGAAAAAAATTTCATGGAAAAAGTTTTGAGAAAAAAAGGATATTTTTTATTTTAAAAAATGTAGTAAAAAAATGTTGGGAAAAAACACCGGCTAATTCCCGTTCCTTCCGAACCACCTTCAAGCAGAAAATAACAGAGAAATTTAAAGAGAATAACAACGCAAAGATTTAAAGTGGAAAACTCTCCAATTGGAGAAAAACCACTGGCCACCTTGAAAAATATTCACTATATAAAAAATTGTTACAACCATATAATACACAATATTTTTTCTCACACACCCAATACCTCAAATACTATTTCCAAGGAGATCTTCAAGAGAATTATCTTTAAACCACTCCTCTAGTCTACAAGGAATTGAATATTTGGTGATGTTACAAACCAAGGAGCTAAGCTCCTTATCTAAGGAAAAAAAAATTGGCCTTTCTTCTTTTCTTCGATGTGGGACAAAATTTTTGCTTTAACTTTGTTCTTTGTCTTCTTTTCAAAACTAACATCAACAAATCTCCACTTTTTGAAGAGAAGAAAAATGCAATCTGTTGGCCTTTTACAGTTGTCTAGCTACACATAATAGTCAATTCTCCACCCAACTCTAACCTCGGCCAACCATGCGCAACTGCAACTTTCATATTGTCTGCTACTGACAATCATAATTCTAAATTCAAGAATTATCATACCCCCATCATAAAGAGTACATCCACTCAGATTGCAAAATCAATCCAAAAATTTTCACTTGAAATCACTTTCCAATTTCAAGAATTTCAATTTCAGTTCATATCGAAAAACTTGCTAATAACTTATGGCAATCCTCTTGTTGATTTCTTGAGAGTTCATTAGCCATCGACATCCTTTCCACCACATATCTTGCATCACTTATCAACCAACGCCCATGTGCAAACTTGTGGACCAGCTACCAATTAAACATACTTTTCCATGATAATTCTAAATGTAGCATTCATGTCATGAGGATTTTCATCTTTCTTACAAAAGAATATCATCCCTCGGAGATAACATTGCCAGCATTTCCTTTAGAGCTTCCAGCCGAACTAGCCCCATTATTTGGACATTTACTCTTAACATGTCCCGATTGACCACAATCCCAGCAAATGACCTTCTTCTAGGACCTTTTATTTTGCTTCCATTTTTCTTTAACAACAAGAGTTGAATTTTCTTGAATTTTTTCATATCTATTCTTCAATCTTTTTTCCTCGGAAATCAATTTGCTCATCACTTCCGAGAAAATCACAATTTCCTTCTCATACATTAAAATGGGTTGCATGTGCTTATAGGAAGATGAAAGAGACCAGATGAGACAAAGTTTCTTGTCTTCATCATCAATTTTCACTTCAATAGATTACAATTTAGAAACAATCTCATTCAAGACACTCAGATGATCAGAAATACTTGTACCTTTATCCATTTGCAATTTATGAAATTGCTCCTTCAAATATAGCCTATTTGAAATACTTTTGGTTTGGTATAATTCTTCAAGTTTCTCCCACAAGTCCTTTGTTGTAGACAATCCAATTACATTAGCAAGAACATTTTTAGCTAAACACAAGCGAATCTGACTTGCCGCTTTCATGTGTAGCTCTTTCTATTCTTCATCACTAATTTTGAATTTTTTCGAGTCTCTATTGCTTTCAGATTTTTTCTGAACCCTTGCCATCTTTTCCGCTAGTTGGTCTCCCTTTCAACGCCTTGTGTAATCTAGATTGGATTAACACATCCTTGAATTGCACTTGCCACAAGCTAAAATTAATTCTCCCATCAAATTTCTTAATCTCAAATTTTGTCCCCATCTTACTTATCAGTACTAATAAATAGACAATAGCAATAAAAAGTACCCACTAAATTAGTTCCCAAGAAAGAGAGGTGAATCACAACGGATACACTTAAGTACCAAGTCTTTCCTTAGCCAGAATCTCTTTAGATTGTACTTATTCCACTATTACCAAATATACAAGTACCTAAAACAACTCCACCAGAATAGCAAACTCCACCGGAATCAGACTCCAATTGCTACTCCACTAGGATAAAACTTCTGCTTGAAAATAATAATTCTAATTCAGAAATTTTTTCTGATGTGGAAGATCAGACAAAGCTGCAACCACAGAGCATATTAAAATTTCAAAAGAATTATTCCACACCACAAGCTCAATAATTCTAATTCAATTTTTTTATGTGGAAGATCAGACAAAACTGCAACTATAGAGCATACTAAAATTTCAAAATAATTATTCCACACCAAAAGCTCTGATACCACTTGTTGGAAAAAAGCACCAGCTAATTCCCGTCCCTTCAGGACCGCCTTCAAGCAGAAAACAACAGAGAAATTTAAAGAGAATAACAACGCAAAGATTTAACGTGAAAAACTCTCCAATTGGAGAAAAATCATGAGTCACCCTGAAAAATATTCACTATATAAAAATTGTTACAACCATATAATGCACAATATTTTTTTCTCACATATCCAATACCCAAAATACTATTTTCAAGGAGATCTTCGAGAGAATTATCTCTAAATCACTCCTCTAGTATACAAGGAATTGAATATTTGGTGATGTTACAAACCAAGGAGCTAAGCTCCTTATATAAGGAAAAAAAATTGGCCATTCTTCTTTTCTTCGATGTGGACAAAATTTTTGCTTTAACTTTGTTCTTTGTCTTTTTTTCATAATTGACATCAACAAAAAACAACAAAAAGAATATTTTTTTAATTAAAAAAAAATCAATGTTGCAAAGGGAAAAAAAGGAAACGAGGCAAAAAGGGCCTTGGGCCGAAATTGAGCTTTGTAGTGTTAGCGATTTGGGCCCATGACCTCTTCTTGGCTATTTTTTGTGTAAATAGAAACATGACTATATTTGTTGTAAATTAATTACTTTATAGTATATTTTTGAACAACCCCTAAATTTTATGCAGTAATAAAGGCCCAAACGTGCAACCCTTCCCAAAACTAGTACTTAAAATAAGCCAATTCAAACAAGGTCGAACCTTTTATCAATTGCCTTATTGCATACTGTTATGCCAGCCATGTAATTTTAGCACTGAACTATTAACTATTGTTTAATTTTGCACTTTTGATTTGTATATATTGACTGAGATATCATCATATGACAGTCCTGTTATGTGTTGAATAACCATAGGTCTTTTGGTTTAAAAATAGATGATCTTGTATTCAGAGAAGTAATGGTTTGTTTCCTGAGAAAAGTTAGCAGTACTAGACAATGCCTTTTGTTCATAATTTTGCATGCTTCAAATAGAAAAGATAAAACTTTTAAGTTTAAGAAGGCTGTCAAGACATACTATTTGGATAATATCTCATTAAATGGGATAGACATATTTAAAGATGAAAGAACACTATCCCAAAAACAGGTTTAGTAGGTCCCTTTTTGAAATGTCAATATTGATAGTTTATAATATTGTATAAGGAGTAGTTATTTAGTATGTTGGCTCAATTGAAAAAGAATGAAAAAATAATAGACTTCATTCAATTCTGTGTAGGGAATGACTAATTAATATGTGGTTATGATTATTTGTGAGATATGTATAACATTCAATTCTGTGTAGGGAATGACTAATTAATATTTATTCACTTTTATTAGGAGTAAATATTTTGCAACAAGAATGCATGGCATACTCTTAGCTTTGTCATGTAAAATAAAGTTGGGAATAGCTGTTAAAATCAGGATATTTAGTCATTATTCAGCAGGTTTAGTTATAAGATTGTACTGTTCTAGCCTGTTTGAATCAAAATAATTTAGATCTGTTTACAAACTTCGATGTGTCGACTTTAGATTAATGGGGTAAACTCTATCAAACACCATAACACAAGAAGAATTTTATTCTAATTCCAGGCATACTAGTTCATTCTGTAGCATTCTCTGATTCAGAACAAGGCTTAATATAAGAAACATGAAAAACAAACAGTTAATTCATATTATCATCTCCTTGTAAGGAAGGACTCCTGAATTGCTTGAAGCATGCTCAAAATAGTGTCTATTGGAGCTCTATCTCTTGGTGATGATGCAGAACATCTAAGCCCGATTTCCAAAACCGAGAGCAAACATTCTTCCACTCTTCTTGCTTGATCTTGATTGATGTTTTGCTCTTCCTCTGCCAAGAGCAATGAGGGATCTACAATCTCCATGACATGTTCAGGCAAAGACATTGAAACATACTTGTGAATGTTTATACTCTCGTTAAAAATTGCATCAGTTGGTCTTTTACATATGAACAACTCTAGCAACACTATTCCAAAGCTGTAAACATCTCCAAGTGTGGATACTTGGCCGCCTGATCCGTACTCTGCATGGTACTAAATCAACTTTTCTGCAGAATTATATATAACTGAATATAAAATGTAAACTAATGACATCGTCGTACCTGTTGGGATGTAACCTATGGAACCCTTTAGTGCTGCAGAAATATGATGACTCCAAGAATTGCTTGATGTGTCAAGGAGAAATGTTGCTAAGCCAAAGTCACCAACATGGGCAGACATTTCTTCATCGAGGAGTATGTTGCTTGGTTTTAGATCACAATGAACTATTGGCGTTTGACAGTGATTGTGGAGATAGTCAAGTGCAGAAGCAACATCTATGGCAATGTTTAGTCTTTGGATAAAGGTCAGCTTCTTTGTTTGGTGTTGCTGGTCATCATTTTCCGAATGCAACCAATCGTGTAGGTTTCCATTAGTCATGAACTCAAAAACTAGGCATTTGAAGTCATTACCTTGGTGATCAATGCTCGAACAAGCAGTCTTGATTTTGAGAAGATTACGATGCCTTATATTTCTCAAAGCTCTGCATTCATCCAGGAAGCTCCTCAAGGCCCCTCTTTGTTGTAGGTTCAACACTTTCACTGCCATTATTGTGTCCTCGCCATGGAAATGCGCTTTATATACTGAACCAAAACTTCCTGTACCTACCAAGTTATCCTCAGAGAAACCATCCGTTGCTCTACGTATTTCTCGATATGTAGTTCTTGGTATCTGTGCTAGCTGCCCATCGATCCAAGGGTGTGACTTTCTTGAGTTTCTGAGCCTGTAATAAGCACCACAGAAACATAGTACCAAAGCTAAGAGTGCAACAGGAACAATAACCGCAATCCACACTCTTGAATTAAGGTCCTTCGGAGCTTTTGGGCATTCAGGCAAATGTAAGTTGGGAACACCTCCACAAAGTTTACTGTTTCCTTTGATTGAAATTGCGCTTGTATTGGAAAAGATCCCTTCTTTTGGCACCCCACCTTCAAGTTCATTGAATGAAAGGTCAAGTTTTCTGAGATATGAAAGTTTCCCAAGAAATTCCGGTATTTTCCCTGACAAGTTGTTCCGTGAAAAATCTATCTCAGCTAATCCTTTTAAATTTGCTAAGGATTGAGGAATGATTCCCTGAAAGAGATTATTACTAATATTTAAACGCTCTAAGTGGAGGCAATTGCTGAGAGAGCTTGGAATCTCACCAGATAATTTATTCTGTGATAAATCCAATTCCTCGAGATTTATCAACTGATCAAATTCTTTTGGCAAGGATCCAGTCAAAGAATTACTTCCCAGTGATAAAGAAATTGAAAGGGAAGATAATCCTGCAAATTCTTTCGGTATGGAGCCAATAAGATTATTCCTAGTAAGGTTTAATGTTGACAAGATCTTACACTTCCCCAACTCAGGAGGTATGCTTCCTTCTAGTCTATTTTCTTCCAGGTTTAGAGTACCTAACCTTGTCAAGTTACCAATGGAGAATGGTATCTTCCCAGAAAATGCATTTCCGTTCAAATAGAGACGTTCCAGATATTCAAGTTTACCTATAGCTTCAGGCACACTGCCATTGAGGTAGTTTCCTTCCATTCCTAGTAGGGTCAAACTAATAAGGTTGCCTATTCCAGCTGGAAGAGTACCATGTATCCTATTGTTGCCTAGAGAGAAAATCTCAAGTACAGTTGAAAGATTAGTGATTGAGTAAGGCAATTCTCCCCTAAAGTCATTGGTTGCGAAACTCAGTACCATCAGATTTGTACAATTGGTTAGGTAATCAAGAAATTTCAAGCCCTCATAACTTCCCCTCCCTCCTAGTCTGTTCGCCTCAAAGTTGAGTCTAACTAAAGTTTCCAACTTTCCAAAACTAGTTGGCACATCCCCGGTAAGTTTATTTTGGGAAAAATCAATCACGTGAAGCTTAGAAGCATTCCCCAGTGAAACAGGAATAGGTCCGGTGAAGCTATTGACAGCACCAGCAAATACTTCAACGTTTGGAAGAGTGAGGCCTACATCTGCTGGAAGTTGTCCATGCAGTAGATTTTGTGTAACAGAGAAATAGTATATGGAAGAAATATTGAGAATCGATGGAGGGATTGTACCAGATAATTCGTTTGAGTTCACATGAAACACCAGCAACTTTGTTAGACGGCCAAGATCCTCAGGTATTGGTCCTTGTAGACTATTACCCGAAATGTCAAGGAACTCTAGAGACGAAAAGTTTCCTAACCAACGTGGAATGCCTCCTCCAAGTGAGTTCCTTTTCAGTTTAAACAAATACAGCTTTGACAATGAACTAAGTTGATCCACAATTTTCCCAACAAGTTCATTAAATTGTAGATCAAGTGCTCTAAGTTCCTTACAGTAAGTTAAATTGGTTGGAATTTTCCCACTACATGAATTATAACTAACATTTAAATGTTGCAGATGCAGAAGGCGGCCAATTGCTTGAGGAATTTCACCACGGAAGTTATTGTTTGCAAGATCAATGCCTGTAAGGAAACTGAGATTACCAATGGAAGGCGGTATGGTGCCAGCAAGTTGTCGCGAACTCAAATCAAGATTGGTTACTCTGCCATTATAAGGACTACATGTTACACCAGTCCAGTTGCAAAAATGGGAAGAATGATGATTCCAAGAAGCCATGACATGGAGTGGATCCTCTGTTATTCTGTTTTTCAACTCTTGTAGTGCTAATTGATCAGTTGATTCCAGACCTGAGATTGCAATGGACATAACAATAATTGAGTACTGAAAGTATAACAAAAGACATATGGATTTGGATGTCAGATACAACTGCCCCATATTGTTTTGGAAATATTTTTGTATAGAAAAGCTACTAATTCTGTTTCTTGCTTGTAAGAAGAGATAATATAAGCTTTCATTTTATAATAATCTGAACCATGATGCAATAATTTTCTGCTCTTCCAAGTTCCAACTAACATGTATAAATGCTAATAAATGCAAATTTGTTTGAGACTTGAGAGTGACCAAGCCTTTTACCAATTGATTTGTTGCATATGTTGTGCCAGTCAAGTTTTTATGAAGGGGCTAATTTTAGCACTAAACTAACGTCGATCTAAGAAGAAAAAAATCACGCTCTGTAGGATTTGAACCTATGCTTTTTTGGAAAAAAATTTCATATGAGTCAAATTTCATATGATCAATATTTCTCTTGTTTATGGAATAAAACAACTACTAGCAGCACTAGGCAATTGCCTTTTTCGTTCTAAAACAATTGAGAGTTTAATATCTCATGATACAAAGTAAAGTATTCAAGTGTAATCACACAAGTGTAGCTATGAAAAAGTAAAATACTAAATGGGATAGAGACATATTCTTAAGATATGAGTATTATTTAAGTACGGAAGCATTAAAAATAAATAATGAAACGATAATAGAGTTTGTTCTTCTGGGTATATAATGACTACCCCCTCCGTTTTTAATTTGTTTTTCATAATTTTTTTTTGACGGCTTTTTAATTTTAATTTTTTACATGACATGTTTAAAACCACAAGAGTAAAAGAAATTTTGATTTTTTCTACATATCATTAATTTAAGATTACAAGATTCAAAAGTCTTTTTTACTTTTGAAAATTCAGTGTCAAATCAAAACCAAACAAACAAGAGGACCAAATATGGGACAAATACATTAAACCATGTTAGTCATAATTGAAACAAGAATAATAAAGGAATTTTTAGTCCAAATAACCCATTCAGTGATTAATTAGCTGTACGTCTATTTTCATCCTCAATCTACTAACCTGAATAAGTGGGGTGCTTTAATTAATAAATATTTAATTTGTTGCTAATCAATCTTCTTCGATGAAGGTCATTTCCTTGATTTCAAACTAACGACAAGCATATAAAAGGAAACAAAATGAAAGATCATTTCTTAATTCAAGACTTATGGGGAAGTTAACCTAAATATTGTATTAACTATGCTAGATTTTATACCAAGACTTAAAAACCTCACTGTAAACTCTATCAAACACCACAATTTTAAGGAAAAGGGGCTCACTTAGTCCGTTAAGAGTAAGTAACCTGTTAGGTAATTAGCATTGCAATATTTTAGTTCTGGCATATATAGTTCACTGTTTAATACGGGAAAATTACGCGGTATGACAAACTTTTTTACTATATTATGCTAGATGGGTATAGTTTAAAATAGTTACGGCCCGCAACAAACATATTTACTCGGTATGACAAATCTCGCTGTCAGATATACAATATATATGTATATCAGTTACCATTATACAATTTTTCTGACAAATATACATATACAATTCGACAGTTATACATATACAATTCGCCTCTCTCGATCTCGCTCGCCTCTCTCCTCCCTCTCTCTCAATCTCGCTTGCCAGATATACAAATACATATGTATACCAGTTACATATATATAATTTTTTGACAAATATACATATACAATTTGACAGATATACATATACAATTTGCCTCTCGCTCGCCCCTCTCCTCCATCTCTCAATATCGCTTGCCTCTCTCCTCCTCTCTCTCAATCTCACTTCCCAGATATACAAATACATATGTATACCAGTGTTTGTATATTTCGGTATACAAATAATTCGTGGGTGTAGCGATTGTATAATTCGCTACAACATATACAATTTGACAGATATACATATACAATTCGCCTCTCGCTCGCCCCTCTCCTCCATATCTCGATCTCGTGCACCTCTCTCCTCCTCTCTCTCAATCTCGATTGCCAGATATACAAATACATATGTATACCAGTGTTTGTATATTTCGGTATACAAATAATTCACGGGTGTAGCGATTGTATAATTCGCTACAACATTTATATAATGACAAAATTTATGTTTGCCATTGTAAGTAATTATGGAAACTATACCCATATGAAGTAATTATGCTTAAAATGTTTGCCATATCTGAAAATTCGCCTTTTTTCACATTAAGGTTTAATTTAGGAAGTATGAAAGATAAGAATAAACAGGTATTAGTGATCTGTCACCTACTTATAATCTAATTCATATTCTAATATCCTTGAAAGGAAGGACTTCTTACGAAAAAAAAAGGAGGACGGACTTCTTGATTGCTTGAAGTTTGCTCAAAACTGTGTTTATTGGTATTCTCTCTTTTGGTGATGATGCAGAACATTTAAGCCCAATTTCCAAAACTGAGACTAAACATTCTTCCATTCTTGTTGGTTGATCTTCATTGATATTTTGTTCTTCCTCATCCAAAAGCAATATAGGGTCTATAATTTCCATGACATGTTCAGGCAAAGCCATTGAAACATACTTGTGAATATTTAGATTCTCGTGAAACATCACGTCAGTTGGTCTTCTACAGATGAATAACTCTAGCAACACTATTCCAAAACTGTAAACATCTCCATGCGTCGATGCTTGACCACCTGATCCATACTCTGCGAGGTACCAAATCAACTTTCTTTAGGATGATATATATATATGAATGTATATGAAAGGTAAAGTTTCTCTTTAGGATGATATATGTATATAGAAAATGTAACTTCGTGACATCGTACCTGTTGGGATGTAACCAATAGAACCCTTAAGTGCTGCAGATATCTGATAACTCCAAGAATTGCTTGATGTGTCAAGGAGAAATGTTGCTAATCCAAAGTCACCAACATGGGCAGACATATCTTCATCGAGGAGTATGTTGCTTGGTTTTAGATCACAATGAACTATTGGTGTTTGACAGTGGTTGTGGAGATAGTCAAGTGCAGAAGCAACATCTATGGCAATGTTTAGTCTTTGGATAAAGGTCAGCTTCTTTGTTTGGTGTTTCTGGTCATCATTTTCCGAATGCAACCAATCGTGTAGGTTACCATTAGTCATGAACTCAAAAACTAGGCATTTGAAGTCATTACCTTGGTGATCAATGCTTGAACAAGCAGTCTTGATTTTGAGAAGATTACGATGCCTTATATTTCTCAATGCTCTGCATTCATCCAGGAAGCTCCTCAAGGCCCCTCTTTGTTGTAGGTTCAACACTTTCACTGCCATTATTGTATTCTCACCACGGAAATGCGCTTTATATACTGAACCAAAACTTCCTATACCTACCAAGTTATCCTCAGAGAAACCATCCGTTGCTCCAAGTATTTCTCGATATGTAGTCCTTGGTGTCTGTGCTAGCTTGCCATCATTCCAAGGGTGTGTCTTTCTTGAGTTGCTGAGCTTGTAATAAGCACCATAGGAACACAGCACCAAAACTGAGAGTGCAACAGGAACAACAGCTAGCAACACTCTTGAATCAAGGTGCTTAGTTTTAGAGGGTTCTGAAAGAAATTGAAGAACACTGTAATAGATTCGAAAAGTAAAGACAATTTTGGGGCAATTTTTCAGTATTTTTGATTAACAACTGAAAAGGGAAAAACTACAACATAGGAAATACTGTAATTAAAAATAGAACTAAGTATATCTAGGTAGTAACTGCGTAATCTCCATGAACGTTATACCTGGAAGAAGAGAGAGCAGAAGTAATGATAGGAGGAAAAAGACAGAAAAGGGGAGAATATATGAGACAGAAAGAGGAGAGGTAAATGATACCAAAAATTAGTTATCCCTCTAGTTCATTTCTGGAAGTTTGTTATAAGTCTCACCAGTTGATCACAATCGTCCACACTTATTAATTCAAAGCTAATATGAGTCATTTCCACGTGTTATAATTTCATTCGTTCTTTCTTTATCCTTCACTTGGTTACTTATTCAGCTCATGACATTAACCCTTGCTTCAAACAATTCTTGACCTCAAGGATGATCACTATAATGTAATGCCCTGTGAATTCAGGCTAGTTTTGAACTCAGTAATGCTAGTGGTCAGACCTGAACTATGATAATCAATGTTTATTCATGTGTTAAAGTCCATATCTAAGTGTGTACCAAGTGTACAAAAAGATTGGAGTTGAATAGAAACAAAGTTGGAAATCTGAGTTAAGACGTGGCCCATGCGGACCAAATGTGCAACATATGGACCGCATGTCCAACCGCATGTGAGGTCTGAAAAGGGGGAAAAGTTGAAGTTCCATTTCTTGGGATACGGCCAACATACTGATCGCATGTGCGGGATACAGATCGCATGTCCACCTTCTGTTGAAAGTACTGAAAGTTGGAAATTTCAAATCACTGAACTTGACATGCGGAGGAAACTTCAAAAGGAAAGATCTTTGATCTCTTATGGTGGTCATTAGGTGAATTGTTGATGATATGAGTTAATTAAAGGTGTTAGTTACTAGGATGGGTGACCCCCTGGGAAGTCCTCGTGTTGCATCCCTCCTTTTTTCGGAAACAGCCGTCCTACATTGGTAGGAGTCAGGTCTGCGTACACTCTACCCTCCCCAGACCCCACGATGTGGGATTTCACTGGGTTGTTGTTGTTGTTGTTGTTAGTTTGTATGTTGAAGAACACCATTCTAGGCTTGAACCGTTGATTTGTAAAGTCTAAGGAGTCTTATCCTAGTGTGGCTAGCATCTGTTTCCGCAATGAATATCTGAGAAAAATCAGGCAGGGAAAGAACAGGTATGGTGGACATTGGTTGCTTGAGCTTCTCAAAGGCTTCATCATCTGTAGAGTTCCAGTGGAAGGCATCCTCCTTGAGGAAGGCAGTCAAAGGCCTGCATATGTGCCCATAATTTTCAACATACTTACTGGTAAGCCCCAAAAACCCCATAAGAGCTCTGACAGTTTTGGGTGTAGCCCAGTCTATCATGGCCAAAACTTTGCCAAGATCTGTAGACTCCTCGTGCAGTGAGTACATGGCTCAAATGTTCCACCCGTGCTTGTCCAAATGAACATTTGGATCTCTTTGCCAACAACTTTCGTTCCTGTAGTATGTCAAACGCAGCCTCCAAGTGTTGCAAGTGATCAAGAATTGTGTTGCTATATAAATGATTATCATTAAAAAATACCAAGACAAACCTCGCAAGTAGTGGTTGGAAGATATGATTCATCTGTGCTTGGAGGTGACAGTGGCAGGAGCATTGGTGAGTCCAAATGGCATGACTCTGAACTCATAGTGTCCCATGTGAGTTTTAAATGTTGTCTTATGCAGATCTTCAGGCTTCATTCTGATCCGATGGTGTCCTTCTCTCAGGTCAATTTTGGAGGAGACACAGCTCCATGAAGCTCATCCAATAGGTTCTCTATAATAGGAATTGGATGTTTATCTTTCACAGTGATTTCATTCAAGCCTCTATAGTCCTCATAAAACCTCCATGTTTCATCCTTCTTCACTAAGAGGGCATGAGAAAAAAATGGAGACCGACTAATGACTATGCCGAATAATCCTAGTCCCAAGTATCTGCTTAACCTATTTTTCCATCTCTTCCAAAAGTCACATACGGTTCCTTTGAGAAGGGTGTGATGAACCATTCTGTTTTGGTTCTTCTCCACGGGTGATCCAGGAATTTTCCTATTATTTTATCAACAGAGATTTGATATAGAAGGATCTCTTTATTTCTTCACCGCAGATTCTCTCATCATTTTCTTGAAAAGATATTATATCACCGCGAGAGAGTTTAAAACCTTCTGCTAATGGTTATACCTGTAGGGCCTTAGTCTCACAGGTAAACCCCTTGGTTTCAATGGAATGGAATGATCCATTGCTCTGACTGGTGGTAAGGCCTTAGGTTCATCAAAGACTATTTCATACTTATGTAGTAAGGCCACTGGAGGTTCAATCAACTCCCCTTGGTGTGAATTCCCAGTGGTGCTCACCATGAAGAGATGAGCTACGATACTCTGTCCTTTCCCTAAAATCTTTCCCATTGAGTTGCTGCTGATCAAGTTCAACTACCATCTCTAGAAATCCCCTTCAATACTACCTTTGACCTCATCTTCGCAACATAATTCTTCTCATGATCAAATTTGACTGGATTAAATTTCTTCATCCAGTTATTTCCCAACACCATTCATAACCTCCCAAGTTAATGATTCCCAGATCCTCCTCGAAGTTTTACCCTGCATGGTCTATGTAATGCCTGACAATGGAAGGTGCAATACATATAATTACGATCAGCTACTGTGACTTTTATAGGAGGTGTAAAAGTAGGCTTAAAATCAATTTCCTTGATAGTTTGAGTAGCTACTGTGACTCTTATGGCTGTGTGTGTTATGTGTTCGTGCCAGATCATCTCCGCAACAAGTTTGTTAAGAAAGTTGTTCGTTGCATCTTTGTTGGTTATGACGAAAAAAGAAAAGGATAGAGGTGTTGTGACCCTACCACAAATCGGACATATGTGTCAAGAAATATGGTATTTGACGAAGCGTCAGCAAGGTGGTCCAAAGAAGTCTCCCTACCAGACTCAATAGCTCTTGAGCAAAAGTTGCAAGATAAGCTCAACGAAGTAGAACAAGGGAACAAGATAGAATCTAACCAGGAGGTATCTCCACAAAAGGAAAAGAAGAGCTTATGGCTAACTGGATCTTGTGAAACTCCAGATGTGTTGCAAGAAGAAGTTCAAGAAGAACCACAATCGCAGCTAAGGAGGTCTACACGACTGAAACATCTAAACACCAAGTATATAAATGCAGCATAAGCAGAGGTGATCAATATCAAGGATGCTACTACCTTTGAAGAAGCTTCAAAGAGTAGACACTGGAGAAATCCGAGGGAGGAAGAGATTTACGAGTGTCTGGACATCAGGATGATTTCAAAGTCTTGAGAGTCGCTCGGATGACAAAGAACAATTAAGTTGGTGTTGAGGGGGAGTGTTAAGAATTCGTCACCAACTTAATTAATATCAAAGATATTTCAGGAAGAATCCAGATATTCATAGAGTTGTAGAGAATTGGAAGGAGAACTATAGAATAAGAATTCTAGAGTGATTCTAGAAAAAATATAGTTAGGAATATTATATCTTTCTCTAGATTCTTCCATCACCACCTATAAATAGAGATAGTTCATTTGAGTTGTAACTAAGTAAGAAAGAAAGCAAGAGAGCAAACAACAACAGAGTGAGAAATAAGAGAGTTACTAGAGTGTGAGTATAGGAAATATTGTGTAAGAATTGTAAGACCGAAGCGGGTCCTTATTAAAATGCAAGTTATGAGCAACTGATTGTGTCCCTCACCAAAAATACTCAACAAAGATAACCAAGAATTCACCTTTCTGCTATATATGCAATTGGGTGAGATAACTAATAACAGAGTTCGACTCTTCAAGACGAGCAAAATTCCTTTGAGGGGAGGTGGAAAGCTCAATCCTACTAATTACTAAATAACATAATTTCATATTCATGTCATCGAGCAAAAACTTGTTCAATTGAACTAGACTAAGGGTGTGTTTGGTAGGGAGGAAAATATTTAATGTTTTCAATTTTTTATGTTCGGATTTCTGGAAAATAAGTTTTATTGGTGTCATTCCACATTGATTGTGTCCTCCTCACCCTCCAACATATCCAAGAAAGAAATATTTTTTTAAAAAAAACTAGTATTTGAACATACATTCTTGAAATGTTGAAGTTTTGTGAGGATTTTTTCCCTAGAATCCTTATTTCACTCTTACTGACATGATTTTATATGTCAAGTAGGATGAAGCTCAATTTAATGGGTTCAACTCAACCTAGTATTTTTGGTATGAAATATACCTATGTTATGTGAATGATGTAACTATTTTTTTCCCCATAAAAGTCAACTATCATTTTTAATACAAAAATCACAAAATTTAAAAATACTAACTTTTCGATGAATAACTCAATTTTTACTCCTTTTTTTTTTATAAAAAACTAATAAATAAAAATTTAATTAAAAAGCTCCAAACCAACTCAAAACCCAAGGACAAAATAGTAGAGAAAAAACTGCAAAATCTAAGAAAGGCCCATACAAATTAGCTGCTCAATGTGCAAAGGAGTTGGGCATAATGCTAGACTTGTGGCAATAACTAAAACAAAGTTAAAAATCGACTGACGTTTGTCGATTACTTTTGGAGCAAAATGTCCGAGAATTTAAAAGAAAATTCATTTTTAAAAATAAATCGACAGAGTCTCTCAAATTTTTATTATTTCTTTGACGAAAATCAGAGTACTTTATCAGAATTTGAAGTGCAAAATTGCAGTTGAGAAGTACAAATAAAAATAACAGAGAAAAGAGCATGTATAATTTATATATATTAAAAAATCAATGGACTTTGTCAATTTTTTAAATTGACTTGGATACCTAGAATAGTTACCTAGTATTATTTTAACTCGAACGTATTAAAATGGTATGAAAAAGAAAAAATATGAAGGATTATTTACTTTCTTTAATATATATGGGTTTTGGCTCAGGTAGAATTTTTAAATTAAATTTTTATTTATTAGATATTTTTTTGAAAAATAAATGAGTTATCCATCGAAAAGTTGTATTTTCAAATTATGTGATTTTTGTATGAAAAAAAAAATAGTTAGGTGACCAAGTGAAATTTACGGTAGATGATACATGGGAAGTAAAAAAAAGGAAAAGGGGAAATGAACAACCTTCCCGGCACCCATCACCGTGTCGGAAGCCATCACCGATGAATCCATCTTTACACCGGCACCGGAAACCGTTTCGATTCCCCGGAAGAAAAATGTTTGTACAATTTGCATCTTCATGACATGCACAATCACCTTCCAATCCCCACTCCAATTCGATCGTCTGAAACTCCAGGAACATCACAGAGCTATTCTTCCTATCATTATCCTTACCAATCATGATGGATGACACCACAATTCCACACCCTGTATTTTTGTAGTCCAAATAATCAGCACTCACCTCTGAATAACAACTGACATTCTCTTTCTTTGAATCACATGTCTGTATGTTCAATCGTGCACTTAAAAGTTCCTCACTCCACCTCGGTAAAGGACACTCACTTCTCGGGACTTTACAATTCTGTAGAAGAAGCACGTTTCTCCAAGTCATACCATAGCTGGTTCCAACAAATTGCTGAAGATCCTCAATCGGACGGCTACAATTTACCGGGAAGTTGACCATCAGAGTATCTGAAGTCACATTCTGTATTAGATATTCTCCAAATCTGATGTCTCCAGTACTACAATTCAAGCGAATCACACAACCCTCCGAGAATCCGAACGGATATGGAACAATAGAACCAGCTCCACAGTGCTGATCGCACTGAGTTGAATTAGTAGCCCTAGTTGATAATGAGAACCAAACCAATAGAACTGAGAAGACGATCTGATAAAAAACCATGGTTTGAATTAAATAGTACTATTGCAAAAAGTCAACCTCTATCCGGCACTCAAAACAAGTACATGTTCGAGAATCTAAATCTTACTAAATGAAATGATCTAAATTCCTTTATAACACAAGAATAGATCTTACAATGTTAGAACTCAAACACAATTCACTAAGAAGCAACATAAGACATTTCACCGAATAACTCTATTGGGTCCTTGCTATTCTTGTGAGCTAGTTCTTGCTTGAGAGAGAATGGCATTTGCTTTTTCAAAAATCGTTATGCAAAAATTAGGTTGTTTCTTATCAAGGAGTGTATAATAAGGTATGGACAAAACAACCTAGTGCAACGCTATTGGTAGAGAGCTTTGCCGTGTCCACCAGCCAAAAGAGGTGACGGCGGCTTTTAAACATTACTCATAGATTAGGTTCCTCTATCAGATCTCATAGTTTGTTAAATCATCAAAACTTCAGAATAACACACAACTTTCAATATGCACACAATTTGTAATCATAAAAAAAAATTACATCTATTATTTGTTAAATCATCTATAATATATTATTCTATTAATAATCGTTTACTTAAATTTTTGGTTTATTAATATGGATATTATTTTAAAAAATAGTGTACTACGTGGTTTTGACATTCACGTGCATTGCACGTGTATCAAAACTAGTATATATATATATGATGATGATTAGAGTATGTCCATCTTATTGAGCTTCTCATGTAAAATAAAGTTGGGAATAATTATAAGTTGGTGTTGTACCAACTTCTCTATGCTTTTTACTTGAATTTTTGTTATGATAATTGAGAAAAGTAGAGTATTTACTGTGGTTTTATTGTATGTTAGAGGTTTATTATGATGGAGAAGATCGTAGTGGTGGAACCAAACAAGTTAAACGCAAGCTAAAAATTACAAGAACACACCAATTTCCGTATAAAGGACACATGACCACTTAATCCTTTGAAACATACTTTGTGAATGTTTAGATTCTCTGATTCTCTCATTGTTGGTGAAATTACAAGATTACAAATTACAATTGAAAAATAAAATGAAGAAATTAACTTCACTTCTTGGCTGAGGCGCGGATATCTCGCTCTCTTTAAGGAGATTCAAGCCCACTGCAGTAAATCGTTTCACTGGTCCAGTAGTAGTCCTCTTGACTTGTCCCCTCCAGGATACAACAACCTTATCACAAAATGTAACTCAACAAACTCTGGACAAGAGTTGAGTTTAAAGCTCCACACAAAGAACACCTCCCTTCAACTAATAAGAACTCTCTTTTTAGACAAACTTAATTCTCTCAATTTTTTTCTTCTCTTATCTTCCATTTCAAAACAAAGAAGACCTCTTTATTTATAGGAGAGAAAATCATACAAAGATGGAAAAAATAATGGAATGCCATCATTATCATCATTTAGTGCACCATTATCATTTAGTGCACTATTATGATTTAGTGCACCACTTATTAGTGATAATTATGTTAAAAATACATAATGGAATGATTTAGTCTTGCACTAACTAAAGATGATAATGAAAGACATTTTATGCACTAATGAAAAATAGAATAAAGATGACATTAAATGTCATCAATGGACAATTGCTAAAATTGCAATTTAATAAAATGTTAAAATGCCCACACTAACACTCTAAACATCACATCAGTTGGTCTTCTACAGATGAATAACTCTAGCAACACTATCCCAAAGCTGTAAACATCTCCAAGTGTAGATGCTTGACCTCCTGAGCCATACTCCGCGACGTATCAAATAGATTTCATCAGGGTGATATGTATAATTGTATATGAAATGTAAACTAGCGACATCATACCTGTTGGGATGTAACCTATAGAACCCTTTAATGCTGCAGGACTCCGAGAATTGATCGATGTGTCAAGGAGAAACATTGCTAATCCAAAGTCACCAACATGGCCAGACATATCTTCATCGAGGAATATGTTGCTTGGCTTTAGATCACAGTGAGCTATTGGTGTTTATCAGTGGTTCTGGAGTTAGTCAAGTGCAGAAGCAACATCTATGGCAATGTTTAGTCTTCGGATAAAAATCAACTTCTTTTTTTGATGTTGCTGATCATCATTTTCTGTATGCAACCAATCATGAAGGTTTCCATTTAGTCATTAACTCAAAAACTACGCATTTGAAGTCATTACTTAGTGATCAATGCTCGAACAAGCAGTCTTGATTCTGAGAAGATTACGATGCCTAATAGTACTCAAGGTTCTGCATTCATCCAGGAAGCTCCTCAAGGCACCTATTTGTTGTAGGTTCAACACTTTCACTGCCACTTTGTATACTGAACCATAACTTCCTGTACCTACCAAGTTGGCCTCAGAGGACCCATTTGTAGCTCTATGTTTGCTCGATATGTAGTTCTTGGTATCTCGAACAGTTTCTCAGCATTCAAAGGTTGTGCCTTTCTTGAGTTGCTGAGTTTGTAATAAACAGCGCAGCAGCATAGCACCAAAACTGAGAATGCAAGAGGAACAATAACAGCTAGAGGTACTCTTGAATCAAGGTGCTTGGTAACTTTAAAGCATTCAGGCAAATGTAAGTTGGGTACACCACCACAAAGTCTATTGTTTCCGTTGATTGAAATTGCACGTGTATTTGCAAAGATCCCTTCATTTGGAACCTTACCTTCAAGTTCATTGAAAGAGAGGTCAAGTTTCCGGAGATATGGAAGTTTTCACCTAAATTTCTTAAATCTGTTAAAGGTTGAGGAATAGTTCCTTGAAAGAGATTACTGATATTTATGCGCTCTAAGCCGAGGCAATGAGACTACTTGGGATCACACCTGATAATTTGTTCTGTGAAACATCCAATTCCTTGAGATTTACCAACTGATCAAGTTTTTTTTGGCAAAGGTCTAGTGGAAGAATTACTTGCCAATGATAAAATCATCGAAAGGGAACATACTCCTGCAGCCTCTTTCGGTATGGAGCCTACAAGATGATTCCTAGTAAGGTTCAGCACCGACAAGATATTACAATGCCCCAACTCTGAAGGTATGATTCCTTCTACTCTATTTTCTTGCAAGTATAGACTAATTAACCTTGTCAAGTTACCAATGGAGAATGGTATCGTCCCTAAAAACGCATTTCCACTCAAATAAAGACCTTCCTGACCGTTAAGTTTACCTATAGTCTCAGAAACACTGCCGTTGGGAGAGTTCCTTTCCATTCCTAGTAGTGTCAAATTAATCAGACTGCCTACTCCAGAAGGAAGAGTACCATGACCTAGAGTAAATATCCCAAGTACAGTCGAAAGATTAGTGATTGAGTAATAAGGTAATTCTCCATTAAAGTTGGCTGCAAAACTTAGTACTATCAGATTTGTACAGTTGGTTAGGAAATCAAGAAATTTCAAACCGCCTAACCAAACTTGTCAGTTTTCCTATACTATTTGGCACATCCCCAATAAGTTTATTTTGGGAAAGATCAACCACGCGAAGCCTAGAAGCATTTGACAATGAAACAGGAATATATCTGGTGAAGCTGTTGACAACGCCAGCAAATACTTCAAGGTTTGGAGAGTGAGGCCTTTGCTTGCCCAAAGTTATCCATGCAGCAGATTTTGAGTAACAGAGAAATAGTAGATGGAAGAAATATTGAGAATCGTGAAGGGATTGTACCAGCAGATAATTCATTTTCATACACTAAATACTTCCAAACTCATTAGACGGCCAAGATCCTGAGGTATTGATCCTTGTAGACTATTACTCGAAATGTCAAGGTACCTTAAATACGAAAAGTTTCCAATCCAATATGGGATGCATCCTGTGAAAGTGTTGCTCCTAAGTAATTTAACTTTGACGAAGAACTAAGTTGATCCACAATTTTTCCAACAAGATCATTAGCTCGTAAATCAAGTACTCTAAGCTCCTTGCAGTAAGATAAATTTGTAGAAATTTTTTCACTAACAGAATTGGAAATAAGACAGAGATGTTGCAGCTGCAGCAAGAGGCCTATTGCTTGAGGAATTTCACTATGGAAGTTATTGTTTTCAAGATCTATACCTGTTAGGAAGCTGAGATTGCCAATGGAAGGAAGTATGGTGGCAACGAGTTTTCGTGAACTCAAATCAAGATGGTAACTCTGCCATTATAAGGACTACATGTTACACCAGTCCAGTTGCAGAAATGGAAAGAATGATCATTCCAAGAAGCCATGACATGGAGTGGATCCTCTGTTATTCTGCTTTTCAAGTCTTGTAATGCTATTTGATAAGTTGATACCAATCCTGAGAATGCAATGGACAAAACAATAATTGAGAGCTGGAAGTATTACAGAAGCCCCATAGTCCTGGAAATTGTATTTAAAGAAACCAAGTTAGACTAGTTGCTATTCTTGGATAAAAAGAAAAAAAAAAGAGTTAGAAAATATAAGATTTTCTTTTCTGATAAGCTGATTGATTGTACAATAGATTTTCAAGACTCTTATGGGGTGTCCAGCTAATATTTATAAATGCTATTAAATGCAACTTTGTTGGATAACCACATATAGACAAAAATTGTTTCATTTCTTTGTTAATAAAAAAACGAACAATAGAACGGTAATTTGGGGTGCAGTTGACTAGTGTTTTTTCATAGGAAGGGGTATGTACAATGTTACATGGCACATGCTATATGTGAGTAGTCGATCAACCCAGTGTTACATGCTATGTACAAATTTGATAAAGTTTGAATCGAGTTGAATTAAACTATATCAAATTTTGGACTAATCGAGTTGAATTGGGTCGAATTTTAAGAGAAATTAAGTTGAGCCAAACTATAAATTTTTTAAGGGAAAATATCATTGAATGCTCATTAAAGGGTTGTTTAGTTGTTGGTTAGAGTTATACACATTAATAACACAGTGATCAGTTATGTGCAAGGGCGAAACTAGGTAAACGAACCCATCAACGAAAATTATATTATTTATACATGATTAAAATTATTTTTCATATATATATATAATGGTAGATGTCAAAACCCCCTTTGACTTTTTCATGTGTATATTTTTCATATTTTGAACTTTTTAATAAAAAATCTATCTCTGCCACGATTATATTATGCGACATTATAAACGGATAACCAAATACCATAGCTTATTGTGTTGAATTTTATATAGTAAAATCAAAACACTACTAAACATGATACTAACTATGAGTAGGTGGAGGTCTATTTCTTGTGTGAAAAACTTCTAAAACTCAAAAAACCAACAAAAATGTTGCACATCCCAGCAACATCCAAATGTGTCAATAATATGAGAATGGCCCAATGAAAGAGAGCCAATAATATATCTATTAGTGCCTTGTGGCATATACTCTCCAATTATTCCATACTGTAAAAAACAAAAATATATCCCTTGCTGGAGTCCCTTCCATGGCGCCTCAGTTTCTTTCCCTCTTCCAAATTCCACATTTTTGAGCTAATCAAATTCAAATATATTTGATATCATTATCCAAACAAACTCACCATGGCTGCCTCTTCTCTGTTTATAAATCCTATTATCTCTTCTTCTTCCTTTACTGCACCTACTTCTTCTTGTTTTGTTTCAGTACCCAAAAGTTTTCTTGAATTTTCTTACTTTTCTACTTCCAGAACAAAACCCATTAGCTTAATATACACAAAAGTTAATTTTTTGCAGTGTGAAAGGAGATTTAGGGGAAGACCCTTCAAGAAAAGACCCTTAATTGCAGCTAAGAACATGAAAGTAACAGAGTACAGGGAAGAAGAGGAAGAGGGTCCTCCTCCTTTGATTGAATCTGAAATGACTTCCAAGCCTAGGCGTATTGCTATTTTTGTTGAGCCTTCTCCTTTTGCGTGAGTGATTTTGTGATTTTTCCCTTTATAATCTTATAATTTGGACCAAACTGCAAAATTGTTGGTGTTAATTAGTACTAAACTTTGGTTCTGGTTACTGCTATGCTCTTTCTGTTTGTTGGAGTGATTCATTAGGTCTAATTTCATCTGCAATCTTTCTGAGTTTCTGTGACTTCTCCCAATTCATATATACTGACAGATATTACTGAAAGCTTTGGCAATGTGTTATTTGAGGAGTATTTTTGCAGCAGTATTGTCAATGTGTGACAATTCAATTGTCTCATATACTCAATCTTCTCTGCTATGTGGTTTTGATGATTCTTGTCCAGATTTCCAAGGAACCTTTGCTGTCAGAAGTATTTACCGACTTTCCTCATATGTTGTTATATGCTAGAATCTGTAAAGTAGATAATGATTCTTAGCATAAGAATTTTGATAATGCAATCTTTCTTTTTTCATCCTATGGAAAGTACACTTGATCAACTATCTATCTACATATGCTTTTGGAACGAATCTCTCATGCGTAAGACAGAATTGGAGCCAGTTCACCTTGAATAGCTTGTAGGGAAGGGACTTATGTTAAGTCTTAGCCTAGACCTAAGGAGGAACTATGATTTCTTACGAATGTAGCTATTGAAGGAAACTTGTGCATGCTTGTTTGTTATAGTAATGTGCATTGTCAATCACAATCTAAAAACTTCTTTTGTTGTAACCACTTCAGCATTGGAACCTATTTTTTTCTCTTTATTTGTATTTTATTTTCTTGAGCTGCATTTCAATCTTTGTTATCTCTGCATTATTTCTTTAATGGTTCCTCTTAGTATTTTGGAAAGTCACTGTCATATCGATCTAGCAAGATAAATATTAGCTCTGTCCATTCAGACACCTTTCAACCTCAGATACACTTAAGCAGAATTCCAGCTTCTATTACATTTTGCTGTCTTTATTGCTCAGTGTAACTTAGAAGTGACATTGCATTCATCCTTTAATGTTGGGAGTTGGAGATGTTCTCATCTGGGGACTCCAATGCCTTATATGGAGACTTATGGATCATGCTCAATTGGGTTTACACTCTGACATAACCACCATTTTCCTTTGTGAAATGTGCAGGTATGTATCTGGCTATAAGAACCGGTTCCAGAATTTTATAAAATATCTCCGTGAAATGGGGGATGAGGTATACTCGTTGCTGACAAGAGTGTTGTTAATAACTGACAGCTGCTGGTGTTCTTTTGGCCTTCTGAACTTACTGCTATACCATGCGTCTACCCATAAAATAGATATGTTTGAGCTGATTATTCATTTCAAGTTCTCTCAGGATGCTATTATACCAATCAGGAGTTCATAATCTTGACCCCTACTACTTCTTTTCCCCTAAACTAATTTCAAGCAATCTAGATATGCTTTGTCTGCACTTACCTAGAAACAGTTATGCTAACAGTCATTTAGTTCATAGGGACTAACCGTTATACTTCTTAGCCAGAGTGCCAGACTGTTGAGTGAGTTCCTACACGGGCTAAGAATTGAAGTTTACATCTGATGTTTGGCCACTTATACTCCTCTGTTAATTTTGGGGTACAGGTTATGGTTGTGACAACACATGAAGGAGTACCTCAAGAGTTTTATGGAGCAAAGTTAATTGGATCACGAAGGTTGCATATTCTACTTTCTTTCGTATACTTCTTTTTTCGTGTTTACTCAATGGATTCACTCAATTTACCTGTCGCAAGCTCAGCAAAAAAATCAGTGACGTTTGAGGGTGCATGCCTATGAACTATTCTCCATGTATGGTAATTGGCCAGTTAGTTAAAGAAAAAGTCTCTTACTTCATTTGCAGTTTCCCCTGCCCCTGGTACCAGAATGTGCCCCTGTCACTAGCTCTCAGCCCAAGAATAATTTCAGAAGTAGCACGATTCAAGCCCGACATCATACACGCATCATCTCCTGGTATAATGGTGAGTTTTCAGTTTCTTTTTGCTCCTCCTTTAAGTGTGCAGTGATGTTCTCCTTGTAGCTTTAAGGAGCTTAAGGTTGTTCTAATCTTTTCGCAGCTCACTGACAGAGATAATCTTTTTCCTATTGTTAGGTATTTGGTGCTCTTATCATTGCAAAGCTGTTATGTGTACCGATAGTGATGTCGTATCACACGCATGTGCCTGTGTAAGTCACATTTTTTAATATCTTGTCTGCGGATGGGAACATTTGATAGGTTCTGTAAATACATGATTCAAGAAGCTAAAGCTTTTTTTCTGTTGATCTTCCTGATGAATAACATAGAGAATGAGTTTCTGAAGCTTCTTCTTACATTCTATATTAATCAAGGGCTCAACACTGATCCTGATCCTTATTTTGCAGATACATACCTAGATATACCTTTAGTTGGTTGGTGCAACCTATGTGGATGGTTATAAGTATGTGAGCAGAGCATTCACTTCTGCAGTATGTATTCTCTCTCAGGTCTCCAGCTCTGTATACTAATTAAGACATAACTGCTGCTTACCAGAGTTTCTACATAGAGCTGCTGATCTTACACTGGTGCCATCTGCTGCTATTGCAAAGGATCTGAAAGCTTATAGGGTAACAGCAGGTAAAAAACCGATAGGTGTACTTGTTAATTACACTACGGCATGGACTTTACCAATTAGCAATTAAAGGCAAAAACAGTATTGTTTTCTCTGTGCTGTCAAAGCAGTTTTTGTTGGTCTTAGATGTGTACTCCCGTTAGCTTCTTTTTTCTGCTAAATCTCAGCTCAGAGCTGTTGATCATTCCTTTCGTTTCCTTATTTGTCAGCTAACAAAATACGACTCTGGAATAAGGGTGTTGATTCTGAGAGCTTCCACCCCCGGTATCGGTCTCATGACATGCGGCTAAGACTGAGGTGGGAGCTTCCCGCTGAAGATTCTATTCACTATGTAAACAACCTTAATGTGTACTGATAATTCTTTTTCCTTTCTCCTGTTACTTTCATGATCAGTAATGGGGAACCTGATAAACCATTGATAGTCCATGTTGGACGACTTGGAGTCGAGAAGAATTTGGATTTCCTCAAAAGGTATTGCCTCTTTTTGGTAATGAGAAAGGTTAACACTTGCATTTTTGGCTAACGTATGGTTAGGTAGATGATCCTCATATTAAGGGAAAACGTTGTATCAAGGAAACTGAGTGGTTATGAAGTTGAATGAAGGTGTAACTTGCACATGACATTTCAAAATGACTTTGGAACAGGTTAATGGATAGACTTCCCCAAGCTCGCATAGCTTTTATTGGAGATGGGCCATATAGGTGAGTTGCAGTAGCGATTTTACCTTTTGACTTTCAGAACTTTACTAGGATCATTTACCTGTACTTCACTGTAAAAGATTTTTGATATCTAGTATCATGCACAATTAGCTGTCTTGTCTCCTTCCCCCCCCCCCCCCTTCTTCTGATAATCATAGACTGTCAAGTCTACGATTAAAAATTATCGGTGAGGATCTCGTGTGAAAAGAGTCATGACTAGATACTAGTTATATTTCACTATGCTACCTGATAATCTCACTGAACTTTTATCGACTTTACGTTAGTAGGTAATGTTTTACTAAAGAAGATGAACTTAAAACAATAGCACCATTTATATGTTGTGTAGGAGTTGCTGAATTATTGGTAGAATTTCTTAGCTAAGCATTACCATTTCATTTGTTACCTGTTAGATGGTACAGATAACTTAGTGAACAGTGAACTTCATTGCATTATCAGTCATTTGGTTAATGCTAGCTAGCTAGTTGAACCTGGCTGGGAGTTAATTATCTGTTAGCAAGTCGATATGTGCTCTAAATATTCACTTCATTCCCATATCCTGCAGATATGTGATGTGATGCATTACTCATTAGTCTTGGGGTTATTTATTATGTTAACAAGATATCTGGATGTATATAACTATAAATTAGCGTGTTATATATTCCCTCTTCATAGACAAATTTGGAATTTGTGATTCTTCAGTTTATTCTATTATACCTGAGGGCATAATGCACTCCGGAACCTAAGAATTCGAGGTCTCTGAAAGTCAAATTACATTAGCTCTCCTTTGTCTAGATTAAACTTTCTACTCTGGCAAGAACTACTGGATTTAATCCCCAAGATTGAGACATTGGTCATTTGGAGCTAATGGGCTGAGTGATACAATCGGATAATACGCGTGACCGACCCTTTTTTCCTGCTATGAATGAATGAAATCTCCTTTAGTTTTCAAGCTTGCTTTAACCGGCCTATCACTGTCCGCAATAAAAAGGTTCCTCTGTAATCATTCTCAACAAGACATCCATTCCCCTTTCAAATGAAAGAGAATAAGAATTTTCTTCATCATTGAAATTCCCCATCCACACAAAAGGGAATGAGGAATTCTCAACGAAAAAGGTGCTCCCTGACTTGAACATAGAAATCATGGAAGTAAAAAATATTTGTTGGAAGTAAAACTGTCCGAAAATCTTAGAAGTAAAAATGTTGGTTGGAATTAAAATTGTCTTCAAATGAATAGCCTGCAGCTCTTCTCGAAGGGACATGATTGGGGTGTGGGAAGAATCAACTCTCAAATGCTATCGGTTGAGAATGTGCACATCAGAACACATTGCTATTTATAAAAAAAATTCTGTTTTGATAGCCTGTATGCTTATTAGGATTACACTGGGTCTGTTGTTGTTGTTTTTGTTGATAGCCTGTATGCTTATTAGGATTACACTGGGTCTGTTGTTGTTGTTTTCATTCTTACAAAAGATTGCGCTACAAATTTATTCATTTTGTCACTTGTTATAGGGAGGAATTGGAGAAAATGTTCTCTGGCATGCCTGTAGTGTTCACAGGTATGTTACTAGGGGAGGAGCTTTCCCAGGCATATGCCAGTGGAGATATATTTGTTATGCCTTCAGAGTCTGAGACACTTGGATTCGTTGTTTTGGAGGCCATGTCATCAGGACTTCCTGTTTTGGCTGCCCGTGCTGGAGGAATTCCAGATATCATTCCTGATGATCAGCAGGGAAAAACTGGATATCTGTTTAATCCTGGGGATCTCGACGACTGCTTGAGCAAACTGGAGCCACTTCTGCACAATGCTGAATTGAGAGAAACTATTGGCCGGGCTGCACGATCAGAAATGGAGAAGTATGATTGGAGGGCTGCCACAAGAAAAATTCGTAATGAGCAATACAACGCAGCCATTTGGTTCTGGAGGAAGAAGAGGGCACAGTTGACGAGACCATTTCAATGGTTGTTCAAGCGTAGGCTCCAGGCACCCGAAGTACTTTAGGTGATACATTAGCCAGCAAATAGAGTCTGCTGGAGTTATGATAATAGATTTGCAATATTGACCTAAAATACCTAGCCTGTTGAGCTGTTAAGTAGTCAATTCAATCACTGTACATGTGATTAATTCCCATAAGTATGGGAATTTGTTGATTTACAGTTTCTTGTATTGAAGAAACCAACTCAATGCAACCACAGGTTCCCAATTGAAGGGAGAAGTGAGAGTTTAGGCTGTAGCCTTTATACATTTGCATATGTTCTTGTATATATCCCTACTGTTTTCAATTTAATTCCGCGGATACATATAATTCAAAAGAATATGTGAATGATTTAAACACAACATCGGGTTCGATCAATTGATATGTTTCCCCAAAGGGTTAATCTTTGGCATGATAAGAATCTTTATCCAAGTTATCCAAAGTATGGATATGGCACTGTACAGAAATAAGCTTTTTCCATGGATATTAAAATGGACAAGGGTAAAAGATCAAAAGACAGTTTGACAAGGAGTTTTGTTCGCTATAATCACGTGTAAAATAAATGGAGATGTTAGAAATGAAGTGACTCGGTTGATTACCTGAACTTTTACTTTGTTAGTAAAAGTTTGATTACCGACCTTATATTTGTTAGCATCCTGTCAGTTATTTTTGTTTGAACTTCAAGCAGAATGATGAAGTTCAACAATTTTTTGTTTGAATTTTGGGTCTGTCGAGTATAACTTCAGACATTGCAGATTCAAAGTAGATATATGTATGAAAAAAAATATTTAAAATATGAATACAAGTTAAATGGGGATGTTTGCAAAAAAAATAAATGTGAATGTACTTTACCCCTTAGTGGGCCAACATACAAATCAGAAAGAAACAATCCATTTCTCAAACTTCCATGAACAACGATAACAAAAAATTGTATACAACACAAATACATCTGTATAATTATTGAGGTTTGCTTGAGCAAAATTTCCCCTTTGTTTTTTCCACTCAAGAAAATGAATGCACTGCTTATTGAATCTCTATTCTTCTTTTCCATCATAGCATGTTGCAGCTTTTGCTGTACTCAATGGATTTTAGCATTTTGGGAGATCTTTCGGAGGTGGCAAAAGTGACTCATTAGGACCCTTTCCATTATCTACAAGGAATGCCATCTTTAATCCCCATGTTGTGTGTATCTCTAGATGGCAATGCATAAACCAAACTCCTGCAATATTATTACCCGAATTTAAATCAAGTTATCTATCTTTATCTTATAAGTTACCTGATTGTATAATTTCCTTTTACATTATTACTTCTTATGTTTTAAAATAGTTATTCTTTTTAAGAATCTATTTGACTAATTTTCAATTAATTCAACATTTTGATATTCAAAATTCATACAAAAAATATTATGAGTTGAAATTTTTTTCATAAAATACGATATTAAAATATTGGTCAAAGTCCATATAGTTTGAAGTAAATTGTGTCATTGGGACAAAGGGGGTACTATTAAAAATAAGAATTAGCTACTGACAGATTATGTACTAGTGACAGAATATCAAAAAAAAAAATTGTTAGTTACCAGCATTTTAATCTCAGATTAACAATAGCTAAGGGGAACGTACCTGGATTGTCAGCGCGGAATCTTATGGCGACCCATCCTCCAGAAGGAACTCCAATTGTATTCCTTTCAACAGGATCAATAAGATTAAAATTCTTAGGATCCGTTTTCGGATTGAAATTCCCTAAACCTTTACCTACTGCAAAGAAATTAAAACCATGCAAATGGAGAGGATGATTCTCAGGGGCTATAATTCCAGTATCCTGCAATACCAATTGAACAGTTGCATTATAACTCAACCGGTAAAGTCTGGTCCCGTTCGTCGTGGCCAAGCTTGCTGGTGGTACTGTACCCGTATAGTTGAAAATGAACGGCGGATTTCCTGGGAAATCCGTTGTGAAAATGCCTTTTATGCCAAAGAAATGCGCTTGTAAAAGCGCAGTACTTGGCATAACAAACGTAACGTTATTTATACCAGCAACAACCCGGCTCCCATTAGCCGGTATACAAGACGGGCACGGGTTAATTCCGAGTCCGACCGTGAAAAGTAATGAATGATCTACAGTTTTTGGAACTTTAGCTGGGTATTTTTTCGAATTAAGGCTTTTAAGAGAGTCGATAAAATTGTTGGCGACTAATGTCGCGTTTTGGGGCGGGGCACTAGTGAGAGTTGTTGGGCTACTTCCTAGTGCCCCGGTATAATGCAACGTGGCGGTAGCCGTCACGTTGTCGACCGCGATAGGAGAGTCCATGAAGGGAGAAGCAACCACCATGTATTTTCCGAAACTTTGATCAGCAGTGATTATAACATTTGTGGTCTGGCCAGGGCCTATTACAATTGTGTCTGTTTTGAAGGGTTTAACGTAAGTGGCGTCGACTTCAACTACCATCATTTTGTGGCCAGCAATTTTGAAGAAAAGTTCTTCATTAAGTGCAGCATTGATCACTCGTAACATGAATGTTTTTCCAGGAGCAACATTTAATGTGTATCCACCTGCATATTATATGGTCCAAAAATCAAATTTATTAGGAGTGCTATTCTTGTCTCTGATATCTCCAAAGTTAAATTGATTTAAATCAACTTAATAATTTAAAATTAAAATTTGGATATTTAAAAACTAGACAAAAAAGTACGAAGTCATATGTCAATATGATGAAAAAATATATTTTGAAATATTACTCAAAGTTCACATAATTTAATTTAAAATATCAAAAAACGAAATGTGTCACATAAATTAGAACTGAACACAAGTTATTTATATAAAACAATACTTCTTGTGTCGCATATAGTACATGTCACTCTTTCCTTTTTACCATGTTCCGAAAAAATGACATATTTTTATAGTTAAAGACTCTTAACTTTCATTTTGCCTGAATGACATGTTGATATCCATAAAAATGTCATAATATGTTTAAAGATTGGTCAAAAGTTTTAATTATATATAAGGTTATTTTTATATGTGACAAAAGTTTTTTTTTTGCTTTATATAATGTCTTGTCTGATCAAACAGTGTCATATAAATCGAGAATAGTCTATAAGTATTACCTTGAGACGGACAATTGGAAACAGGTCCTGGATGACCATTAATAGTGTGAGCATCGGAGACATTAGGGGCTAATCCTGAATTTAGAGCTTCATTGACCACAGCTTCAGTATCAGATTTCCACCATTCACCTACGTACATTACATAATTATATTTTAAAAAATCATTATATAATTTTCCAACAAGAGATCGATCGTCTCGATTTCAATCATATCTAATTAATACATTGACTAGTGAAATGATCTATAGTATAGTAAATATGTTCACCTAAAACAACCACAGCTTCATGTTTTGGTTTAGGGAACGGATATGGCACACCACGTTTAGGCAAGATGACAATTGCACCATGGACAGTAGCCCTTAGCCACAAAATATGAGCATGCCAAAATAGAGTACCCCTTTGGCCTGTAATTGTGAAATTGTATACGTAGTTTTGCCCTGGTTGAATTGGACATTGTGTGATGTATGCCGGTCCATCTGCCCAACCACTTCTAAGTTGTTTAATACCATGCCTGTTAATCAGATACGAATTCAGAATTTAAACGTAATGAGTTCAGTACGTATTTTAAAAATTAAAAACTTACCAATGGATAGAGACATTATATTTGACATGGTTAGTAACTTTAATGAGTACTCTATCATCTTCTCTAGCATAAATTGTGGGTCCTGGAAACCTTCCATTAACAGTGACAATAGGCTTGCTGGAACATAAACGACTCATATTCCTCATTACCACCTGGAACACCAACCATATCTTAATTAAGGAAAGGAATTAAGCAACCAAAAAAAGAAAAGAAATTACTATATGAATAATTTAATTTATATATATACAAGTTTTACACAACCACCATACTTAAAAATGTTGTTACATACCACTTTTCTTATTTTTTTTTAAATAGAAAAGTGGCTTATTGATCTAAGTTTTTTCATTTGTTTCACCTCCGATAAGGCTTAAAAGTAACGATTTATGCATGCCTTGGCTTCAACCAACAAGTTATTTTAATATATCAACTTGTACTTTCTTTAATATTTTATTTTCCTCTCGTTCCAATTACTTTGCTAATTGGGATTTACTGCTAACTAATTTACACGAATTGAGAAAAACTTTAGAAGGTTCGTTAGGATGCTTCTTATAGCTATAAAAAAAAATAACATAAGAGAAAAACAAAACAATTACTCCTTCCATTTCAATCTTTTTGTCTGGTTTTAACTTGATACGAAATTTAAAAAAGTAAAGAAGATTTTTATATATTATGCGATCTTACACTAAAGATATGTAGAATAATGTACCAAAATATCTTTTAATCTTGTGCTATTAAACATGTCATGTGGAAAGTGTTATTCCTCCTGTATTAAGGTTAATAAATCAGAAACAGTAAATATAAAAAGAAAAAAAAATAGTATCTGAATCCACAGAATTCACTGTGTCCTTAAGGAATTTAATCCCCTCACTATACCCGAGGTTATAGATTATTTCCTCCTAGGATAAAACGGATAGATCATTAAAGAAGTAGCGTCAAACTTCTTCAATTTCAGCAAACTCAGAAAGCAACAATGTAATCACACAAAGATACAATTTTGTTTGTAAGAAAATATATGCAGAAGAGAAGGAAAATTCAATGGAAAAAAAATGAGAGGAAAATCCTTTATTTATAGACAACAAAGAGTAGTGTGAACAAGTGTTTATTATGGCTTATCAGAAAAGTCACGATCTTTCACAAAAGTCATAGCCTTTCAGAAAAGTTGCAACTCTTTTAAAGAAGTCACAACTTTTTGAAACGGTCACAACCCTTTTAATGAAAGATCACAACCTTTCATTTCTCATTCACATCTTTAAAACCCAACATAAAGTAAGTAAAATAAATAAATCGAAACGGAGCGACTAGTACTTACATTGAACTTGTAATGACGAGTAATGCCGAAAACTGGAAAGAAGCAAAATGCCAAGAGGACAAAAATGCGAAGCCAATTTGACTCCATTTTCTTTTTCTTTTGCCTTTGTGTTCTTTTAGTTTCTTTATGTACTTTCTATAGATTTCTTTTGCTTTTCAGTTCTAAAAATGTGTTTTAGAATTGTTGCATTCTGATTTGTGACCTGCCAACGTAAACTATATATAGGTGAAAGTTCATTTTTAATTTAATTTGATGGGGTGTCATTTTACTTTAGTTAGGTAAATGATGGATATTGGTGTCCTCTCTTCTCCTCCCTCTATAGCCAATTTCTCCATCCACTCTTTCTTGCATGTTACACAAAGTTTATTAAGTGGACCCCATGTTAAGCTTATGTTAAAGACTGTATTTACTTTTTTACTTTATTAAAAAAGAAAAATACCTTCCTCTCAATTTATATGACATAGTTCGAATTTCGAGAGTTGAACTTCTTTATTTTTATTGTAAATTCTAAATTTTTGAGGTTCTTGGAAATTAATTCACATATTTAGAAATTATATTATAAATGGGGATAATTTCAAATATATACAATAAACTAATTAGTTTACAACAAATATAGTCATATTTTATTTACATTACTTATACATGAGCTATACACTGAATATATATTATGATACACTCAAAAACTGAATATAGTTTGACTATACATGAAATATACACCGACTATATATGCCTATAAAGCGAATGACCATTTTTTTGATAATAATTTTTGTCAAATAACCATATGGCGTAATTATCCCTAATAAATATTATAAGTCATAAGAAACATTTTATGATTCTCGTAAAAAGAAAAGTAATTTCATATAAATTGAGAGGTGAGGAATACCATTTTTAATTACCTGATTAATTAGTTATCTAGAAGTAATATCTGATGCTTGTTATGTACGTGCAACAGATAAGTTAGATCAAGCGTTAGAAATTTTCAATAAATTACTCAACAACCTTAATTTTGTCTTAAGAGAGGAATGAATTAAATAGTACTTCGTTCGTTTGTCTCATATTAGTTGATTATTTTTCATTTTACACGATACTTAAGAAATCATAAATAAGAAGATAATTTTACTAATTTAACCCGTAAAAGGTTTCTTGGGAACTTTACATATAAATAAATGTGAACACTTTCAAAAAAAATTATTTGCAAGGGTAATATAGAAAAAAAATAATTAATGTTTTTTTGATTTAGTAAGATAGACAATTAGTTTTAGTATAATGATCAACTATTATGAGACGAATGGAGTAATAAAGATTTCTTTAGCTACAATGCAAGCAAAAGCGATCACGGTCAGTTAAACTTTTTTTGTCAAAAAATTATATATATAGATTAAATATTATTTTTTTGACATAATTTCTAACTTCATCACTATCTATCTATCTGGAAGGAAGAATCTTGAATGAAATTAGACTATCTTTTGTAATGATGATATATGTCATTTTTTACTTTGAAATTTTTAAAGAGAAAAATAATATTGTGGCAAGTTGTTGAAATATAATATGAGATTAACTTCAAGAGTGTGCTCTCTGACAATTTAAAAATTACCCATTAGGAATAATTCTACCCACTAATACTAGCCTTTTAACTTGCCTTAAGAAGAAAAGAGGATGTATGAGGCGTGGGGAAATTTAAAAGAAAATAAAAATGTTTAAATTAGATGATCACAAACGTTGTCAACGCAATTAATATATTAGTTTGGTGTATGTATTTTCTACATATGTGTCATGTTAATAAAAAATACATATATATAAAAAAAGCAAATAATAGTACTTGCCATTAAAATTCATGTCAATAAAAATAAATAAATGTTATTATTTTGATGGAGTGGTTAAATATGTTATGAGCCTGCAAAGAAGAGAAAATCCATTTAATTAGGTATATAATATTTATTCTTATAGATGTGTTGATGCTTAAGATTACAATTTATTTTATTTGCATTTCATATAATATTTTAGATGTATGATGTGTTTTACATGCATATTTTATTTTAATGACTACAATATTTTAAATAGCTCATAAATTTTATTTTATTTTTTTCGTTTTAGTTTGTTTGTCATGATTCTAACTTGGCATAAAATTTAAAAATAATAATAAAATAATCTTATTAATATTTTTTTTAATTGTTGATTTCTAAAGTAATATTAATTGTTGAATCTTATTCTATTCTACTTTTTTTTTAAAATCCAACTATAATGTTGCAGTGATTTTTGAGTCCCATTCTTCTATTGTTTTCATTTTTTATCCAACAACAATGTGGAATAGTCGTGGAAGCATAAATCTAAAGTGACAATTTGGAATTGACAAGTGATCGAAAATTTCACTTAATATACCAATAAACAATTAATTGGTCAAAACATAATTAATAATATAAAGGACTCCCAAATCTAAAGGAGCTCAAAGTGCTAAAAAAAATCCTAATGTGCTTTTATGTGTAATTACTTCCCTTTTACAAATATGGTATATTACCTACTTTAATAAGGAAAAACTTAACAACTCAAATTTAACTTGATTTCAAAACCTTAAATATGAGGAGGGTAATTAAATGACTATTATGTCGTGGATTTATAATTTAAAATGAAGAAAGATTTAACAAACAAAATATTAGTCAATTTTAAAGTATTAAATATTATGAGTTTTTATATCTTACAAATAGGTAAAGATTTGATAGTTATAACTTTAATTAATTTCAAAGTCCTAAATATTATAATAGTAATCAAATGACAATTATTTAGGAAAAATAGTAAATGACAATGTTGCCTATTGTAGAACCTGTTAACTAAGGACAAAAAGTTCAATCAACATTTCTAAGAATCTCCATGCTTTAAAAATAATATAGAGATATATAGATATAGATAGATTAGTGATTTAGTAAAAATTAAGCTAATGTTTTAAGTACTTTAAGGAAGTAGAGGTGGAGACATTTATATATAACACTAGACATAGGAACTCGTGCCAATACGCGCTCAACACATGTTACTTTTTGTTTTAATATATGTGACATAATTGAAATTTGCAAAGTCGTCCAATTTTTTATATGATGTTTAAGTATATTTTAAATTGTTTGTTATTATGATTATAGTATTTTATATAATTTTTAAATAATATATATTACTTCATGTGTCTCAATTTACATGGTACAAAAAAAAATTCAAGCGTCTATAAAATTTTCATATGCCTTAAAATATTTTTAAGTTGTTAATTATTGTGATTTATAGTGTCTTTTACTTCATTTTCAAATAATATATGTTACCTATTCTTTTCTAATTTATGTGGCACCGATAGAATTTCGAGTGTCAATCAAATTTTTGTATGTCTTTTAAATATTTTAAGTTGTTAGTTATCGTGATTTATATTATTTTTATGTGATTTTCAATTATTCAAAAAATAAAGAAAATAAGACAAATAAATTAAATCGGAGAAAGTACATAAATATCCTCAGCTAGAAACAAGCACGTCGACAAAGAGGTGTCTACTTTCAAAGTTTTTTATATCGTGATTTATAATTAGTCACGTTCTCTAGTTATATTTGTTTTACTTTTTAAGACTTTATGTCAAGTTAAAATCAAACGAACACAAAAAATATTATATATTCCATTTATTAAAAATAAAGCTTTTCTATTCTATATTTATTAGAAATGGAGGATATGGTGCATGAATTGCAGTAACTAGTTAAGCTTCTAGATTGTAATACGTAGTGTAGGATTTGAAAAGTGCGACGTTTCACCTGAAATGATAAAAATACTCTTCAATTCAATTTTAATTCCTACAACCACACGTATTGATCAAGACATGTATGCTACTATATAGTTTTCTATATAGTAATAAAATTAAAATCCCCATGCATGAAGGACATATATAAGCAGCAAGACAACAAAATCATAGAAAATAGAAAATTGCTTTTTTTTACTATTAAAAAAAAGATCCTAGGTAGTTAGTTATAGGAGGAGACTTTGCTTATAGCTCTCCTACAATGCATGAAGCAGCTTCAAACACAAAACTTTTTTATTGTATATATTAAAATAAAGAAGCTTCTTTTGAAGATCATGATATACAATATAGAGGGCTAAAAGTGAAAAATATTTGAGGAATTTGTCTCTTTTGATCTGTTTGTAGTTTAAGGTGGCAAGTGGATGCCTGGTTGGATCGAATTTTGAATGAGTTAAAGATACATCCGGATTAATAAACGAGTGAGTTAAAAGTTATTTGGATCGAAGTGAATTCGGTTGTTTTGGGCTAAAGTAAAAGTTATTTGGATCGAAGTGAATTCGATTGTTTTGGACTAAAATGCGGATCAACATTCAATTCGTCTAATGTTTACTATGTTAAGTGTTTATTTGTTCTTTTATAACTTTTTAGTATCTAATAATATTAGTATTTATTATTATTATGGTTATATATAACATATCAAATAATAAAACTATTTTTAAAAATATTTTGGTAAGATTTCTCATAAATTAATTTGGGCTAGATATCAACCCAAATTTTGATGGGTGAAATGATCTGAGCTAATAAATAAACGGGTCAATAATCAGCTCAAATAACTTGAGCAGTTTAGGTTAATTACATCTTCATAGCTTCATAAGCATCGGCTCATTTTTAGTACGATATGTGATATATATTGATAAACAATCTTGAAATGTAATAGTATTATCTATAACCGTCTTGCTTCTTTATTTTTAATCGAAAATTCCAAATTTGAGTCATATATGAATTCACCTTTAAGTTAGAGCAGTTTACCCCCTCCCCTCCCCCCCCCCCCCCAAAATAAATAAATAAATAAATAAATAAATAAATAAATAATTTTTCATATACGAATCCGAATCACACCACATACGAACAATCGAACGGAAAACCAATAAAAAATTATCTGATATGCACCAACAATTGTAATAGCCAAAGATCTAACTCAATAATGGTAAATTAAACCAAACATTATAATTGTGTTGTTAATGCAAAGAAACGTGTCAAAACCCTAACCATAATTTAATTTACCACCAAATTTGGTGGAAAATAAAAGGACAAAATCAAAGAGTTTGCTAATTAGGAACTACAATATATACATTATTTTTTGTGAGAGCATATGGGAGTTAATTACACGTTCGAAGAACTGAAAAAAATTAGTTGTTGAATAGTTTTCATGGTTATATTATATATATAAAGATAGATCACTATAATTACCATTATTAGCTAGCTAACAATGAATATGACACTAGTATATATACATTGTTTCAAAGGTAAGATTAACCCCAGCCAATGGATTGATAAGTCCTATCATGCATCCACACTTACAGATAGATAGAACTTTCTGATATTATTACGATAAAGAATGAACAAACAATTCAGAACTCTTATTCAAATTTCAATAACATAATTTGATCTAATTAGAGGATCTACCAGTAGATGATAGATTATATGTTTCACTTTCACGTCGAATAGACCACTTCCATCATGTAACATCACCATAATTTTCTCTTGATACATTTCATGTTTGTATATTGCTTGTATATATAATAATAATAATAATAATAATGTGAAATGAAATAATCAAAAAGAAAAGAGAGACAATGATCCATTTGTTATAATATCAGGTGAAAATTAGGCTATTTTCATTTGATTAAGTAATCCCATAATAGTTAAGATCTTTGTATATGCCGTAAAATCTACACTAACTGATATTTCAGAGCGCAATAAATTTCTAACACGCAAAAAATTCATGGACCGCCATTTAATATGTATCCGTCTTTTAAAAATTGTGCACACCCATACACTTTAAATATATAGTGTTTGAAGTTAGGCTTGACAAAATTAAACTTCAAATATAATGTCTGAAATTATATGGCTGAAGTTTATATAATTATTTTAGTTCGATTTCAGGCATTTCTGTTCGAAGTTCATGCACATATAACTGATGAGTTCAAACAAAATGGTTGAATTCAGACAAAAATGATTAAACTTCAGACAAAAATCACTGAATTGAGGCATAAATTAAATAAACACCAGTGATATATGTACTTAAACTTCAGCTATATGAAATTTCATACACAGACTTTATCACTACCTCGTGGAGGTAGAGAGGTTGTTTCCGAACTTGTGTATAGATACACATGCAGAAAGAATTTATAAGCAAACACAAATTAAATGACTAAAAATGGAGTATATATCAGTGCACTTTGTCCTTCTAATACTTATCTTACCCAGGCCAAGTTTTTAATATAAGCAACAATAAAAACGACAATGGTGTTGAAAATTAAAACATAACATATCATTAACAATTTTGCCTAATAAAAAGTTTATTAAATTGGTAATGGAAACTAACGATGAGATTACCATATAAATTATCATATAAATTAATTTTTTAAATGTTTCAATAATAAAATTGGTTATTTTCTAATTAATTATTGAACTCCTAATTCTTTCTAGGGACATTTGCACTTTTAGTCCGTTAGAAATTGATAGATTTTAATTTTAATCCTTATGATATTTGGCTAAGCGCATTTAACTTTTAACTTGTGAAACCTTAGAAATTTACAAGTTATATGCTAATATATTATCTGATTACTCATGTGTTATGTTAAGTTTGTGTTTACTTTATATTTGAAAGTAATATAGTTCTAAGCATATTTCCTATATAAAAGGACCAAACATATATTTTAATAAATTGAACGTTAACTATGATTAATTAGCATAGGAAAAAATCATTTGATTTGTGAATTAAATTATTTATCTTAATAACACCCAAAATAAGATTCTTTATACACACCGAATCATCACATGTGATGATCTATAACTTCTGTTGGAACCAAAGCCTAACAACAATAAAGCTTATCAGATAAAACAAATTTTATTATGAAATAAAATTAGGGAAAATTTCAGAAATGACAAACATATTAAATTTAATAATTCTCTATGGGTATAGTTTTCTTAATTACTCTCAATAGCTATATTTATGTTCGTTACGGTCATCAACGTTTGTATATTTCGCTGTATTATATAAACTAATATACGTATCCGTGTGTTGCCCAGCCAGTTAATAATGTAATTATAAATATTAATTTATTGACAATTTCAAAATTCAACCTACTATAAAATATGATATTATAAAATTTACATTAGAGAATGTTAGCATTTAGCACGTTGACATGTTATAGTTGCAAGATAGTCAAAACGTGTTTTGAACGCGTAGTCAAAAAAGGAACAAAACGTGTTTTGAACGCGTAGTCAAAAAAGGAACAAAATGCGTTTTGAACGCGTAGTCAAGAATGGAGGGTCAATACGTGGATTTTACGCGTTTCTAGTTTCCTATAAATAGAAGACCTCTTGCCCTCATTTATCCCATCCCAGAAAGAGAGAGTAAGAATACAAAGAGAGTTATACACCAAGATAAATATTGTAGTCTTGAGTGTCCTCTTTAGTAGTTGTTCCTTTTACAAGAGAGAAGTGTTAATTGTTGTTTTCTCCTTGTATTTGAGAGTTGTAAACTTCATATTAAAATAGTGATATCCTTCTACCCCATGGTTTTTCCCTTCTATCATTTAGAGGGGTTTTCACGTAAAATTCTCGTGTCCAATTTATTTTCATTATTTTCATCATATCAAACTTTAGTTGTGGTGCTTCCTCCCCCCAACAGTGGTATCAGAGCCCTCGGTTATTCTGTCTGTTTTATGCAAATGTACTATTTGTGAATAGTAAATTTGGTGAATAATATTATTCACGTGAATAGTAAATTTTGGTGACGGTACAATTTATCACGATTGTTCGCAAAAATATTCAGAAACGATCTAGAAGGGTGTGAAGCAAATAACAATGTCGAGTACAACAAAGTTTGATGTTAAAAAATTCAATGGGACTAATTTCTCATTGTGGAAAATGAAAATAAAAGCGATATTAAGAAAAGACAATTGCTTAGCTGCAATTGAAGGCAGACCCACAGACTTTGTTGATGACAGCAAGTGGAACGACATAGACAGCAACGCAGTTGCTGATCTACACTTGGCACTAGCTGATCAAGTGTTGTCTAGTGTGGCGGAAAAGCGGACGACGAAGGAAATATGGGATACCCTTACAGGGTTGTATGAGGCCAAGTCTTTACATAATAAAATCTTCTTAAAAAGAAGATTGTATACTCTTCGAATAGCAGAGTCCATGTTAGTTACTGAACACATCAATACTTTGAATACTCTGTTTTCGCAACTTACAACAATGGGTTGCAAAATAGAAGGGACTGAACGTGCGGAGCTTCTACTTCAAAGTCTGCCTGACTCGTATGATCAACTCATCATTAACCTGACGAACAATACAGACAGTTTAGTTTTCGATGAAATTGCAGCCGCTGTCTAGGAAGAAGAAAATCGGTGCAAAAATAAGGAAGACAGACAAGCAAGTTCGCAGCAAGCTGAAGCCTTGATGATGGTGAGAGGAAGACCAACAGAACGTGGTCCTAGTAGGAGTCACAATCATGGCATATCTCAATCAAGAAGTAAGAAGAATATCAAGTGCCACAACTGTGGCAAGAAAGGGCACTTCAAGAAAGATTGTCGGTTCAAGAAGAAGAGTGAAAACCTTGAGCCATCAAATGCTCAAGGAAATATTGCATGTACCTCGGATGATGGCGATATTTTATGTAGTGAGGCAATATCAAATAATGAAGGCAGAAAACGTTTCGCTGATATCTGGATCATGGACACAGGAGCAACATGGCACATGACTTCCAGAAGAGAATGGTTCCATCAATATAATCCTATCTCAGGAGGATCTGTGTTCATGAGAAACGATCATGCTTTGGATGTTATTGGTATTGGGTCCATCAAAATAAAGATGTATGATGGCACAGTTCGCACCATCCAGGAGGTACGACATGTAAAAGACTTGAAGAAGAATCTATTGTCTTTAGGACAACTAGATGATAATGGATGTTCATATAAGACTCATGGTGGAGTCATGAAAATATCCAAAGGAGCGCTTGTAGTGATGAAAACGGAAAAACTTGCGGCAAACTTATATGTGCTTAAAGGTGAAACACACCAAGAAGGAGAAACATCAACCGCATCAGCAAGTTCATTTGAAGAATCAACGATGATGTGGCATCGTAAACTTAGCCATATGTCGGAACGAGGTTTAAAGATTCTTGCTGAGCAAAAACTTCTTTCAGGGCTCAAAAAGGTTTCACTACCCTTTTGTGAGCATTGTGTTATCAGTAAGCAAAATAGACTGAAGTTTAGCAGTTCCTCTGCTAAAAGCAAGGAAATACTAGATCTGGTTCACTCTGATGTTTGGCAAGCACCGGTGGAGTCTCTAGAAGGAGCGAAATATTTCGTGTCATTTATCGACAATTACTCTAGGAGAAGTTAAGTGTATCCAATCAAGAGGAAGACAGATGTTTTTTCAGTTTTCAAAGAATTCAAAGCGCGGGTAGAACTTGAATCTGAGAAAAAGATCAAGTGTTTGAGGACAGATAATGGAGGAGAATACACTGGTGATAAATTTAATAACTTCTGTAAACAAGAAGGTATTAAACGGCAGTTCACGGTGGCATATACTCCACAATAAAATAGAGTAGCAGAGCGGATGAACAGAACCTTGTTGGAACGGATAAGAGCTATGTTAGTAACTACAGGATTGGAAAAACCATTCTGGGCAGAAACAGTCAAACCGCCTGTTATGTGATCAATCGGTCACCATCAACTGCAATTGATCTGAAAACACCAATGGAGATGTGGACAGAAAAACCAGCTGATTATTCTCGCTTACATATATTCAGAAGTCTTGCTTATGTTATGTACAACACCCAAGAAAAATCGAAGTTGGATCCAAAATCCAGAAAATGCATTTTCTTAGGGTATGCTGATGGAGTCAAGGGGTATCGCTTGTGGGATCCCACATCCCGCAAGGTGGTAATCAGCAAGGATGTTGTATTTGTTGAAAACAAGATACAAGCAAAAGAAAATAGCACTTTAAAAAAAATCAGAGACTACTGCAGTTGAAGTTGAAGAAATAGAAGAAGTTCCAGTTTCTTCTGAAGCAGCACTAGAGCACGAAGAACAAGAGCAAGCTGAGATCGAAACTCCACAAGTTCGACGTTCAACTAGGGAGAGAAGAGAACCAGCTTGGCACTCAGATTATTATATGGAGAGTAATATTGCATACTGTCTACTAACAGAAGATGGAGAGCCTTCAAGTTTTCATGAGGCTATAAAAGGCCAAGAATCATCTCTGTGGGTGGCAGCAATGCAAGAAGAAATTGAAGCTCTTCATAAAAATAAAACATGGGATCTTGTTCAATTACCACAAGGAAGGAAGGCCATTGGAAATAAATGGGTCTACAAGATCAAACGCAATGGTAATAATCAAGTGGAGAAGTATTGTGCAAGATTGATGGTGAAAGAATTCGCTCAGAAAGAAGGTATAGACTTCAATGAGATATTTTCTCCGGTGGTTCGGCTCACAACAATTCGAGTGGTCCTGGCGATGTGTGCTACATTTAACTTGTACTTGGAGCAGTTAGATGTCAAAACTGCATTTCTTCATGGAGAACTTGAAGAAAAAATTTATATGCTCCAACTAGAAGGTTTTGAAGAACAGGGAAAAGAGAACTTGGTTTGCAGGTTGAACAAATCTCTATACGGTCTCAAACAGGCGCCGAGATGTTGGTATAAGAGATTTGATTCCTTCATTATAAACCTTGGATACAACAGACATAGTTCAGATCCTTGTGTTTATTACAAGAGATTTGGTGATGAAGATTTTGTTATTTTGCTGTTGTATGTTGACGACATGTTGGTAGTAGGCCCCAATAAAGATCGTCTCACAAATTTAAAGGCACAGTTGGCTAGGGAGTTTGAAATGAAAGACTTGGGACCAGCAAATAAGGTTCTAGGGATGCAAATTCACCGAGACAGAAATAATAGGAAGATTTGGCTTTCTCAAAAGAACTACTTGAAGAAAATCTTGAGACGCTTCAAGATGCAAGACTGTAAGTCAATTTCTACCCCACTTTCTATTAATTTCAAGTTATCCTCAAGTATGTGTCCTAGCAATGAAACAGAGAGGATGGAGATGTCTTGAGTACCGTATGCATCAGCAGTGGAAAGTTTAATGTTCGTCATGGTATGTACAAGACCTGACATTGCACAAGCAGTGGGAGTGGTTAGTCGATACATGGCTAATCCTGGTAGAGAGCATTGGAATACTGTTAAGAGGATCCTGAGATACATCAAGGGTACCTCAGATGTTACAATGTGTTATGGAGGATCAGACTTTGCTGTTAAAGGTTATGTTGATTCAGATTATGCAGGTGATCTTGATAAAAGCAAGTCCTCCACAGGTTATGTGTTTACTCTTGCTGGAGGAGCTGTAAGCTGGGTTTCAAAACTGCAATCTATCGTGGCAATATCTACGATGGAAGCAGAATATGTAGCAGCTACACAAGCTAGCAAAGAAGCAATATGGATGCAGATGTTACTGGAGGAGCTCGGGCACAAACAAGAGAAAGTTGCTCTATTTTGTGACAGTCAGAGCGCTTTGCATCTTGCAAAGAATCCGGCATTTCATTCAAGAACAAAGCACATACGAGTTCAGTATCACTTTGTCCGTGAGAAGGTGGAAGAAGGCAATGTGGATATTCAGAAAATTCACACCAATGACAACCTGGCAGATATGTTTACGAAGCCGATCAACAGTAACCAGTTTATATGGTGTCGATCTTCTATTGGCCTAGCAGAAACGTAACATTGCAGTAATTAGGTAGAAAGGATGGTGTAAAGACTTAATTGATTCTCAATTAAATCTTCAAGTGGGAGAATGCAAGATAGTCAAAACGTGTTTTGAACGCGTAGTCAAAAAAGGAACAAAATGCGTTTTGAACGCGTAGTCAAGAATGGAGGGTCAATACGTGGATTTTACGCGTTTCTAGTTTCCTATAAATAGAAGACCTCTTGCCCTCATTTATCCCATCCCAGAAAGAGAGAGTAAGAATACAAAGAGAGTTATACACCAAGATAAATATTGTAGTCTTGAGTGTCCTCTTTAGTAGTTGTTCCTTTTACAAGAGAGAAGTGTTAATTGTTGTTTTCTCCTTGTATTTGAGAGTTGTAAACTTCATATTAAAATAGTGATATCCTTCTACCCCATGGTTTTTCCCTTCTATCATTTAGAGGGGTTTTCACGTAAAATTCTCGTGTCCAATTTATTTTCATTATTTTCATCATATCAAACTTTAGTTGTGGTGCTTCCTCCCCCAACAATAGTTGAATGATATTTTTATAAATCTATTTTCAAATAATAATTTCATCAATCTATGATCAACGGAAACTACAATAGTGATTTCTCATGTTTCTCTCTCTACACAATCCAATCGCTTTCTCTAGTAAACATATTGTAAATTTTTATTTTAAATGTATATTTAAAATATATATAAATTCTTAATTCATAAATTTTAGCAGTTTGGAAATGACTTTTCTCTTGAAACACGGCTGAAAGTGTTGAAATTGTGAAATACTTATTATTTGTTTAAATTTTTTTCTTTCAAATTCATATATTTATCTTACCTGCACACAAACTTTATTAGATCCTCTTATAGTTAACTAATATGTTTGTTCACATATTTTTTTAACATAGAAAAGCAACAAAAAATATTAATATTTATTGAATATGAAGAAAAGTAATTTTTAAGCAATTGAATAAAACTTGTAAATAAATTATAATTTATATATTTTTAAAATTCTTTTATCAAAATACATTAGTCAAATAGGATATATTAACTAATTTTGATAGCAATATTTATGCATGCATTTATGATAACTTGAGAATTCTCTCTTTTTTTAGCATTTTTTGAACATGTTTACACCATTTGTGAATTGACTTATTTTAAGTCTATTAAAGCAAAAATAGTTTTAACCTTTTTTGTAATAGTATGATAAAAAAAGTGATTCTAAGCACATGTCAAAAATTATAAGTTAAAATTTCTAAATTATTATTTTGACTTATAATCAAAAAGTGAAAGGGAAGTCTTGAAGTAACTGGTAAAATTGCACAGGTTCAAGCTAATGCAAGGTAACCCTTTAATCAAAAAGTTATTAGTCCATTAATTCAAATAAGATTTAACTTTTTCAACCTATATGTAAATTATTATTCCTCTTTTCTCTGAAAGATTTTCATTCACCCTCAATTTTATAGATGGTTGGCTTCATAAAATCGTCAAGAGGTTGGTGATGAAACTCTCTTCATCTGAAAAAGAATGTGTCACTTAAGTCATTTCTCAATCATCTTTTTCTAACTTTTTTTAAATAAAGATAATTAATAAATATGAAAACATTTAAAAATAAAACTTACTTGACATCTTCAGTGAAACTATGAGGATCATCATCATTACCAAGCAAGAGAGAATTGCTATGTCTTCATTGCAATAGCCTTTGATAGTTCACTAATTTTAATTATATATATCAAAATTCTCTGTGGATACAACATAAAATTTCACAAATTCTACGTCACTCATAACATACAAAAAAATTAATAATCAACACTCATACAAACATTAAATTATAAATGAAAAAATATTAATTCATTCATTGCAATTAAAAAAACATATATTTAAGAAAAGAAAAAAATTGAGGAAGAAGAGAATGTTAAGAATAGAACTTTTGTGCTTAAAAATAGGTAAGTAGTAGACACTCCTTATCCCTAGAAACCGCTTTTAAGTACGGTTGTGGATATTTTCTTATCTTTTTTGTTTCAAATGAATTAATTTGAGTTATTTTGTAAATTATTTTTTAAATTAATTCAGGTTGTCGATATTTTGAATTATTAAAAACCAGTTCCTTCTTTATTGGAGAAATTTCCATTTATTTAGATTAGTTTTTTAAGTTATTTCTAGTTTCATAGTTTTTTTTTAAAACATTTCAAAGACTCCATATCTTATTTTTCTTACACTGTTTCAATTTTTTTAATAATTTATACTTTATTGTGTGAGTTTTTTCTTTTTGATAAAGTGTTGTTTAAAATTTAAATTTTAAATACTTATCTTAAAAAAATAGCACCAAATAAAATTGAAAATTAGAGTTATATTAAGGGCACATAATTTCTCACTTGAAAATAGACTACGTTATGGAATATAGACATTTTAAAATTTATATATTTAATAATTTTTAAATTTTTAATTTAAATGATTAAAAAATCTAATCTACGTTAGAGAATATAGACATTTTAAAATTTATATATTTTTTAATTTTTAATTTAAATGATTAAATAATTTAATTTTTAATCTAAATGATTAAATAAATTTAAAAATGATTTATGCAGATTATTTAATATAAGATTTAAAAATGCTCCCGTAAACTAAAAGTCAAATTAGATTAAACAAATAACCATTATCATGATTAGAAAACTGTCAAAATGTACTACTTATGAAAAAAAAATAACCTATTAAAAATAACGTAACAACATAAAAATAACTTTGAAAAATGTAAAGAAAAATATTTTTTATGAATAAAAAATTGAGAATTTTTGTGAGGCTGTCATGTGATACCTTTTGTCTCTCCTATTATATAGAGATAGATTGGGCTTTCTCATTGGAATATCTTGCTACATTATACAAATTGAGTTTTTAAAAAGATTGTCTATATTCGCTTCTAGAATTGTATATTCGTTTTTCAGATTTGTATAATCGCTTTCGAATTTACTTTAGAGATTTATATATATCAGCCCCCAGATTTGTGTATAGCAAATTTCATTAAATTATAGCTAATTCGTGTAATTAATTGAAACTATACCGTATCGCATAATTATAATAGTAATATTTGTCAATCCGCATAATTTTCCCATAAAACTATAAGGACATTAATACTGATAGGAGTCGCAAGAAAGTAAGATATAAAACTACTCTCATTTTACAAGTGCATACAACATAATACCCCTTTGGAGTTAAAGAATGATAAGTAATTCCACAAGTGAGATTTGGAGATGATGGGATGTTATGCACAGCTCTTACCTCTTTTCAATGCAATGTAACATACATATTTATAACCCACCATAAAAAATAAGAACTTCTTTAAGGACCACCCCAAAATAATGACCAATTCACTTCTTTTTCTCAAAAAAAAAATGAAATGGATAATGTGGTTTTAATAAGAGGTTCAAAAGTTCTTCCATTGCATCCCTCTCATAGTCACTAATCTTTTGCTCTCCATCCTTTTCTTCCTAACCTAAACTTGTGCAAATTTCAAAGAAAATGATCCATCCAAAATCTATTCACTCATCTTTGACATCTACACAACAAGCTTTTTTTAATAGAACAAGTTGTTTTAGGAGAAAAAGGACCTTCATTTCCTTTTGTAAGTACTCAAGAAATTCAGATTCAGATGGTAAAGGAGATATCCGTCAGCAAGAATTGCTTGCCACAATTGTTCTGCTTCAAACACAGAAAGTTCGTCTAACCGAATACTTAGATGAAAGATCTGCATATCTAACACAGTTTGCTGAAGAAGCCAGTAGTGAAATGGACCAGATTGGTGAAAATGCCCTCAAAGAACTAGATGAAGCTGGTGCAAGGGTCTGTTATTGAGTTGATATCTCATATGGCCACTTAACTAATAGTTATTTTCTCAGAAAGTAACATTTTTTTCAACAAAGAAAGTGACTTTCTGAGATAATAACTAATAGTTGAGAGACCATTGAGAAATTAACTCGTATGTTAATGTTACAAGAAGGGGAAAAAAGATTAGAAAACAGAAAGTTGAAGCAATTAAAATGTAGCTGTAAATTGCTACAAAACTGCAGGGAAGAAGAAGAGAAAGCTGAAATATTTTAAGTATTCTTCTTATTTCTTAGATTGATAATTGCATAGGCTACACACACATATATATAGTGTGTGTATGAGGACTACAAACCACAAAACAAGAAGAAAAAAAAAACTCACACAATACATATGTGGCCAACTATCCACCACTCTTTGTGGCCAACTAACCACCACTAAGTTTTAAATAAAAGACTTGGTTACTATATAAAAATATCTACTAAGTAGGAGTTTCTTAGATAAATCTTAATTTCCTAACACTCCTCCTTAAGATTTTTCATTGAAACTCCCTGCAATGACCTTTGAAACTCAAACTTATTGGTGGGAAGAGCCTTGGTTAGAATATCGGCTTGTTGTTCTTCACTTCTGCAATGCACCAGCTTAACTTCCCCATTCTTCTCGGCATCTCGCAAAGCATGGAATCTGATGTTGATATGCTTCGTCCTTCCATGTTGCACTAGATTTTTAGCCATAGCAATGCCTGATTTATTGTCTACATAGATCACTGTTGGTTCTTTTGGCAAAAGATCTAATTCAAACAAGATTTTTCTTAACCAAATTCCTTGATTTGTAGCAGATGCAGCTGCCACATACTCGGCTTCTGCTGAAGATTGAGCTACGATATCTTGCTTCTTTGTGCTCTAAGAAAAAATGCCTGAACCAAATGAAAAGGAGTAACCAAATGTGCTTTTGTAATCATCCACACATCCACCCCAATCGCTATCTGAATAGCCAATAAGAGATCCATTCTCCACACTTCTATACCAAATGCCATAATCAGTTGTCCCTCTAATATACCTCAACACCCTTTTAGCAGCTCCAAGATGCTTGGTGCTGGGATATTGCATATATCGGGACAGTAGACTAGCTGCAAACATCACATCTGGCCTGGTAGCAGTCAGATATAACACGCTTCCAATAAGGCTCCTATAAAGTTTTGAATCTGCCCGTTCTTCTCCATCATCCTTCATTAACTTTTCATTCACAACAAGTGGAGTTGCAACAGGTTTGCACTTATCAAGCTTGAACCTTTTTTAAGAGATTCAGGGCATACCTCTTTTGGAATAAGAAAATTCCTTCAGAAGATTGAGAAATTTCTATTCCCAGGAAGAACTTCATCTCCCCTAGATCAGACATTTCAAAAACTTTTAGCATCGCATTTTTAACTTCTTGAACCGTAAGAGAATCTTCACCTGTGATCATCAAATCATCAACATAAACGGATATCACAATTAGCTTTCCATCAGCTTGCCTTTTGAAGTATAAAGTAGGCTCATTTAGGCTTCGGTTGAAGCCTTAAGACAACAAATGAGTATCCAGCCTACTGTACCAAGCTCTCGGAGCTTGTTTAAGACCGTAGAGAGCCTTTTTAAGCTTATACACCTTGTCTTCTTCACCTGCAACTATAAAACCTTCAGGTTGTTCAACATAAATATCTTCTTCAAGAAATCCATTTAGAAATGCAGATTTGACATCTAAATGATAGATTTTCCATTTGTACTGTGCTGCAAGAGCAATTAGAAATCTTACTGTCTCATGCCTCGCAACAGGTGCAAACGTATCTCCAAAGTCCACTCCAGGCTGCTGGGAATAGCCTTTAACTACGAGCCTGGATTTATGTTTAAAGATGGATCCATCTGGATTGAACTTCGTTCTATAGACCCATTTAACACCAATAATGTTCTTTTGTTCGGGCCTATCAACCAGCTCCCACGTATCATTTTTATTAATCATGGAAAGTTCCTCCTCCATTGCGGAAATCCAAGCTTCATGACTTGCTGCTTCTTCAAAGGAAGATGGTTCCACAAGAGCAAAATTGCATTGCTCATAAACTTCAGCTAGTGACCTGGTCTTCAAAACTGGAGAATTAGTTGTCAATTCAACATTTGAAAGGTGTCCTGCTCCAGTAATAGGACTGGAAGAAATATCACTCGTCCGCGGACTTTGAGCTGCAACTGATGTGCTCCCATCTTGGTTCTTCTCAACAATATCTCGATCCCAATCATAGTGGCTAGACTCGTCCACCGCAAGATCTCTACTGATAAGCACCTTCTTCGTACGAACATTATACACTTTGTACCCTTTTGCAACTGTGCTATAGCCCAACAAAATACAGAGTTCTGCCTTGTTATCCAATTTGCCTCTTTTAGCATCTGGAACATGTGCATAGTAGACTGAACCAAAGACTTTTAAGTGTCTAGCAGATGGCTTTATACCCCTCCATGCTTCAAATGGTGTCATGTCTTGGAGTGCTCTAGTTGGTAACCTGTTCAGCAAATAGACTGCAGTATTGACTGCCTCAGCCCAAAAATATTTAGGCATCTTCTTTTCTGCCAGCATGCATCTTGCCATCTCCATCACTGTTCTGTTCTTCCTCTCAGAAACCCCATTCTGTTCTGGAGTGTAGCTTACAGTGAATTGTTGTTGAATACCTAAGTCTTTACAATACTTGCTGAACTGATGTGAAGTATATTCTGTTCCATTATCTGACCTGATATACTTCAACCGGCAGCCACTCTCAATTTCTACCATAGCCTTGAATTCTTTGAAAATAGAGAACACCTGAACTTTGCTACTTAGAAAAAAGACCCATGTCATTCGAGTAAGGTCATCTATAAAGAGAATAAAATATTTATTCCTACTCAAAGAAGACGTCCTCATTGGTCCACATATATCTGTATGAACCAACTCTAGCTTTTCCTTCGCCCTCCAAAGACTTCCTTTAGGAAAGGATCGTCTATGCAATTTACCAAGTTGACATGACTCACAAATATCTCGGCACATGTCAATTTTGGGTACATCAAGCACCATACCCTTGGATTGCATATACACCAATGAACTAAGGTTGTAATGACCGAATCTTTTGTGCCAAAGCCAAGTATCACTCATTTCAACATTGAAAGAGCAACTTTCAGCAGAATAGCATAAAATTGGAAAGGAATTGCCAATCATGCTAATTTTAGCTACTTCACAACCTTTAGGATCATAAATGACACATTTTTTATCCTTAAAAGTAAGTGAGTAATTATTATGAAGTAACTGAGCAACACTCAACAAGTTTTGAGTTAAGCTTGGCACATAAAGAACATCATTTATGATTTTCATACCTTCATCCGCAGGAAATTTTACAGACCCTCTACCTTGAGCTTGCATCAGTGCACCATTTCCAAGCTTCACTTTGGTCCTATCAGACCTGTCCAAGCTAACAAACAGATTTTCATCAATTGCCATGTGCCTTGTGCACGCACTATCGACATACCAATTGCATCGATCAACATGTGATGTGTGCGAAGCCATGAATACCTCCTCCTCTGTTTTTTCAACTTGGTGATCTTCCGCAAAATTTACTCGTTGGAAAGACTGACCACTTTGAGTTTACTTTTGCCTGCAATACTTCTCAATGTGCCCATATTTCTTGCAATATCTGCATTGAATAAGGGACCTCTTGGACTTCTGCCAACAATTCTTCTCCAAGTGGTTTGTCTTCTTACAAATACCACAAGGTGGAAATTTACCTCTCCTCGATGATTCACCTTGGTATCCACCAGATTTCACCTCTCCAGAGTGGTCTAAAGAGACTTTTTTTTCTTCATTTTGTTGCCTGAATTTATGCCTTACTTGAAAGGCATCTTCGATTGTCCCTTCGCTTCTCATGGTTACCCGTTGCTCTTGGATTTGCAATTTAGAGATCATCTCAACTATTGAAAGAGTAGTCAAGTCACAAGACTCTTCAATAGCTGAGATTTTTGATTCAAACTTGTCCGGAAGGCTGACCATGATCTTCTCTACAACCTTCTGGTCTGGAAAGTTTTCACCAAGTATCTTTATTTGGTTCACAATATCCATCAGTTTGGAAGAGTACTCTTTCACACTATCCGAATCCTTCATCTTCAAGAGCTCAAACTCCCTCTTCAAAGCTAAGACCTTAACGGATTTAACTCTGTTGTTGCCTTCAAACTCCTCCTTTAGCTTATCCCAGGCTTCTTTGGCTGTCTCACAAGCCATAATCCTTGTAAACATCACTTTCGTAAGGCTGGAATATATGCAAGTGAGATCTCTGGGTGATTTAGTCACCAACTCATCATACTTTTTTATATCATTGAGAGTTGGGTTGTCTCTCAATGGCTGGACAACAGGTTCTCCTCTCTCAATGACATCCCACAAGTTGAGAGCCTTCAAATAGGCCTTCATTTTAATGGCCCAAATATGATAATTATCGCCAGAAAAAATCGGAGGACCCGTCATTGGTTGATTTTCTGGTGCCATATTTTCTAGCAAACAGATCCAAGAAAAAAAGCTTAAAAAAGATGAGCCAATCAACAAAAAAAACAAATTCAGATTCCGTAAGAAATGGACTCTGATACCATGTTACAAGAAGGGAAAAAAGGATTAGAAAACAGAAAGTTGAAGCAATTAAAATGTAGCTGTAAATTGCTACAAAACTGCAGGGAAGAAGAAGAGAAAGCTGAAATATTTTAAGTATTCTTCTTATTTCTTAGATTGATAATTGCATAGGCTACACACACATATATATAGTGTGTGTATGAGGACTACAAACCACAAAACAAGCAGAAAAAAAAACCCACACAATACATATGTGGCCAACTATCCACCACTCTTTGTGGCCAACTAACCACCACTCTTTGTGGCCAACTAACCACCACTTATTGTGGCCAACTAACCACCACTAAGTTTTAAATAAAAGACTTGGTTACTACATAAAAATATCTACTAAGTAGGAGTTTCTTAGATAAATCTTAATTTCCTAACAGTTAATATAGAGTTTAGATTTCATATCTGAATAACATAGTTGTTTATTTGTTGTTGTTGTTTTGTTTGTTTGTGGAGTAGATAATGGGAAACATAGAGAACCAAATGCAAGCTTTTGAAGAATCAGTGGGGTTGAACAAACAAGAGTTTGAAGGGAATGAAAAGAAGTTAGCAGAATTTGAAGACCAAATGGAGGAGGAAAGAAATGAATGGCTTTTCTTTAAGAACTTAAGGCAAAGACAAACCATGGCCGTGGACAAAGCAAAAGCTAAGGAGGAGATGGAGAAGATTAAGCAACTTAGTAGAGAAAATGCTGGATCGACGACTAGAAGGACGGTTTACCTTTCATTTATAGGCCTTGTAGTAGTTGGAATTGCAGATGTTTTCATCTCTTCACCCTCTGACTGGAGAAAAGGTGCAGTTCTTGGAATTATTTTGGTGTGTTTGCTTTCTCAAGTCATCTATGAGCAGAGTGTTTTATCAGAAACAGAACTGGAGGGAAAACAGAAATCCAAAGAAGTCAAAAAGTGAAACCCTATCTTGTTATACGGAAAACCACTAGTATTGTAGCATGAGTTATAACCCCAAATAAAATCTTATTACTTGAGACTGATATATCATGCCAAATTTTGTCTTGCATCATGCATGTTTGGTGACAACACTAGCCACCAAAGTTGGATATGTATCGGATGCTTTTTATCGATCAAAGGAATGATACCTGCTGAATTCTAGAGAATATAGAAGTTATAGGACCTCAGATTTGGATCTCCTACATTTCTGATGTGATCTGGAGAAGCACACCATCCTTCAAGAATCCTCAAGTCTAAGAGGAGTTAGGCTCTATTGATGGAAAGTTTCTTATTCGGAGCACTCAGGGTGTATCAACCATGGGAAAATCATCAGAACAGAGAACATCTATCTTTAAGGAAACAAAAATAATCAGCTCCCTAGCATTCTCAACACGTCAAACATGCCATTCCATCAGACCGAAAATTAGGTCGTCTAGATCACAGATACTTTCTGGTTTTCCAAATTATTGCAGTTGTTAAAGGAAACTCAAGGACAATCAGTACATTTACTATCATCATGTCATTCACATGAAAAGTCCAATACTGTTTAATGACATATTCTGTTCCCTTTACTGTTCCTCTCCAAACTACATACTTAGATAAACTAGTAATACTATTTAGCAGACATTCCTATGAAAAGCATCAATAAGCATATTAGGAGGAGGGAGTTATAATGAGATTATGATATCTGGTGCACTGACTTGGTGACTTTAACATCTTTGAAGTCAGTCTTTCAGGGAAATTCTCAAACACATGGAAATATCATGGATACTCTAACAAACTTGTAGCAAAAAACAGAATTGAGGAATGTTCGTAGAAAAACAAGGCGCACACAACAGAAACCCATGCATGATATTTACATATAACTTTGACCAAATATAGCCAGGCATGCTAATGATAATTCTCCCTCCGTTTCAATTTGTTTGCTCTACTTTCTTTCTTCTTTTTTTTTGGCAACTCTTTAATTTTAACTTTCCATGTGACATGCTTAACATAACAAGATTAAAGGACATTTTTGGTACATTTGAAATATCTTTGATTTAAGACCACAAGAATCAAATGTCTTAGTTACTTCTTAAACACCGTGTCAAGTCAAAACAGGACAACCAAATTGAAATGGAGGGAGTTTGATATAATCATCTGAGGTGAAAGGAGATTTCTGTTATGGTTCAAAGCATGAAGCGTGGTATTGTGTGACAAATTTGCCTTCATAGTAAGCATAAAATGGCAATCCTGCAACCAAGAAGCAATCTTTCTCTCACTACATTGTGAATTCCAGAATCAACTTCAGAGAAAGCAAACTTACATTAATATAGAACATAGAGTGAATTTAGAACCTGAAAGCTTCTTACTTGCAAAAAGAATCATCTGATAGCTTTAACAAGTGTATTCACATATACCATGCATCCATAGTTAGAATGACTTCCTGAACTGAGCTTTATTCAAGAACAAATTGGTATCTATCTAGAGTGTACTTTGAGAAGTGAAACTCCTTAAGCTTTAAAGTCTCTAGCATTATTAAACCAATCTATAAGGGTGTAATGATTGAAAAGATTTGGCTTACAGTCCAAATGCACATGTTCAGAAACATGTAGAATACATTCTCAAGTTTGCAATGAGAGCAAAACACATGAATTATAATGTTGCTTTGGTAACATCAGGTTTGTAACCCTTGCTAACAGCTTAGCTCAACAAGTTGTGGATCATGTCTAATATTTTTTGCTTGGGCAAAGACCAGCTTGTAACAAGCTATATCTTGTACTTCACAATCACCAAAAGATTTGATTGCGTTTCCCAATTTAAGAAGCTTGGACAAAGTCATTGATCAAGTCATTGTAAGCTGAGAGTATCGTTTAGTTCCCTGTTTTGACATCAAATCCATCATAGAAGTTACTTCATTTTTCCTTCTCTGCATAATCCACTAACTAGACGAATATGTGAAAGAATCCATTTCTCCTCCATCATTTCAAAATCTCAACTAAGTTAAAGACTTGTTCAAATTCACACAGCCCGTCAACTGCTGTAAACTCGTAACACTTTAATCTTTCCAACCTTACAACAGTCATTGAGTATAGATTATATTCCACTACATCAAGTGATAGCATTCTCAATGATTTATTGGGAATCCTTTCAATCCCATATAACGTTGCCAATTCACCAACAAACGAATCAAGGAACTACAAGCGAACAAATCCATTTTTGACTCATCTTTTTCCATCCTATCCCGAACTCCAATTCTTCGTTAAATTTGCCATACCTACATAAACCAATGCATATCTCATTATACAAAACATTTGGCAACACATGCGACCCCCTTATTAACCGCTGCCAAAACTCATGGTCCATCGAATAAAATACTGAAACGGGCCACATTTGGAAGGAACCATCTTTAAAACATTTCATCAAACACCTTTAGAGCGTCATTTAAATGGACACATATAACTATATACATCAGGCTTCTACTCTCCCATATCCAGCCCAACATGTCTATGGGCGGAGCTAGCTTGAAGCTAGAGGTTCGGATGAACCTCCTCCGATGGTAAATTACATTATTTATACATAATTAAAATTATTTCTATGTATTTGAAGTAAGTGTCAACTCATTCGGCTAGTTCATATATTTACGTCTTCATATTTTAAATTCTTTTAGTTAAAATCATGGCTCCAAACAACTATTTCACCATACCAAATTGCCTCACAACTTCCTCTCTTTTTTTTGAGTTTCCACCTATGTTCGGAACCACATGATTTTTTCCATTGTCAAAGCTCAAACTTAAGACCTTTATGAAGCAGTCTCATCATTGCGCTATAACCATGTTGGTAATTGCCTCATAACTTATCTAATACTCAAAACTAACTAAAGCAAATTATTTTACTTCCATTTATTTCCTATCTATATCCCGTATCATTTGCTTTACAATTCTCAAATTTGTTAATACTCCATAATTTTTTACATGTTATAATTATTTGTGGATAAAAATGCTAAAATTGATAATAATCCATTATGTGTTTGTTGGTTAAAAGAATAGTGATAAGTTGTTCTTTTATTTAAATAGCATAGCCTTAAAACTTAAAAGTTTTTACAAAACATCATACATGTAAAAGTATCTTTGTGAAGAAAATGAGAAATGATGAATTTAGAGTAAAAATAAAGTTTAGCCTAGGAAAATGTATTTTGAGAATAAAAAAGTATTTTAAAAAATTAGTTAAATCAAAAGCGTTTGTAAGAAAGTCCTAAGTTAGGAGTGATCAATATAAACATTTTAAATTTTCATAAGAAAATTTTATTAGCTTATAAACTTAGATCTAAACGAAAAAGTATAACACTTATATGGGGACTAAAGGAGTAAGATTTAGATGTGTTATGCAAACTCATACAGTACGTTGTACAACATTCCTATTGGCTACCTGGTGAAAAAGAGAAGGCAAATCCCAAATGTTTTCAAGAAAATCTTTGCCAACCATTTCCACTAACGAGGAGGTTTTTAATGGGTAAAAAAGTCGACATTATTCCATAGGATTTCGAGCCTATCCTTTGTTACTACATCTTTTCTTTTTCATCTTTTTCTTAGTATTGACTAATACTATTGAATTGAATGAGTAAGGCATGTAAAATATTTGTTCTTTAAATTTGTCACTTTTTGACTTCAATGGCAAAAGCAGAGTTTGATTATTGAGACTTTTACTTGAGTAAAGTATCCAAGCTAAAACATTTTTTTGGAGCTGGCGGTTGTTGTTGATTCCTTTGATTTCCCATTAAGATGAGGAAAACACCTCACACTATCTGACATATAATCATTACTATGTCCATTTTATGTTATCTGAATAATAAACAGACCTAATGTAATTACCATATTTACCTAACTCAACATTATAATATTGTCGCGTGCTAAGTGTAAGAATAAACTCTATTTTTGGAGTAGATTAATTCGAATTCACATCGCGAGCTCATTTGGAAAAGCGCTTGTTATCAAAAACTTAGGTTGAAACCGAAATCTCTATACTTTAGTTAATGAGAGTAACCTCATTTATTGTACCACATTCTTTTTGCAGTTATAAATAATATACTTCGCTTTCAAATTTTCTTAAATTTAAAAATCCCTTTGGAATTTGTATCCTTTTACCGACTGTAGAATTTCTTCTTTTTTAGGAAAAAAAAAATTCTGCTTATGTTAACTTCTAAAATCATATTGCTATTAAGGATTGTGATAAATATATGATGAATCGTTTGAAGGAACTTCATAGAGACTAAAACTTAGTTAACAATTAACACACATATGGTACTTTTTTCTTTTTGAAATAGACCAAACATGGAAAGAATATTCACAAAATATGATAATAGAGATGTTTAGACCAGTTCTTTTACACCTCAATTATTTTACTTGATGTGGTAATAATTCTAATCGAGCTTTAGGCAAATATGAAGAAATAACTTGATGTTTTTTTCTGTGTTGGGATATAGGCTTAGGCAAATAGGTAATAACTTCACCATTGACCCAAATGATTGAAAAAGATTGTATCTTTTTATTGGGATGAAGAACAAGAGAGCTTTTAAGGCTTCAAAAGATGAGCTCAGTAAAGCACCCCTTGAGAATTGGTTAAAAATCACATGCTCAGAAGAGTCTATCAAGATAGAATGATCATCTAAGATGAAAAATAATAATACTAGTAAGACTTTCAAGTGCAACATGATCAATTTATCACTTTTATATTTAACCAATAACCCTTTGCATGATAAAGATTACAGACCCCAATCAAGCAAGTAATAATAAGTTGTAAATCTATATATTATATAAATATATCCGCAGGACCAAAAGCATATTATCTGAACCATGCAGGCATTGTACTACAAATATCAATTCAGATAAAAAAAAATATGTATGTGCTACAGTTGAAGGAAGAAAGATTCAGTTTTTCTACTCAAATCTCTATCCGATACGTCAGCAGCGTAAACAACTGTCTTTTTAAACTGAGGAATCTGTTTCGTTCGCATCTTTGCAATCCAATGCTCTCTTGGTAAGTTCAGTTCTCCCAGGGACGCTGGATTTCTTCCAACCTTATCGGACTGAATTACGTTAAAGCCTCTAACCAACAAGTCCATGAGGAAAACTTAAACAGGACTGACTTCACTCTCACGATTGTTACCAAGAAAGATGAACAAACTTGCAATACATCTAAAGCCTTAAGTTGTGTTCCTGTATTAAAAGGAAATAAAATGAGAAAACAAAATAAGGGTCAGTTCCAATGAGGTACAAACAAGAAAGTATAGAACTTTGTTTCAAAAAGAACATCGACTTTGATTTTACCTAGAAACAAATAAAGTCAAAAAAATTATCAGTTCATTTGATCAACCACATTATTGTTTTTCTTTCTTTTTTGGGTGGGTGATCCACTATGTTTCGTTTCCTTGACAAGGACTACTCTGTATCGACAACGACTAACACACAATAATGAACTCAAGAAGCAAGGAATATCTTCATGGGCGAGACTTGTCATATCCTGGCTGTTAAATATGTGGAGAAACGATTCTAACATAAAGTTTTAACAGACAACGATAAGTAGACATTTGAAGCACCATGAAACTAGTATCAAGTGAGATTACAGATCCTTAGTTGTCATACTAACCAAATATGACAGTTAAAGTCACCATTTTTCCTTTTTGGAACTATTGTTAAAAAGGAACATGGAATATACAGGTGAATATGGAATTTAAGGAGGTAAGATTAACAAACTAAACAAATGGAGAAAAAAAGTAAAAGACAAGAAGAAAGATTACCAATTCCCAAACATGTATAGATACAATAATCCTACTCAACTTAAGACATAAAGCTAATTCATTGAGAATTAAATCAGATAGACATCAAGAAGGCTAGAGACAGAGAAAAGACTTCATCTTCATGTCAATATATTACGACAAGTCCAGGAAACATTCTAATGACAAATGCATAGTCAAAAAATACAATGACACAAGTGACAAAATTAACAATTAAACAAAAGAAACACCAAGGACCTTGGATTTTAGTATAGGCGAAGTACGCTCCTCCCATTTGGCCTACTTTGTGCTGGTAAACTTCTGCGGCTGCCTCTCATGGGAGCAAAATGGAACCGCAAGAACCCATTATCGATATGATTAGGCGAATATCTTGCACTCCGGTTCCTCTCCAACACAAAATCATCTTTCTTTTTACCATTGCCATTAGTATCAATGCCAAGATTCCTCACAGTTCCAAAAGATCCACCAATATTAGTTGAATTTCTCCAACTAACACTGCTATTACTCCTAAACATATTCCTATTAAGACCCCCTTTTAAATCACCATTTGTCTCCCTCCTCGTGTCTTGCCAAGATCCTGAAAATGACCTCTCCACTCCATTTGATCTACTATACCTGTCATCTTCCTCATCTTTGTTTCCATTACCTTTCTTATGTATAAAACCCCATATATTCCAGGCCCACTTCTTTGACTTTTTTGATCCCTTCCGTTCCCCCCCATTTCCAATCCCAGAAGCACTATCCTTAAATCCTGTCAATTCAAAAGTCTCCGAGAAATCATCCCTTAAAGAATTAGAATTGGAAATCGAATTCAAATCCCTCTCAGGCAGAACTTTAGCATTAGACACTGCCTTCATCTCATCAATTTCTGCCACTACAGCAGCTGCTGTTTTCCTAATTGAGTTAGATCTATCAAGGCTCTTCCTTCGCCTCGAAGACGAATCCAAGTAATAGTCCCTAGTTTGAGCAGACCCTCCAGGCAAATCAGCTTCCTCACCAATGCAATTCGCTGAAACAGGTGACTCTTCAACCGGAATTTGGTCATCCGCCCGTTGAACATGCACTACTGGTGCATCTTCTATCACTGAAACCATAGGTGGAACCCTGGGAAGGCTCCTTCCCATGAAGTGGACATCGCAAGAAGCTCGGGGCTCATCGAAAGAGTACCTTGGATCATCAATACTAATCCTCCCAATATCGAGAGAAAACCGAGGTTCAGTGTCACAGGACCTCCTCCCAAACCCATAATCAGCAATCTCCGACTGGGTGTCCCTGAATTTTCTCGAAATGGGCTTCTCCAATGACAGTGTAGATGAGTTCTCGCAATTGTTTCGTTTTTTCACCTTCTGCTTTCGCCTCCAATTGTGCCATTTCTTGCTGAAAACCGATGCAGCAGACAAGAAGCTTCCTGCTATTTCCTTCAAGTCCCTTCCCCCTGAAGGCTTTTTCACCTGTGAATCGAGATCTATATGATCTTTCATCGGCTTCAATATATCCCCATTCACCAGCTCTTCTTCCACAATTTCTGAATCGACCTCTCTACCGAAACTGTTTTCGACAGGAGACTCTTCAGTTATTTCATTCACCACATTTCCGTTACCTATTTGGCTGATTTGATCGTTTTCTGGTTCCTCTTCCTCTTCTTCTTTTAACTCGATAACAGGCCTATTGACAAAAGCATCACCAGTATCCTCAGAACGAGGGTTTCCGGAGCAGGTTTTTGTCTCTCCGTCAAGGGAAAATAAGGACCAAAGTGTGTTACGTACTCGAACGTCACAAGACTTACGTTGGGGCTCAAAACCAGAACCACCCAAGTAGCTCAAGGCCTCGTTTTTGGAAGCTGAAAATGACTTAGTTCGGCGAAGTTCCGGGAAAAATGAAGTGGGTTTAGAGGGTTTAGGAGGAAGAGGAGGATGCTTCTGGTTAAAAGTAGAAAAAGTAGAAGTTTTTGAGAAAAGGGCTTTAATAGCAGAAGCAGATGAAGTAGAAGGACGACGAGAAGAAGAAGAAGGATTGTTATTAGCTGCAGTTTGATCTAAGGTGGTGAGGCGTTCACAGAGGCATTCTGGACAGAATCCGGTGAAATCTTCATCTGGGTGTCTGTCACAGCTGAATGAAGAACGAGGTGGCTGCGGCGGTGGCAGTGGCGGTGGTGGCTGTGTTGGGTCCTCAGTGGTGGGATTCATACCAGGTGGTAATGTGCAATGCGCACTCTGCTCATGTTCTGCAAGTGAGTAATAGACTGAAATACTGTGAAAATTTGTGAAGTGCTTTGGGTTCTCTCAACAATGGGTAAAAAAAAAGTGAAGAGACAAGCAAAGAAGAAGAGAATTGAAGGGAAAAATAAAGAACAGAAAGAAAAAGAAGAATGTAAAATGTCTCTTCTTCCTTCTCTTTTCCTTCACAACGGACACACTCTCATCTTTTTCCAAAATATTATAAATAACTAATTTGTTTGACCAAATATTGTAGCCCTGTCGTTAAATTATTTCATACTTTAGTATATAATGTATTTTTCGAGGGAAGCAACTCCTGTCTTTTTTTTTTTACGTAAAAATGATATAATTTATTTTAATATTGAGCAATACAACATAATACATTAACATAAGTTGGATGCAGTAATATATTATGATACATTATGAAATAATACTATCTGATTGATTTAATAAAGAAATTTCACTAGAGGCGATCATGTTTCCTACGAGATTTTCCATATTTTAAGAAAAAATTATAATAATTTTATTTCATTCTTAAATTGGAACTAAAGACTAAAGATCAAGAATAAAAATGAGATTTATTAAATTAAAAGCCTAATAAAGTCAGAGTTACTCAATTTCATACGGTTACATTAGAAAATTTACTATTTTCCCTTGGGTTATGGACGGAATTTGATAATTAAAAATAATTCCTAAACGAAGAAAATGAAAAGTTGAAATACATAAAGAGGGAACGAATACTCACACGCTCTTTTATTTTATTTTTATCACCTACGTTCATTCGCTTTCCAAGGAATAAGATTTTTCTGTCTCTATTTAATTAATTAATATAAATAAATTTTGTTCTTTATTTTACCTTTTAATGTTGTCCCATAAATTATCTTTTCAGTTACAGTAATAAATAGATATTTGCTATTTTTTAGAAATAATATTAATCCCCTTAAAACTAAAAGGATTAACATAATGTTTAGTACCTAATACTTATCAGCTATTTTTAATCGACTAATCCAAACATGCTCTAAATATTGTCAAACAAGCCTACAACATGTGTGCTCAAATCAAAAGTTTCCCTTTTTTCCGATAGTTCTTTATATTCATATAATAACTTGGATGATTTTAATTAAGGAATAGAATGGATATCTCTTATTACCAAAAAAGAAAAAAACAGATTTGTTTAAATAGTGTTTGGGAAGGAACTTTTGATTTTCAAAGATTCCTTTAGTGAGAGATAAAAGCAAAAGTAATAAATCACGCCAACACAACACACACATTAGTCCTCTCTCTTTCTGACTGTGTAATACAAGAAATGTCTCACCTCTTTCCTCTGCAACACATCTCTTTTCGCTTTCTTTGCTTTTTCTTTTGTCTAATACAGTACTAATAAAACTTTTTCATTTTATCTGATCGAAATTTTGTGGTGGTGTAATAAGTACTTCTTTATATTTAAATAGATATTTTGGTTTCGAATTCGAACCAGAAGATGTCTTTGTTAACTTCTTTGATTAGTTGTATTCAATACAAAAATACCGAATACTGAATTGTAAAAAAAAAACAATTTTTTTCCCTCTTTTCTTGGTTTTGGAGTTCCTTTTTGTTTTTTCTCTTTTTAAGTGTACCGTTTTGTTTGGCACCTCATTTTGAGTTCCACCATTCTCCCTTTTTTAAAAAAACAAATTGTCATACCCATTTGTGGGTTGTTATGTTACACTGGTCCCAGCTATCTGGAATACTTATCAGCGGGAAGAATGAATCTAGTGGCATACATAGAATTTTTGTAAGTAATATTTAAGAGTAAATAAATAAATTCACAAATTATTGTTATAAAAAAATAGTCATAGTGAAAAGCTTCAATGACAAAATAGTTTTTTTAATTAACAGTGACAAGATTGTGTCTGTTATACATTTTTGATAGGAGGGTAAAAAATGGAAGTAAGAAAGACAACACACCAGAGAAGGCAGTAAACCTCCTCGTATAAAGTCTATGAAGACGATGATGGGACATGCACACCTTTTATATCATAAACTCCCTTGCCCTTTCACCTTTTGGAATATAGTAGATGCACTACTAAATTTCGCCGACATAATATATAAATATGTCATTTTAACTTAATCTCATTTTATATTTATGTTCTTCAATTTTGAATGTGCACAAATATGCACTCAAACTTGTATAAAATTGAATAAGTAGACAAACGTGTATGACACAAAATTGTCATGTAAGACATAAAATTGTCATGTAGGATGTCATATAGGACAAATATGTCTATTTGTTCAAGTTGGGGATAGTTAAAGTGTTTACTTGTGCATTAGTAAAGTTAGAAGTCATAGTTGTCGGTTGAAATCAAGTTAAAAATCATATTTATGTATTATACCAAACTTTAGCACTTTGCTAAGAACGTGTTAGGATTGACTTATTTTAAATGTTTTTAAAGTTAAAAATCATAAGCAATTGATCATTTCGTTAAAATTAGTTTTAGGTCACTGATCGATCTTTATTGAGACTCCCCGAATGTCATGCTATATTAAGGTTTTAATTAATTAATATATAATATTTAAAAATTATACTATTAATATGTATAATTAACTTAAATAATAGAGACATGATAATTTACATTAGCTTACGTGTGTGTTATTGCTTTAATTTTTTGTAAATTAATTATAATTAGCTGGTGTATGGAATGCATGCTGCGTAAAGTGAATCTCTGTCGTCAACTATATATTGTTATTCTCTTCATTTTCTAATACTACAGAAGAAGAATAAAACAAATAATCTGTATAAACACAAAAAAAAAAACTTTCACTTTTGTCTGTGTCTTAGCTGATCTCTTTTCTTCTTGTTTCTTCTATGACATTATATTATAATAAAAAGATGCCAAAAAGAGACATCTAAAATAATCTTGAAATTAGCTGGCTGTGCAAACCACTATGAATAGCAAAATTAAGCCATGAGATTTGCTGTTGAGGTTTTTATTCCAACTAGCGAAGAAATGTCTCGTTTTGATTGATTGTTTAGTTTATTTTGATTCAATTTATCTCAATTCAAATAACATTTTAACTGATTGTCCATTTATTAGTTTAATTCATATTGACCTATTCAAATTGAGCATCACCTACCATTTATCTTCGGTCGAAATCACATCATTATGTTCTTTCAAGATACCACATTTTGTGGGGCAAATCACAGCATTATGCTGCATAATGATAATTAGACAAATCTTTAACTACTTAGTACAAGGAATATCGAAACGAAATCGTACCATGTATTATAGATGTGTTAAGAAAAAAAAGGTTTACATCATATGAAACCATCATAGTACAATGTTTTGTCTATTTAACAGCTGGAATTCATCATCTACAATTGTCTTATCAAGAAAAATCATTTATTTTCAAATCTAAATTCATAGTTTTGCTCGATTTGTCAAATTACAACCTCCGTGGCTCTCTAACTTTTTGCATTAGCTTCAAAAGTATTTAAACGCTATTTTGATTTAAAAATACTTAAAATAAGTCAATTTAAACATATTTTATGTTTTGTCTATCCATTTTGGAGCAACTTCATACAAAAATATAAGAAGTGACGAAATTCAACCACATATGATTGAGTTCATACAAAAATGACTGAACTTCAACCATATGAAATTTCAGACGTATACTATTTATATGATATTATTCCGAAGTAAAACCTAATTTTAGATACCACATGTCTAAAGTTATTCTAAAGCGAATAAACTTATAAATTTTACTCATTATATATATGACTATTAAATGATGGTCCCAAAATCGGATATATATGCCCTTGGCCAAATTTATTCATTAATATGGTCAAAATATACTAAATGTATACATTAGTTATGCATAGAAGTATGTATAATATATGAATATAATGCTTAAATATACAAAATATATATATATATGGTGTCTACTTTATAAATTAGATCAACCAAAGAAATCGAACTGTAATTGTATACCAATATGTAACAAAGTTGGTAAAAAAATAAATTAAAACCTGGTGACTATTAGGTTGATCAATTTTTCCCACTAATTCTGGTGGGTTTAAAATATATATTTGTTAATATTATAGTGTTGATTGAGATGGGGTAAGAAGAAAAATAGTAATGAGAAGCCATGGAATAATTGCACAGGCGTGCATCAGAGTTTCCACAAATTTCGTCCATCTCATTATTAGGTCGAATAATGTTGTTTCATAATTATTACTAATTCTTCTTTATTAGAAATCGTAAATTTAACCTATGAAAATATAATCTATCCAATTTATCTATGTTTGGGATGGTTATTAGTGTGCTTATTAGCACAACTCATTTCAGCCTAATTCATTTCAGTTTATTAAAATCAAACGTATATGTAGCTCAAATTGATCCGTACGAAATCTTGTTAAAATATTTTTAAAAAATCATCTTTTTTATTTGATATGTTATATATAGTCATAATTAAAAAAAATTAGTTTTAGTAGGTACTTAAAAACTATAAAAAATAAAATAAAGTAATTAAAATATAGTAAATATTTGATGAATTGGGTTATGATCCACATTTTTTTAGCTCATTTCAATCAAACTTATTTCAGCCCAAATAACTTTTTGGACGAGTTACTCAACTCATTTTGATCCACTCAAATTTAATCCAACTTACCTATTTAATACTTCTATATTAAACCATCTTTTGTGGCTTCGGGATATTACTGATACTCGTTGTCAACGCAAAATTGTATCAATATAAGATAGTTAAGTTATAAATTAAAGTAAAATAATAATTACCCATAGTTAAAAAGTGATATAAAAAAAATGTCTCCGTGTTTTTGGTGCAAATTATTAACATGGATATTTATCCGAGCTTATCTAAATAGATACTGTACTATACTTATATATGAATCCCTATATTATTACATTCACTTTTAGATTAAAAATATGGCAATATCATATGACTATTAATGGAGTCAGAATTTTTTTAAGGAGGTGCAAAATATAAAGAAGTAAACATATAAAAAAGTCAAAGGGGTTCACTCTTACTGGATATACATAAAAAAATAATTTTCACCGTGCATAAATAATATAATATTTCATCGAAAGACGTTCAAATGAACTTTTGAGTCGCACTTGCTTATAGATTAATGTTTAAAACAACGGAAAAGGATTAAATATACCTCTCTACAATGGGAAATAGTTAAATATATCCCTCGTTATGCTTTCGGGCTAAATATGCCCCTCCTGTTATACTTTCGATTTAAATATATCCCTCTCATTATTCTTTGGTACAAATTCGCTCTTAATTTTAACGGAATAACACTTGAAAAACTCAAAATTAAATAATTCATTTCCAATTTTAAATATATGATTTTTTAGGAATAAATAAAATTTCAAAGTACTAATTTGGATTTTTTTTCTTAAAAATTACAATACAAAATGCATTGCATAATTTTAAGTACTAAAAGATGAAATTTCTAAATACTAATTTGAATATTTTTTTTCTTACAAAATAATAAGACAGAAAATGTTGGCTTTTACAAACAATAGTATACTTTATATCTTGAGATGTTATAAAAAATTCAGTGATAAATAATATTGAGATGTTATCAAAAATATTTGCCAAGTAACTAGTAAATTGAAAAAGAGAAATTGAAACACATACTCTATATCTTTTATAAACAACAGTACACTAGTCGAAACACATTGTGGTTTGAAAACACATTTGTTTTATTATTTTGTAAGAAAAAAAAACTTAAATTAATATTTAATAATTTTATATATTAATATTTAAAATTATGTAATGCATTTTATATTGTCATTTTTAAGAAGAAAAAAACTCAAATTAGTACTTTAAAAAATTATTTATTCTTTAAAAAATCAGATATTTAAAATTAGGAATGAATTATTTAATTTTGAGTTTTTAAGTGTTATTTCGTTAAAATTAAGGTGAATTTGTAACAAAATATAATAAGAGGGTATATTTGAATCGAAAGTATAAAAGGAATAATATATTTAGTCTGAAAATATGACAAGGGATATATTTAAATTATTTTTAATAGTACAAAGTTATATTTAACTCTTTTTCCCATTAAAACAAATACTTAAAAGGGAAGCAAAAAGGACAAACATAATAGAGTATTTTCACCCCACATGCACAGAAATATGTACAACTCAGTAAGGAAGATTGAATCTAACAACCAAAAAGGACATCAAATATGTCGAATGATAGCCAAATACACACAGAACCAAAGCCTTCATCTTTGAACCTAAAATTCACTATTGTCAATATTTGAGGCCAGTACAGTTTCACTTATTTGGTAATTCTTTTCTCCATTAGATTTAGGACAGTATTGATAGAGAACATTTTTGTTCAATTTTGCATTGTTTAAGGGTATTTTAAACATTTTTCCGTTGATTTTTTGAGATTTCGATTAATCCCTTTGAACATAAATAGCAATCTATACCGGGCTGCCCTTTATATTAAACATACATATTTTATACAATATAATATACATATACTATACACCATATATATACAGCTAAAATGTATCAGTAATATATATATATATATTAATGATCATGTTGGAAAACTAGATAGTTGATCAACTACGCCAATACTGACTATAGACTAAATAATTTGAAGAAAGAAAATGAATATGGATTAAATAGCAATGTTAAATGGCTACTGGATGCAAAAATGCTACATTGGTTAATTAGCCCACTTAATCACAATTGGGCCATTTAATTAGATCAGCTAATTATAGATTGTTACACATTCTTCTAATGTTTTAAAACTGTCTAATACACACATTATTTTTGTGATATGTCGCGTGCTTGGTTAACCAATCACCTAAAAATTAGTAAGCAAAATCATTTATTTTTTTGAAAAACATTTTCGTGGAAACATTTTGCTTCTTACTAAACACACTCTTAATGGCTAAAACTTAAATGTAAGGTGGTTATTGTCCTCCCAAAAGGAATAAAATAAAGGAAAGATTACGCAAATCTCAAAAGCTAATTGCATCTTATTTCTATTTTTTCAAAATCACAAAAATTCCTTAAATTTGGTGGAATCCGGATACATTCCAAAATGTTCTGATACATCATCTAAAGTAATGTATCCTAAAACATCACGTAAAGTAATGTACCCGACCAATATATCACGTAAAGTGATGTATCTAAGAATAGAAGAGAGGAGGGATTTTTCTAAATTTTTTCAAATGATAGAAAATTTTAGAGAATATGATAAAATAAATTATGTATTTAGGTAAATTTTTCTTATTTGGTGAGCAAATTAAACAATGTTCATTGGGTTAAATTTCTTATACAAAAAATAGCTTACTTTTAAAAAATTAATAATTACATCATATCTGTATTTTTTTTTCAAATTACAAAAATCCCTTAAATTTGGTAGAATTTGTATATATCCCAAAACGTCATGATACATTGCGTCTCAATTTTGGATACATCCCTTAATGTCCTGATACATTGCGTTTCGATTTTGAATACATAACGTACGTCCCAATATATTGCGTAAAGTGATGTATCCGAGAATAGGAGAGTAGAGATTTTTGTATTTTTTTTAAATGATAGAAAATTTTTAAAAATATGATAAAATAAGTTATGTATTTAGGTAATTTAATTTGTACAATTTGGCAAATATAGCAAGAGACCAGATAATGAAGGAATATTCACCAAATTTGGACAAACAACATATGCTCGTGTAAAAAGTAATCTCTTTAAAGACATAAAAACAAAAATGAAAATGTAAACCCTTTTGCTATCACACATCTAGAATTTGATAGATCTATCTTACAATATATTACTATAATTGCTGGGTAAATTTCATTTATGGTCGCGTAACTATTACTTTTTCTTTATGAAAGTCTATCAACTATCAGTTCTAACACAAAAATCATATGACCAGAAAATAATAACTTTCCGATGAATAACTTATTTTTACTCTTTTTCAAAAAATTAAATACATAATAATTTTATTAAAAAGCTCTGACCCAATCCGATCCAAAATCCGTAAGATACATCTCCCAATCGTGTATGTTTTTGCTTTACTTGATGCACAATTTTGTGTTGGAAGTAAGGTTTGTCCAAAATAATTCTATAGCTTTTTTTTTTTTTACCCCCATTTTGGAGGATTTATAGTGTTTCTACACTTCCCCTCCAGTGTGACTCGAACCCAGGACCTACCGGTCGTAGGTGCTTAACCAACTGAGCAAGCCTCACTTGTCTAATTCTATAGCTTTCATTCGTCAATTTGGTGATTTGAAAATTCTTTCTTGTCACGAGTTAGCACAATTCATTTCGGGAAATAAATGATTTTGTGGCAATTATTTAGCGACATTAATATAATTATCGCTATATTTATATTTAGCGACAATAATAAAAAAGTTTTTGTGACTCTGAATACAATGATATTAACTCAATTGTCACTAAATATTTTTGCATTAATTAAAAAAAATCTACTACCATTAAATGTCTCTTTTATTTTACTGATTACATAAAACTTAGCATTAGGGGTAGTCAACTTTGTCAATTAATATCTCAATATTTTACATGATCCGTTCAAAAGACCGCTAAGATTACCCCACAAAAACCAGACTTGATTGTATACACAGATTCATGTCAGATCAAGGAACTTCCTTTTTCGAGCACTCTATTGTTCAAGAACATCGTTAAAGAACCAATAGATATTGTCTGAATTGTCCTATTTGAACTATTGATCATACCCAGTATCAGTAAGTTGATTCTCCGCTCAAGGTCCAGAAGGAGTGATTGCTTCATTTCTTCAACCTGATGGAAACTTGTTGTAATGTAGGTGACTGCAACATCACAAATCAGTGTTACGCGAAAATGATGGTAGTGGCATGGCCTCCTGCGGACGAAGGATGACAAGCACACCAAACATTCCCAGCATAGGGAGTACGAGAATCCATTTCAATAGCTTATAATAATGCATATGGAATGTTAGAGAGAAATCATCTGAGAAATGTAGTCCGTTCTTGTCAACCATCTCCAGCAAAACAGTCCCAGCAGTCCTCACACTAACGGTTGGGACCATAATCCGATGCTTTCCTGGACGGTCGAATATCTTATTTTGCTTAATAGTTCTTTCCCCTTGGTAATTACCAGGAACTAACAAGCTCACCTGTGTGACAATGGAGAAGAAATAACTGATGAGATTTTAATAGAATGCAGGATGGACCATGTGAAAGCTATTTACCGTGACATTATAAGGAGCTTGAGACCCAGATGGGTATCTGTATTTATCAACAATCTCTATTTCAACCCAGAAGCTCTTGCCCTCTTCATCGCGGAAAGCTCTTGAAGATGGAGTTGCATAGATCCCTTCACGATCATTACGGTAAGCAGCATTGTTTCTCCCTTGGTTAGGAGATCTCCAGGCCTGAGAGCAGGTATCAATATCAAAGAACACGAACAATTAAGCAAAAACAAATACACCAAATTTTTCACTTACCTTGAGGGGATGATGTGGAGCAGACGTGGAGAAACAGAAGACATTACCATTCATGGTTGTTACAATAAGATCAAGATCATCGCCACCGTCAACATTATCAGCCAAGACCATGCTGTATCTGTGACAAGCAGAAAATATATAGCTGATTAAAGATAAGTCTACAAAAGAAAAAGGAAAAAGGAGAGAGAGAATGAATGGTTGTCTTACGAAGTTTCACCAATATCTACAACATCAGCACACGATGTTGGTCCGTCTATGAGATACAAATAACCATCAAATGACATTGTGACAATTGTAAGCCCTTTTTTCTTCTCCCCACGTTTGCTCAAGTCTACAAGAAGTGCTCGATTCATCACCCTACCATGAGTCCTATAAGGATATGGACGTACAAATGAGCCATCCTTGCCATTCAGAACATATATATTCCCAGAAAGAGTTGGGACAACGATATCTGTATGGCCATCCCCATCCACATCACCAATGACCGGTCCCTGAGGAACAAGGCTCTTGAGATGCTTTTCCCAAATTTCTGTGCCTTGTGCGGTCCAAGCAGCAACATTTCCATGTGAATCTGTTGTAACTAGTTCAATCTTTCCATCATCATTGATATCAGCTGCAACTACTGCTCCTTGGATTTCAGCCATTTCGAGAGGGAACTTTTCCCTCACTTTGCCTGATTTTAGGTCATTAGTCTTCAAAAGGTACGACAATAAGAACAATCATATGAAGCAGAACTGACAAGAATTAGGAGGATGACACATTTACTAAAAAATAAACGAACAGACATCAAACCTAACTGCCACTTAGGGAACGTGTATGAACTGTCCAGCGGAGAGTAGGTCAAAAGTATTGGTAAAGCCCCGCAAATTCAAATATTTTAATTTGGGTTAATTACGAGCTTAATGGATGATAATTAACTGCAAAGTGTGCACAGACACACATGGGGGTGGTAAAGTATTTGGAACGTGTTAATGGGTGTATGGTGTGGTTTAGGATTTGGTTGGAGTGGTAGGAAGGACAAAAGGACCAAAATGGAGAAGTTTGACAAGGCCGGATGGAGCCATTTTTTTTAATGAAGATGAGGCGGGTGGTGTCATTAAATATGTTTATTAAAGGATGTTTAATTTGCACATGTTGTAATCATGCATGGATTATGTTAGTATGCCATGTTAGGTTGGTTCGCTTGATGGAAGTTTACGGCATCAGGTGCCGGTCACGTTCTCCAGATTTGAGGCGTGACAGTATCATGCTTGCGCGTTTAACTGATATTTGGTGCATCTATGACTAAGAGTGATGCCAGACCTCATAGGCTTGGCTGAAGAGGAACCTAGCAGGAAACAGCATTCTTTAGATAACACAGAGCATTATAATTACCATGACAGGACATAGTGTTAAATCAATGATGTGTCTCTCACGATGGGAAAATAATCAGATCACATGGAAAGAACAGTTATGGTGCTAAGGTGGATAATAGAAGCTGAAAATTATTCTGAATTTTTTGAATTGAATGAACTGAATAATGGAAATATAGGATTCATATTGCTGAATCCAATAATAGGAATGAGGTGTAGTGGTCGATTGATTGATCGACTTAAACCAGACATCAGCAACACAATAAACTAAACAATCAGACTGGAAAGAGGATTACCGTTGTGATCCAACACATAAAACAAGCCATAGGAGGTCCCAACTAGAATGTCCATATTTCCATCACCATCCAAATCAATTACCATAGGAGAAGAGTATATATAGGCACGGAAGTTCCCGTCGTCAGTACTTAAGTCCAACTGTGCAGTCCATTTAACTTGCTTGGTATCTAGATTGAAAACAACAATGCCACCAGCAACATATTTTCCTATTTCAACGTCTCCAAGTTCCTTCATATGCTCCTGACTGTTGTAGTACCTGTGGATTCATGATCCATCAGCTTCTTTTTTTTTTGGGGGTGCAGAATTGAATTCCAAAAGTTTTAATCAGCAGTCTATTACTAGAAGAGACCTTTTTTAGGACTTCTTTTTTTGAGTAGATAAAAGAGTCCTTAATAAATGGAGGAAAATAAAGGGGTTCTATTTGACAAAGAAAAAAGGAGATTTCAATCATTTTTAAAATATTATATATGTTTCATACAGTCATGTGCATCAAGAAGATCCTAAGTCAAAAAGATATAGCTGAGATAAATAACATTTAATTAAAAGATCTTGACTTGAACAATTGCAACTCCCATTTTATTTGACATGAGTGGTATGAGAACTGAAATGTATAACACAGCCTATTAACATAACCAAGCTGAAGTTTTAGTTAATAATCCCACATACCCAAGTAAACATCCTTTTTCTGGAAGAAGTAATCATTATCCAATCAACAAGACGCTCACTTCAAGATTACATGATTCAGTCAACTGTCCATTTAATAGCAGCAACAAATGTCTTAAATAGCATTACCATACAAGAGGAGGCTTGGTGTTTCGCCCTTTAATAAATGCTAGGCAAGACTTAAATAGCATATACTATACGATGAAAATTCAACGACTTCAACATTTAAGAAGCAAATAAATAAATCAGCAGAGACTTCAGTCAGAAACAGAGAAACAATGTAAGACCAAAATAGCACCACAGTGAGAAATCTTACTCATGGTCAAAGAAGTAGGATACTGCAACAATCATCTCTGACACCCCATCGCTGTCAATGTCAGCAATGACCTAATAGAAGCAAGGACATCCAAAATTTATTACCTGACATTTAACGAATATGAAGTATCAATCAAATAAGAACATCCAAGAGACTTACAGGAGTACATAAAACATGAGCATCAATATGAACATAATTCTCCAATTTCTCATGCTCTGGTTGCTCAAATTCTTCACCTTTCCATATTTCATCATCATCAAGGTAATCATCATCGTCATAATCATAATCATCAGGCAGTTCCTCATTCTCAATATCCCGAAATAACTCAAACGACGAATCAGCATCCACTTCCAGACCTCCTTCATTTTCCACAGTTGCAGATCTAACATCTTTGGATCCAGAACCACTTTCCTCTGATCTTCTCAAGACATTGTCTTCAAGAAGCCTTCTCCCTTTACTTGTTCCATTCACCGAAACACTGATATTGTCATTATCAGAATTCAGAGTAACATTGTTCAAGTTAGTCATTTTAACTTCTGCACCAGCTAGACTATCATTTTTCCCCTTTTGGTCCTCTAAATGAGATGAATTTGATGTGTTAGGTGAAACTCCTGACGGCAAAGAAATTGAAGCATTAGATGCGTCATGGTTGACTTCTTTTTGAATAGAATGGATTTCAGTGTTAACTTCAGATGCAGTAGATTTTGAATGGTTGCCTCTATGAGTGGATGCATTGTGACCTAAGGGGAAAAAATTGAATTAAAGATATGATTTAATTGATGAAGGTCAACATCTAGCATTCCACATCTAAAAGAAAGAGGTTATCATTAGAATGTAACATCACCAAATAAGCAAAAACAGAAAATAAATTAAGAGCATCTCTCTTGACATGTTGAGATAATTATCTAGGAAAAATTAGTCTTTCCGAGTGGCAAGTCAAAACAAGCACAAGGGTCAGAGTCCCATTGAAAATCAGTTGAATATTAGAAAGCACAGATGAAGAGGTAGAATTGGCAAATAGGTGAAAATAGTTGAGTGGAAACATAGGATGTGCACCATTACTGAGAAAAATATAGACCAAGGTACCAAATTACAACAGAAATATTCGAGTAATACACCCTACAGGATAACAGGTAAATTAATTCAGTACTGCAAAATCAAGAATATTTAGCAGTAATTTATTCTGGATCTTAGTAACAAAAGATTAACTTATAAAACATAACGAAATCACGATTAGTAGATCTATGACAAGTGTCACAAACAGTGTTATCAAAGGCGAAAAACGCAAAAAAGCTCTAAGGTCCATTGGGGCTTTAAGCGCGCAAACAAGTGTGGGCTTTAATGAAAAAAGGCGCAAAGGAAGATAAAGATACAAATATATATGTTTAGTCCAAAACCAATAATTATAAACATGAATGACAAATATTTGACCAAAGATATGATAAAATGAAATATCAATTGTTTAGTCACTTCTTCAAAAGAGGCTCATTGGCAAGGAAAAGTTTGCCTTAGAACTTGATGACCACACTAAAGCGCACATAAATCAAGGCAAAGCGCTAAACACATTTTGAGCCTCGCTTCAGGGCTTAAGCGTGCTTAAAGCGCGCCTTTGACAACACTGGTCACAAACACATTTTAAAAAATTACTTATGCTAGGGAAACTTGGTAGCATATATCATAAACAAGCAGGAATATTAAGAGGAAACGAAGTGAATATGAAAAGCAAATGTAAGAGGAAAATACTCACGGGCTATGGAGTCCATGACAGCCTCCTGTACGAGTTGGTCATCATGGACATCTGGATGAGAACGGTCCACCGGGTCCTGTTTCAAACCCACATGCCAATCTTTTTTAACTCTCAGCCGAGGAATCTCCAATTTATCAGACATCAAGTATCCTGAGATCCTATGCAAATCTAACAAGGTCATACTAAATACAGAAAATCTCAACAAGACAACAATTAGAAAATACATTGTACTCATACCTGAAAAAGAGCACCTCACCATTATAGGTGGCCAGACCTATCTCCCTCACCCCATCCTTGTCAATGTCATATAGGAAAGGAGTGGAATGAACAGTTGATTGATGGAATGCTGGCCATCCTGATGATGTGAAGTTATAAAATTTGTAGAGATGTCATCAGATTTATATATAACCTGCTCAAACCTCATTATTATTCCTATAGATAATTTCTTCATATTAACGTGAATTTGTTATTTCATAGTTTATAAATTTACATCTTGCTTGTCAACTTATATACAAGCGGCATGTGAGGTATTCTGTAGCTCACCTAATAAGCTCACATTTATTCTTATAACTAACTTTTCACAAATCATACCTGGAACTTTATCTCCATCAGAACCTTCCAGAACTTCCAAGTAATGAACAAAAGAGGGAACTACCACCTCAACCTTTCCATCACTGTAGTAATGATCCAGAAACATAGCCGAAATGAATAAATTTAGGAAACAGAAAAAATTAAAAGACACTCAAGTTTGAAAATGAGAAACTGCATGTAATTTTGTTGAATCTCACACATAATAAGGATAGTTGCAACTTTTACCTGCAATAATCAGGGAGAAGGTCTTGAAGACATAGTTATTCACCTTTTCAAGAGACCATCCATTCTCATCAACAAATTTATATTAGGATGCATGTTATCTCCTCAATTACTTCTTTTTTTTTTCAAAAAAAAAAACAAGTTAAAAGTTCATTCATAAGGTGCCAAGATGGTACAGAAAAGTACAGAGAACAAACAGAGGTCAAACAAACAGCCTACTACCCTTTCCTTCCTAAAAAAAATCCATGAACTGATCCAGACTAGCTAAACTGCTAAGGTATTACTTTTACACCAAAAATACAGATTATACAGACATTTATTCTTAATTCTAGAGATATGATTTCTCCATCCTTCGAAGCAAGCTTTGTTCCTCTACAGAAGATGCATACTGGGATGGTTCTCCAAATCTGCTTCAACACTCTTAAGTACCATTTGAAGTTGCTAGCTTTCAATAAGCTCCTAACCTGAGGCATCACCCGTGAAATGCCACATATATTAAAGAATAATTCCCAACATTGTCTTGAGACTCTACACAGAAGGAAAAGATGATTAACTGTCTCCTGGTTCTCTTTACACAGATCGCATCTATTACGCCAAGCAAAACATAGGTTTTCTGCAGGTTATTTTGAGTTAGCCAAGCCTCCCGAGCTGCAATCAATCCCAAGCATGCTACCTTAACAGGAGCATTTGCCTTCCAAATCATCTTCCAAGGCCAAGTCTCATCGCAATGCCTGTCTGCTTTAACAAAATACTATAGCAACTTTCAACTGAGAATATTTTATCTTCACAAGCTACCCAAATCAGCGAATCCATCTTACTTTGATCCATAGGAACTGATTCCAGCTGCTGAAGCATTTGGAAAAAATCCTCTACCTACCAATCATTTAGATTCCCCTGAAATTTATTTGTCAAACTGAGTTTGAGTGAAATTCAGCAGCAAAGCCTTCTTTATTAACAGAAAAATTAAACTATATGGGGACTTTAACCTTTAGACATTTTTTTCTAACCCATAAATCTGTCCAGAAATTGATCCTATGTCCATCTCCCACCTCCACCTTTGTGTATTTGATGAATTCCTCCCTACTCCGGCTTATATCCTTCCAGACACCCCCTTTAACATTCACTTGCATAGAAGGTCTCTAGTCATCCTTTTTGCCATGTATAGCATTAATTAACTTCTTCCAGGCTTCACTGCCATCTAAGTTATATCTCCAAAGTCATTTGAAGAGCAAGGTCTTATTGTGTAGCTTCAGATTTCTTACACCTAGTCCTCCACCCTTCCTATCCTTGAGAACCACCTGCCTCTTTGGTTACTTTTAACGAAATAATTGCATCCATATCATTTAACTATTTTATTATTACTATTATTCTCTTGATAATAATTGATTGAAGTACCACTATGGAAACAAGTAATCTCAGAAAGTAAACAACGACAACACTCATCATAAGGCAGTCATCACACACTTGAGCAGTGTAAAAGCAAATGAATTACAACCCAAAAGAAAGAAGCTTCTATTACGTTACCTGTTAATATCAGCAATCAAGGGGGATGCATACACGCTAGAACTAACTTCCGTCTGCCATCTTAGCTCCAAATGCTGAGGGCACTGTGTATTCAACAATTCATCCTCATCTCTGCCAGCAGTAAGCACCAAAAGCTACATTAAAATCTTTTCAGTTTTTATCCTTCGTGTATCAGGCGTTGAAATCAAACGTATACGTCAATGGTACTTCCTCCGTCCCATTCTGTTAGTATGTTTGATAAGAAATGGAGTTTAAGCTGTTAATTTGACTTATATACTCCCCCCATGTTAATTATACCATGGTGTTTGAATGGGCACAAAGTTTAAGGTATTTGTTTTGACTTGATTATAATAAATTAGTAATAATGGGAGAAAATAATATACTTGCAGTTGAAAAGTTAGTTTGATAGAGAAAACAAAGAAAACATCACATCAAATTTTAAACATTGAATAATTTAATGTATTTGAATTCTTAGAATTTCTGCAGCTTGACTAGAAATAGAATGGCGTGAAACATTTTGAACCTTCCAAAATGGAAAGTGTCGTATAAATTGAAACAGGTACAGTATAATTTAGTAAAACTAGTAGAAGAAAATGGTAAAATAATAGTTAAAACGTATGTTATAATCAAAATTTTAGTAGTTTCATGAATGTGAATTCTTGAAAGTTCTATAGAAATGTTATAATGTCAATATTTTTGTATGCAAAAAAATAAATTAAAAATTAGAAAGAGTGCCAGCCATATTGGGACTTGCACGTGCCCTGCTCTACGAAAGGAAAACGGGCTCGAGCGACAGATCATAGTCGACTCAAGGTGGGTAGCAGTGGAGTCAAGAAGCCTTTCAAGAACATGAATCAGTTCGTTGGGGCTAAGACTTTTCTTCCTCCCTTCTCCAGGTTAGCTAGGTGACACGCCACGAATCGTCCACCAAAGATGTCGCTAGTCAGTAGAACGAGATAAGCCACTAGGTTCAGTAGTTAGATATAGTATTCACTCGCCTTTTCGCGAGTTTCCCATACCAACTATAACTTGTCCACTTTTCCTACCTGGACATAAATGTATTAAAACACACCTCAACTAATCAAACATTTCGTTTTCCTGCTTCAACTATGGTGATAATTCAGGTACAAAAAGGAAACAACTGATAGTTGAGGTGTCTTTTAATACATAGATGGTAATAATAGAGATAATGGTTAAAACCACACATAACTATCATCTTTTCACGAGTTTCACTCCCCAACTATCACTTGTTCCATTTTTCCTACTTGAATTATCACTGTCATGTATAAAAATACACCTCAACTATCTAACCTTTCCGTTTTCCTACCTTAACTATGGTGATAATTCAGGCAGTAAATGTGAAACTCGGGAAAAAATGCCATAGTTTAAGTGTCTTCTTTAATCATAAATCACGATAATAAGACACTAAACTGGTATTATCACCAAAAAATTAGCATAAAATTTTCAATGAGTCAGTACAACTCTATGTAACATAGTGAATTAAGTGATTATGCAAAATTAAAATCGATCAAACAGCTCAAAAAAGCACAGAGAAGGAACGAACGGAAACTTACAAATTGGGGTAAGCCAGGGAATCATCAGTTGCTTCCCGTTGTCGAAATTTGTTGTTTATCGTGTCTTCAGATTGCAGAAAACGGAAATTTGAAGACAATAGGAGAAAACAGAGTAGGAAAACCCTAGCTTTCATTGAGATCACCGGAGGGGTATCGTAGACTGCTAAAAATCTGAAAAGGAAAAAAAATGAACTTTCCAAAGCAGTGTATTTTGATACAGAAAAGTCTTTGGAACACATTACGGTTTCACTAGAGAATTCTTTTTTTAATCAATAAATATTTATGCGCGATAATTTTAAAGGTATCAAGTTAACATTTAAATTTATATAAAATTGCACATGCATCTTATATGTCGTTATACTACAAATCACTTTAAGTCATAATATGTACCCTATGGCATAATACAAATCTGCTAGTTCAAAAATTGACTATACATACAGTCTAATAAATCTTTTTATATGCTTTCTTTAACTTAAACCAACTAAATTGTCCAAAAATTTTGCTTGGGATTTGGGAATAATACCTATACCCTATTCATAAAATTCTAATCAAATATTTGCTGCTATGATTTGAAGACTAAGAAATTTCTACCTCTTCAAGGACTTTCCAACGGAACTTTTCAGTGTTTGTACTTGAAAAATAGTCACTAATTGAAATTTCAAACATTGTCATGGAATTCCAGTCTTTAGTAAGTCAAGGCATTCGGGAAGCAGGAGATCGATTCGCTCTTTCCATCTCTCTTGCTGGCTTAGCCAATTTAACGATGTAACTTTAAACTTTGTCACAATAGCTATTTTCAATTATAGACGCTAAAAAGTGGTTAGCCCGCGCTATTGCTACCTTTCGCACTGTGCCAATTCCTTCATAGCCATTTTAATATCTTTGATCTCTTTCAACATGCTGCTTATACAATATCCCAAAGCATACAATGAAATAATTGACTTTCCTTTTAGCTCCTCCTTTTCTTGGCTACTCAATATTCTATCAATCACCTCTATTGATCTCTCAAAGCAAAAACTTAATCCTCTTTCTTCTTTTTGATCATTTTTTTTACCAAATTTGCCCTCCTCAAGATCATCATCTGGGAACAACTTGATCAAACTAGGCTTATCAAGAAATGTACTTATCGACGAAATCACAGTTTCCTTCCATATCTCCAATTCATCATTTATATATTCTTGTAGCTCTTTGCAATCAACACCACCGCTTTGAAAATCATGTGACATGTTGTTGATATTGTAGACAACGAAGAAAAATAAATCGTCTACTTTTGAAAGAGAATCTTGGAGCTTCTGGTAGCGTGTTGCATTAAAAAGAAGAAACCAAAAATCAGGCTCTAATTCTGCATTAAGACAGAATTTTTTCAAGTCCAGGATATTGGATTGTAATTTCCTCTGTTTTTCCATTAACCCCTGAAGTTCTTGATTGTCTTTTTGAACTATTTCGTTCATGCACTCTTTGAGAATATTTAATGTGCAATGCAATTGATTCCTAGCAAGATTGGCTGCTCGTTTCGGGTACAGTATAAACTGTACCACAATGAAACAAGACAGTCCAATAAAAGTTTCTGTTAGTCTTATGATGGCAAATTCGTTGAGAGGGCCATAATTTTTTCGTCCTAAGATCATCACGGCTGCTAATAGTCTTATGATGGCAAATTCGTTGAGAGGGCCATAATTTTTTCGTCCTAAGATCATCACGGCTCCTAATAGCGCGGAAATTCCTCCTGTTGGGCCATAAATCCGGCTATGTTTTAGAAAACTGCTGAAAATGATCCAAGGGAGAAGAGCTAAGAATCTTAAGTTATCGATTTTTTGGAAAACAGAACACCCCAAGACTCCATAGACTGATCCAAATGTAATTCCTTGTGCCTGAGCATTAGCAAGAGTAATGTTGCTAATTTTCCTTGTGCTAAAGTACTGGCTACTGTTAGCCCTGCCCAAAAACCGTTTTGTTTGTTCAATAACAGACCTAGCCACATAGTTAGGCCTAAAGAAACAGAACACCTAAACGCAAACACCAATGTTTCTTTTCTTGGTCTAATTTTCATCCAGCTCGTATGGCAAGGTCTTCGTGAATCATCGTTATGTGATGTGAATGAATTGGTGAGCAGCATATTTGCACAAAATAAGAAGAAAAATGCAGGCAGGCTTATAGTTTGTGTTGGAGATATGGGGTCATTATGGAGCAAGATGGATTTATTGGCAAAGTCTGATCCTTTTGTTTCTTGATGTGTGGCTTGATCTGATATTCGACAAATTTGCCCTTTAACTCCTCATTCACCAGGCCAGTGGAAAAGGGCATGATGTTAACGCGATTTCCATTCCCCTTATGGTTAATTCCATGTTTTGGATCTCATTGTCTCCTGGAATTTCCGAACATGATTGGAAAAATTGGATCCAAGGTGTTTCCCACATTAGACCTCCCTGCACAAAGAAGTATAAATATGAGGTAGGAGCGGTTTTTCCCATAACTGGCTTTATGTAGTGCAAACTTGGATTAGTCGAGCCAGTGAGTTCCACATACCAAATGATTATTAAAAGAACCACATATTATCCAAATAGAGATAAAGCGAAAAGATGAGTAAAAACTAAATATATGTTAGTCCAATTAATAAGTAAAAACTAAATATATGTTAGTCTGTTGAGATGTAAAGGAAGTAGTAAAAGGAGTTAGAAAAATCAGTTAGAAATAAGGGCAGTATGGTCATTTTAGTTAGTTACATAGTTAGAACTAACTAACTAATTTGTTAGTCAGTTAAGTCAATGTAATTAGCTATATATACATAGCAACTATGTACTGTTAAGAAATATGGGCATTTTCACAGATTAGCCCGAACAATAAAATCTTCTCCTTCTCTCTAACGCCTCTCTTCTTCATCTTCTTCATCATCTTCATCTCTAGCTTCTTCATGGCTGATCAGTGAAGAAGCAGAGCTCAACTAAGCTCATGGTATCAGAGTGTTGGTCACTGAAAGAGTTAACACAGCTGAGTCAAAGACTCGAAGATCAGAGTCAAAGAATCAGTCAAAGTTGTTAGCTTGTAGTTTGCAGATCTGAGCTCCGTCGAAGCCAAAACTGCAACCAACATTAACTTCCGCAACAAAGAGCCCAAAAGGTTGAAGAAATGACAAGTGAAGCCACAGGTTCAGCTCAACGAGTGGGTATATCAAATTCAGCAAGCTCAGCAGGTAACAATGGACAAGGTATTGACTATAATCATCCCCTATTTCTTAGCCCCACAGATGTGAGTGGTATAAGCATCATCTCATTCCAGTTGCAAGGTATTGAAAACTACACCTTGTGGAATCGGTCAATCAAATTAGCATTGTTAGGTAGAAAAAAATTAGGGCTTGTGGATGGAACGTGCAGGAAAGAAATGTATGGTGAAGAACTGTGGGGCTAATGGGAAAGAGCAAATGCAATTGTGTTGTCATGGCTTATGAATTCAGTCTCGAAGAGTTTGTTGAGTGGAATTGCGTTTGCGTCAAATGCTTCGAGTGTGTGGACTGACCTACAAGAGAGGTTCGATAGAGTTGATGGATCAAGAACTTATAGCCTACACAAAGAAATAGCTACCTTACAACAAGGAACAACCTCTGTATCAGCATATTATACAAGGCTGAAAGCGTTGTGGGATGAGTTTGAAGTGTTAGTGCCCTCACCTTGCTGCAATTGTGAGAAGTCCAGAGGTTTTGTAGCCCACATGAATAGACAAAAGCTGTATCAATTTCTAATGGGACTGAATGACACATATCATCAAGATAGAAGTCAAATCCTCATGATAGATCCCTTACCTACTATCAAGCAAGCGTATGTTATGATAGTAGGAGATGAGAGTCAAAAGGCTGTGGTTACAGGAATCAACAATTTGGGACTATATGCATCAACTTCTGAGTCAGTAGCTATGTACTCAAGAATTGGAAACAGTTCAGGTATGAGCAATAGGTTCAAGAAAAATACATCCTTAATATGTGATTTTTGTAAGTATAGGGGCCACACCAAAAAATCCTGCTACAAGGTGGTGGGGTATCCTCCAGATTTTAAGTCCAAAAGAAAGGCTCAGAGTACAAACATGGTCTATGTAGACACCAATAGCCTTACAAATCAATCTCAGCAGTCAGGTCAGGCTAACTTCTCTTATGGCTTGAATATAAATGTGACTAATGAAGCTTTGTGGAGTAGGAATAGCACAGTACAGCACACTGCAGACAAATCACCAACCACTAATTCTAACAAGGCAGCTGAGAGAGAGGTCAAACAACTACTTCAGGGTTGTACATTTACAAAAGATCAGTATGAATAAATTCTTATGATGATGAATCAATAGTCTGGTTCAAGAGCCAATGCACCTGATTGCAATAAGGCAAACAATGTAGGTAAGGCTCTATGTGTAACTGAAAATAATGATGTGTGGATAGTGGATACAGGGGCAACAAACCATATGGTATCTAAACTGCAGATGCTACTAAAGGAATCTGTCCTTCAACTTAACACTCCTAAGGATGTGTGCTTACCAAATAGTGGTACCACTAAAGTAACTCATATTGGTTCTTGTAGTCTACCATCTAAAAGTTTGATTACTAATGTGCTCCATATTCTAGAATTCAAGTATAACTTGATGTTTGTCAGCAAAATAACCAAGGAATTAGGCTGCTTTGTCTTCTTCTTTCCTGATTTCTATGTTTTCCAGGAACTCTACACTGGGAAGGTGAAGAAAGTTGGTAGAGAAGAGGGGGGTCTATATCTGTTATGGAACCAATTCACTTAAAGTAATGCAAGTAAGGCTAAGGAATTTGCATACTCTGTTGATGATGCTTCTTCCACAGACAAGGAATCGGATATGGAGCTGTGGCATAAAAGGCTAGGACATGTGTCTTCAGCTGTACTGGCCAAGATGTTCAATATGAATAAAGTTAGTATGTGTAAGGTGTCTGAATGCTTAGTGTGTCCATTTGCAAAACAAACTAGACCTGTATTCCCTTCTAGTATCATCAAAAGCAATAGCTGCTTTGATTTGATACATGTTGATCTTTGGGGACCTTATAATACAACTATATTTGATGGAAACAAGTATTTTCTTACAATAGTTGATGACTTTTCAAGAATGACTTGCCTATTCTTACTTAAACACAAATCAGATGTGTGTGTGTCTCTTAAACCTTTCTTGCAGTATACTAAGAATCAGTTTGACAAGGTGGTCAAGGTCTTAAGGTCTGATAATGGTACTGAGTTTGTGAATTCAGTATGTGATAATATGTTCAAAACACTAGGTATTATCCATCAAAGGTCTTATCCATACACTCCTCAACAAAATGGAGTGGCTGAGAGGAAACATAGACATCTACTAGAAGTAACCAGAGCCCTCAGGTTTCAAGCAAAAATACCTATCAGATTTTGGGGTCATTGTGTCCTAGCAGCTGCTTACCTGATCAATAGACTGCCTAGTAGTGTGCTTCAGTTCCAATCTCCTTATGAAAGATTGTATGGCAAAAAACCAGGTTTATCTCATTTGAGAACCATTGGTTGCCTAGCTCTAGCCAAGAATCTCACTGAACATGACAAACTCATGCCCAGATCAAAGTCAGCTGTGCACATGGGGTACTATGAAGTGCAGAAAGGCTATATCCTATTTGACTTGCACAATAACTCATTCTTTGTCAGCAGGGATGTTCAGTTTAGAGAAGCCATATTTCCATTTGCCAAGGCTGATGGCTCAGCCACCCAGCAATTGTTTGTAGATAACCTACAAGGTCTAGGTGAGACAGCTCCACAGCTTCAACTATCCCCATTCACAATCCCAAGTACTACTCCATCTGTACTTTCTGAAGAGGCTACATGTGGGCATCCAGATGCTGGTGAGCAAGAGTGTGTGTCTATACAAACACACCCTATTGCAAGTGATACTGATGTGTCTGGGCCACCTCTTACTAGAAGATCTGCCAGGTCCAAACATCCTCCCATATGGCTGAAGGATTTTGTCTCTCTGAATGTCAAACAGGCTATTCAATATCCACTATCCAACTATGTAAGCTACTCTCATCTATCACCTTCTCATTAGTGCTTTATTGCAGCTACATCCTCTATGATAGAACCTACCAGCTATGTTGAAGCAGTAAAAGACCCAAGATGGGTTGAAGCTATGCAGACAGAAATCCAGGCCTTAGAAAACAATAATACCTGGGAAGTCACTTCTTTACCTGCAGGGAAGAAGCATATTGGTTGTAGATGGATCTACAAGGTTAAATACAAATCCACAGGTGAAATAGAGAGGTTCAAATCCAGGCTAGTAGCAAAAGGATACAGCCAACAAGAAGGGATTGATTACAAAGAAACATTTTCTCCTGTTGTGAAGATGGTGATTGTCAGGGTTGTTCTTGCCATGGCAGCTTCCAAGAACTGGCACATCCATTAGATGGATGTCTTCAATGCTTTTCTCCATGGAGACCTAGAGGATAAAATATATATGCAGCTGCCTTAGGGATTTGTCAGTCAAGGGGAAAATATATGTAGACTAACAAAGTCTCTTTATGGACTCAAACAAGCTCCAAGGCAGTGGAATCACAAACTTACTGAGGCTCTTATTTCTCTCAAGTTCAAACAAAGCCAATATGATTATTCCCTATTCATTAACAAGTCAGCAGAAGGTATTGTCATTGTACTTGTATATGTAGATGACATGTTAGTCACTGGCAGCAGCCTAAAGCTGATAGAAGAGACAAAGAAAGCTCTACAAAGTGCATTCAAGATGAAGGACTTAGGGGAGCTCAAATACTTTCTGGGGATTGAATTTGCAAGATCCACAGCAGGAATACTCATGCATCAGAGGAAGTACACTCTTGATCTGATAGCAGAAGAAGGAATGACTGCAGTTAAGCCAGCAGCAACACCAATGGATGCCAACATCAAGCTCACATCAAAGCTCTATGATGACCATGTGAACCAAAAGCAAGAAGAGCTACATGATCCTCTAATAGATCAGGCAACCTATCAAAAACTCATAGGTAAACTTCTGTATCTCAACATGACAAGGCCAGATATAGCCTTCAGTACTCAGACATTAAGTCAGTTTCTGAACCAGCCAAAGAAGTCCCATATGGAGGCAGCCCTAAGAGTAGTCAAATATTTGAAGAGACAACCTGGACAAGGTATACTACTATCCAGTCAATCAGACAACCAAATTACAGCTTTTTGTGATGCAGACTGGGCAGCATGTGCACTCACCAGGAAATCAGTCACAGGATACTTGATCAAGATGGGAAAATCACTAATATCTTGGAAAGCCAAGAAACAAACTACAGTGTCTAGAAGTTCAGCTGAGGCTGAATATAGAAGCATGTCATCTACTATTTCAGAACTTGTGTGGCTGCTGTGAATGTTGAAGGAGGTTGAGGCTGATATGAAGGTACCAGTGCAGGTCTATAGTGATAGCAAAGCTACAATTCAAATTGCAGCCAATCCAGTTTATCACGAAAGAACAAAACATATAGAGATAAATTCTCATTTCATTAGAGAAAGACTACAACAAGGCATGATCAAAGTTGACTACTTACCAACCCAAGAACAACCAGCTGATATATTGACAAAGGGATTGTCTAGAGGTCAACATGAGCACCTTCTATCCAAGCTAGGAGCTTTGAATATTTTTGCACCTCCTAGCTTGAAGGGGAGTGTTGAGATGTAAAGGAAGTAGTTAAAGGAGTTAGAAAAATCAGTTAGAAATAAGGGCAGTATGGTCATTTTAGTTAGTTACATAGTTAGAACTAACTAACTAATTTGTTAGTCAGTTAAGTCAATGTAATTAGCTATATATACATAGCAACTATGTACTGTTAAGAAATATGGGCATTTTCACAGATTAGCCCTAACAATAAAATCTTCTCCTTCTCTCTAACGCCTCTCTTCTTCATCTTCTTCATCATCTTCATCTCTAGCTTCTTCATGGCTGATCAGCGAAGAAGCAGAGCTCAACTAAGCTCATAGTCCAATTAATAAGTTGTGTTACCTTCAAAAGTTTGGTGCTTTGGAGAAGCTTGGCTCCTGTTTGAGTAATGATTTTGGCTTTGGACAAAAGTTCAACTGCAATGAGATTGTCTTGGGAAGTGATTGCCGTTGAATAAATTTCCACTCTCTCTTTAGAGATTTCAGCATATAATTGATGTAGTTTCCTAACCTGATAGATTTACAAGAAAGAAAATTAAGGCTACAACATCATATCTATCGTTTTCAACATTTACATACAAAAATGCAGCCATATTTTGCTTAAAGATCAGTTATATAAGGCTACATTATAAAGTGTTAAAACTGATTGAGATCTAAAAGAACCCAGAAAAGATTGAGTGGTTAAACTAATAAGATCAATTACCCTCTAGTCCTATATTTTTTGACTTCCTCATTAAAGGACGTAAAAACTAGAATTTAATTTATATATGCACCAACAATGTAAAAGTATTAGTATTACAGTACTATGTGATCATCTAGAAGATAATTACTATTGATACTTGTCCATTATAAGTGGGATTAGTAACCTAGAAAATAAGACGGTTATCTTCTTCAACATATGCATTGACAGAGGAGTAAAATGTGATTGTTAAGACGTGTGTGAATTAACAAAGTCCCACATAGAAAGTAGAAAACAAAACGAAGTTACTTACAAGGGGTTTTAATTTGGAGAAAATCATTCAAGTTTGGCTCAAGACAGATAATATAACGTTATGTTAAGAGTAACTTTTAGGTTATTTTAGCCGAATACTGACCTCAAAGTAAGCTAGCCTCGGATAAGGAAGCGACAAGGCGAGAAGTGAAGCGGTGATCCCAAGGACCGTACTACATGCAACACGAAGAGGGTGAACAATAACACTCGCTCGAATAACACCATCATCAAACACAAGCACCAACTGCCCAAAAGCAATTTTTTTGCACCTAATATGTGTACACTCAACGAGAGCCACCAATAACGAAGTTGCCTGTCAGACCCGTTGGCTGCGTATGGATAGCGGCACGGTTTGAACCGTGGCGAGAATTGCATGCCAATGTGTTACCTAGCGTGGAATCGCTAGTGACGAGAGTGACTGTTACGTATGAAAATGCTGGAAATGTTGCCAATTTTTTTAAACAAGGTGGTCCATAAAGAGTGGAGCAGCCAATTATGCTATATGCTAACACGGTCCGAAGTGCGGACACAGTGGTTGCGGCCACTTCCATGTTGGAAATTAATTAATGAAAAATTATGGTCAAGCAAGAAATGAATCGAGGAGGGTATTTGTAGGGACTAGAAAATTAGGATGAATATTATGAAGTACACAAAACGTGCTGAAAATGCAAGTACTAATTAGTCGTGATATGTTAGCCATTATTAAAGAATAATAAATATAATTGTACTTAAAAATTTATTATAAGGGGTCCCACTGTACTACGTAATTAGTTAGCATTTGTTAGAAAAATTTTATGATGAGTGAGGGATACCATATCATAGTTGTGTGACGAAATTTTTTTAATAGATAAAACTATATTTTGTGGGTCCCAAGCATTTATAACTTCACATTTTCTCTTCTCACTCTTCCATCTTCCATTTACCCCTCCTTCTAATATAGAGTACTTTATATTTTTAAATTTATAATATATTTCATTGCACAAATTTAAAATAATACAACAATTAAATTAAGGCATAGTGAAAATAGTAATGTCCTAAAATTAGTGTTTTTTTTCTCTCTCTAAAGCATTACTTTTCGAATTCTCCTCTCGAACATGTAATTTATTTTTCTTATTCTGTTAATAGTTCTTGATGTTCATTTGTCAAAATCAAATAACGGTGCTCTTAATATGAATAAAAGTTAATTATATTTTTTAAGAATAAATATAAATAATTATTAAAAATTACTTGTCAATTAACAAATTAAAATATAATTATTATTTTTCATTTTATCCTAACAATTAATTGTTCTTGAAAGCGTAAACAAGATTTGTAAACTTGCAAAGTAATTTCTTAAGGAGTAAATTTGAAGATTGAAATTCAAGCTATAAAATGCATTATTTTCATAAATAAACATTCTCACTAAGTTACAATTCTTTCTTATGTTAATATATTGAAAGAGTATATTTTATAACTTGAATTTTGAGAATAAAAAAATATTGTATAAATTGACGGAGAAAATATGTATAGGTGTAGGTGTTTATGAAGGCTTTTCGATTAAAGATTTCATGAAAATAGTGTCAAAATTTATGCAATTATTTGTCAAGATTATTGATTCTCTTTCCGTTATATTTTCTTGTTGGAGGATATTTGATGGATTTAAGTGCTTATTAAATTATGAAATTGTTGAGAGGAGAAAAAGAGAATAAATTATTTTTATATCCTTTTCTTTTTTTATATTAGTTTTCCACTCTCCTTTTTATACGTTCTTTATAAATTATACATAAAAATTATAATTTTACTAATTTACTCCTTAAAAAAAATTACAACTTTACAAATCTTATTTCTGCTTTCAAAAAGAATCAACTATTCTGATAAAATGAAAAATGATTGATTAATTATATTTTAATTTTATTAATTGACAAATAATTTTAAATAACTATTTTTAGTAATATAAATAGTTAATATGAGATAAAAAATAATATTAAAATAGTAGAAATAAAATAAATTAGACTAGAAATATTAAAGCGAAGAAAATAGTAAAACTTGAAGATTGAAAAGTTGAAACAAAGAAAAAAAGTTAAAAAGGAAAGAGAGAAGGAACTTTGGGCCCTTTTTTTCTGAAAATGGGACCAACTAATCCACTTGGCAAAGTATAAGAAGAGTCTCACATGCTTAATAGATTTTCCTTCATTCTGTATTTCTTTTAAGCTTAACTAATATTCTTTTCTAGACATAGGAACGTTACATGAGGACTGACATTAATTAGGAATTATTCTTTTCTAGACATATATAACTCATATAAGAAAGTTGATAACACGTATTTTTTGTTTTGATTCGACAGACATCATGAATATATTTTCTCCAATTTGGTTTTCTTAGCCTAGCTAACCCTCGGGGGTTGCTTGGTATACTAGAGAAGCATATATAGTTTTGAGATAAAAATATATTTTGTGTTTGGTTATTAATTTTGAGTAAATTATATTAAGATTAGTAATTAGTATCAGAATAAGTTATTCTATCAGAGAGTGAAATAATAGTATTGAAATTTTAAAAAAATGAAAATGAAAAAAAAAAATTGTAGTCCCTCAAAATTTTTTCTACTAATTAAATAACATGGAGGGTATTTATGTAAACAAATAAGTTCTTACTAGAAAATTAGGAGAATTAACCTAAATTAGCCGTTCACACTACTGATTATAGTAAAAATAGCCGGCATATGTATAATATGTGTATAATCGTGTCTAGAATAAATAAATAGTAAATTTCTCCGATTATTCCATAAGATCCCTAGAAATTATTTAACACATGCTATTTTGAACACAATAAATTAAATCATCAATTAAAAAATTACAAAAATTACTAATCCAACATATATAATTATTTATACCATAACTTATCTTCAAATCAAATGACCCGTTAAACTTCATGAACAAATTCATAAAATGACAGAGAGGTGCAGTAAACACGCTAGAATTGACCAAAACTAAAATTTGCTTAATTTAATTATTTCTGAACTCGGCACGCAAAAAATGAGTGTTTGGGAGCTTCTGAGCGTAACGAATCAAAGTCGAAGACGGATCAAAGTAGCTTATCTGCCAAGCCGATAGGCGAAGGGCTGAAGGATGGACTTGCGTACGGTATTACTTGCCTAACAGCTGCCAAAAGCGTGAAGCTTCAATGTTGACGGGCTTATTGTCTCTTTTCTTATCTTAAAAAAGGGGAAAATAAGAGAGGGATCACTCCTTGTGTTTTTTTTCCTTTTTTTATTATTTCAAAATTCTAATTATTTTCTGACACGCGAGAATATTAAACATATGGGTGATAAATTTAGCTTATGAAAATATGATATGTCTAACTCGTTCATTTATTGATATAGTCCATCTAAAAATTAGACGGATATGTAGCTTAAATTGATATAATTCAAAAAACTCTTCTTTTTTTTTAATATGTTACCTATAGTCATTAAAAAGAATATGACCCATTATTTAGTCATTTTTAATTATTTATTAATTCAATATGTTTTAATTGGACCAAATCCGTTCATTTAATATTCCTAATGAAATGTGATGAAGATAGGACGCTCGAGCATGTTAAATTAATAATCTCACCGATATGTTTTTAAAACGATATATTTTGCATGAGATGTGAGTGTCTAACAACTTCAATGAGACATTATATTAAAGAAACAACGTGGAGCAACTATATATATAGCCAAATTATAATTGGTCAAGCATGCCCTCTCCCACACTAGAGGAACTACATACATTAAATATAGTATCCTCTCAAAGTTGAAATTGAAAAAAATAAATTTAGATAAAGTTATACAAAGATCTGTACGAAACCCTAAAAAGGTGGAAGAGAAGTATCCTTATTTCCTAATTTAGTAGTTAAGCAACAAAATGTGTCCTTAATCTTATTTAACGATGAATTATCAAAATAATTTGCTAGCTACGAGCAATTAATAAACGAAGATAATTGTTATTTTTGTTGTCAAAATATAACAAGCTTATCAAACTGCAAAACAAATTAAAGATGCCTTATTGTATCGTTCAATCCGGTTTTACAACTCACATTAAATTCCTAATCCTAATTTGACAGAGTCGTTAAAAACTTTCGATGCAAAGGGTGCAATTTTATGATGAATAGATTTAATGGAGTATATAAAGAAGCCTACAGTGTGTCTTCGATTGACAAAGTAAGAGATGTTAGATGTGTATGAAACTAAGAAAATGTGAAGGGCCTCACTTTAGTTTGACTAACAAAAGTTGTTTTTACTCTGACTTAGGACAAAGTGAGTACTTTTTTAAATACATTATCATATTCATTCATCTATTAAGGACCAAATGGAACTAAAATGACCATTTTGATCATTTTCTCTTATCACTTATATATATACTTTGTGGATATATTGTTGAGGGAAGAGATGAAATGTAAGTTAGTCAAGCAAGAAATTAAATGAGTATAAGGGTATTTGTTGGATTAATGGAAAATTAGGAAGAATATGAAAATATGAAGTAGAAAACATGTTGAAAATACAAATATTAATATATTATTATGTAATATGTATCATAAGAAATAAATATATATACTCTCTTTCGATCGTAACACATTCATTGGGAAAAAAAACGTGTTTTCTCCTGTTTGATTTCTTATAATTAGCAAGTGATAAAATAAATGTACATATATAGTAATCCCTAAGCCTAATTAAAAAGTAGATAATTAAAGTCAGATGGATCGAGTAGGTCATTTTGGGGTTAAAATGACAGAGAAGTGCATGCAGTAAATGATACTGCTTGATAGAAAATAGGGTTGCGGATTGACTAGCTAAGGAAGGAGCGAAGAAGCAGCTTTTTGACGACATATTTTTGCTAGTAAATATAATTGTTTGCCTATGATGCTTACTGGACAAACATGTTTGAAATTACTTTTAGAAGATCTGTTTCGTAATACATACTTAATTAAGTATTTCAATTGTAATAGTTCGCTAGAAAACAATTTAACTAATATTATTATATGGTCTATCGACCCTGTAGTGACACTTAGTATTTATTATTATATAAATATCGTCCTTTTAACCAAAAAAATTTCACTTCTTTAGTTTGTTTTCAATTTATATCTTTGTGATATTTGAGTTAAATAACTTGTTAATATTTTTTTCAAAATTATAATGATACTACACGTTATTTTCCAAAGTTATATGTCTTTGAAAATGCAATTTTTCGTTAGCAACTGATCAGTAATATATTTTTTGTTAAAAATGTATTAAGAGGCTTTACTTTCTGTTCGAAATTTAGTCCCTTTTTTTTTCATTTATGAAACTCGCCACTAAAAGAAAAAAAAAACTACAATATATATATATATATATATTTTATTTTTTTTTCAGGAGAAAAAACTAACAGTAACATATCTATTGATTGAATGTTTTAACATAGTATTTGTTTGGATTATATATAAAAAATATATATATTTTTTTTGCTTACTTACCAAATTAAAAAAATAAGTAAAAAACTCACTTATTTTCCTATAAAATATTTTCCTTAGTATCGAATACACAGTATGTAAAGCCATTAATCATCATCTCATATATTTTAATTTAGAGGACATTTTAATCTTTTTAATGCTTAAAGACCTTTCATGACATTACCAAATCATATTCATATCTGTTTGATCACCAACCTAGGCAATGAATCTATATGATCACTCATTGATCCTGTCCAAATAAATATAATACAGGGACAAAGCAAGTAGATTTCTCTCAGATTTCAATTACCTTTGCTAGTAGAAAGAGTTTTCCTTTTAACAACAACAACAATAACAACCCAGTGAAATCCCACAACGTGGGTCTGGAGAGGATGAAGTGTACGCAGACCTTACTCCTACCAAGGTAGGACGGCTGTTTCCAAGAGACCCTCGGCTCAAAAGAAGCATAAAAAAGAGGTCAGATAAGGCTAAAAAGTTCAAAGCGATATGGGAAAGCAAATGATGAATATCGCAAATAATGAAAGAGATATAGATAAAGTAGAGTAATCAAAGTACCAAAAGTAATAGAAAGATAGTAACAGAAGTCAGGGCACAAGAAATTACAGTGAGTTAATGCGCCTACTATTAAAGAAGAAAAATGAGACTATGTACTAGCCTTCTACCCTAATATGGGTCCTCCACACCCTCCTATCTAAGGTCATGTCCTCGTTAATCTGTAACTGCACCATGTCCTGTCTAATCACTTCTCCCCAATATTTCTTCGGCCTACCCCTACCTCTTCTAAAACCATCCATGGCCAACCTCTCACACCTCCGCACTGGGGCATCTGTGTCTCTCATTTTCACATGCCCAAACCATTTTAGTCGCATTTATCGCATCTTGTCTTCCACTGAAGCCACTCCTATCTTGTCCCGAATAGCCTCATTTCTAATCCTGTCACTCCTGATATGCCCACACATCCATCTCAACATTCTCATCTTGGCTACTTTCATCTTTTGAACTTGAGAGACCTTAACTGGCCAACACTCCACCCCATATAACAAAGCCGATCTAACCACCACTTTGTAAAACTTACTCTTAAGTTGTGGTGACACCTTCTTGTCACATAGGACACCGAAAGCGAGCCTCCATTTCATCCACCCTGCCCCGATACGATGTGTGACATCCTCGTCAATCTCCCCGCTACCTTGCATGATAGACCCAAGGTACTTGAAACTACTTTTCTTTTGTATGGCCTGGTCACCAAGCCTAACTTCCGCGCCAACCTCATGAGGTATCTCACTGAACTTGCACTCTAAGTACTCTGTCTTGGTCCTACTCAGCTTAAACTCTCTAGACTCCAAGGTATGTCGCCAATCCTCCAGCTTAGCGTTAACTCCTCTACGAGTCTCATTAATCAGGACTATATCGTCCGCAAAAAGCATACACCATGGCACCCTCATACATGTCCTTGATGCAACCCCATCATAACTGAAAAGTGCTCTGAGTCCCCTTCTACTGTTCTTACCCTGGTTTTGACACCCTCATACATGTCCTTGATCACCCTAATATACGCAGAGGTACACCTTTAGCCTCCAAACATCTCCATAGTATCTCTTGTGGAACTTTATCGTAAGCCTTTTTCTAGATCGATGAATACCATATGCAAGTCCCTCTTCCTCTCCCTATACTGCTCCACCAGTCTCCTCATAAGATGGATGGATTCTGTATTTGAGCATTCCGGCATAAATCTAAACTGGTTCTCTAAAATAGACACGTCTCTCCTAACTCTCATCTATACCACTCTTTCCCACACTTTCATAGTATGACTTAGAAGCTTGATACCTCTATAGTTATTGCACCTCTAGATATCCCTCTTATTTTTGTATAGAGGGATCATTACGCTCGACCTCCATTCCTCGGACATCGTTGTCATCTTAAAGATGACATTAAATAACTTAGTCAGCCATTCCAAACCTACCGAGCTCACGCTCTTCCAAAATTTCTCAAGAATCTAGTCAGGTCCGGTCGCTCTCCCCCGGTGCATCCTGTGCACAGCACCCTTAACCTCTTCGACCGTAATACTCCTGCAATGCCCAAAATCGTGAGGCCTCCCTGTATGATCCAAATCTCCCAACACAATCTCTCTGTCCCCTTCTTCATTCAAGAGTTTTTGGAAGTACGACTGTCATCTCTGTTTAATGGGGGTCTCCTCTATCAATATTTTTCCATACTCGTCCTTAATTCACTTCACTTGATTCACATTGCGTGCCCTTCTCTCCCATGCCCTAGCTAGCTTGAATAATTTTATATCCCCGTCTTTCTCTTCTAGTTCAGCATAAAGAAGTTCAAAAGCTGCCGTTTTTGTCTGAAACCGCCGACTTCGCCTCCTTCCTCGCTATCTTATAAAGTTCTCTATTTGTCCATTTCTCCACCTCATCCTTGCTTTCTATCAGGTTCACATACGTTATCTTCTTCTCTTCCACCTTTTCTTGCACTTCTCCAGTCCACCACCAGGCCCCTCGGTGCCGGCCATGGCTACTTGTCGAGACTTCCAACACTTTTCTTGCTACAATCCTAATATAACTAGCTGTCTTATCCCACATAATTTTCGCATCCCCACTACTATTCTAGGCCCCCATATCCTTTAATTTCTCCCCCATCTCCAAGGCGCTAACCGTGGTGAAACTCCCCCATCTGATCCTTGGTCGGTCATCCCCGACCCTCTTCTTCCTCGTCATATTGATCCCTAAATCCATCACTAAGAGCTTATGTCGGGTCGTAAGGTTATCAATCGAAATGACCTTACAGTCTTTGCACAGACCTTTATCATCCTTTCTAAGGAGTAAAAAATCTATCTAAGTCTTAGACACCGCACTCCGGAAGGTTACCAAGTGGTCCTCCTTTTTTGAAAAGCTCGAATTGGCTATCACCAACCCAAAAGCTCTTGCGAAATCCAAAAGTGCAACTCCTCCGCCATTTCTGTCCCCGAAGCCAAAGCTTCCATGCACATCATCATACCCTCCCGAAATAGACCCGATGTGCCCATTGAAATCCCCTCCTATGAAAAGCTTCTCAGTAGACGGTATGCCTCCCACTAACTCGTCCAAATCCTCCAAAACGTCTCTTATCCTCCTCGCTTAAGCCCGCTTGCGGCGCATAAGCACTAATAATGTTCAACGTGATCCCTTCAACGACAACCTTAATCGACATCATCCTATCATTGACTGTCCTAACCTCCACCACCTGATCTCTTAAATTACTGTCTACTAAAATGCCTACCCCATTCCTATACTTCGATCTACCAGAGAACCAAAGCTTATACCCATCTACCTCCTTAGCTTTAGAACCTACCAATTTGGTCTCTTGTACACAAACTATATTAATCTTCCTCTTCTTTAGAATCTTAGCTAGCTCTATGGATTTTTTCGTCAACGTTCCAATGTTCCAAGAACCTACTCTCAGACTAGACACTCCTTTAACCCACTTACCCCTCCTTACCCTCCTCCCCGTCCCCGTCCCTGAGCGAGAACATGACCCTAGTCTACCATCACTATCCAAAGCCACAAAAGAGTTTTTCTTTTAAATTTGAGGAAAATAGAAAAATGTTTAAAGAGTGTTATTCCACGACTTAAAGACAAGGATAATTGTTTTATTGTCTTTTTTTTAATTTAAATTTTGAAATTTAGCTTATATATAATTAACACGTGATGCTTATGACTTTGTATTAAAAAATGATTTGTCATATAGTAAGAGTTGGTCCTACTTAATTATTTGGGAAATGTCGTTTTGTGATGTGTTTCATTTTTTCATGTTTGCCTAATCGTCGTGCTCCCTTGACAGTATTTTTTTTAACAACATTAAAAAAATTGGCACCAAAATTTAAGTAGGGATTTGGCCATATATTATTTCTTTTTGATTTAGAATGTTTTTAATATTTTGAATTTACCCTTTTGCTTTTATCATTCAAATTCATAAGCTTAATGTGGTTATTCATAATCGCGTGAAGCAGGGAAAATAATTATTTAGTATAGAATAAGAATATAGATCAAAGATATAGAGAGTAGAATGTAGAGGTCATCTTATTCAAATGTGTTCAAGTGTATGTCACAATTATAAATAATAACCATATTTATAGCTAATTATAGGTTGAGAAATCACTGCAAAATTCATCATTTTAAATGTTATAATTAATAGATACATTCTTATTCAAAATGATTCATAAAACCTAGGAAATATTATACATGAATATGAGTATTTCATGTATCAAGTAAATGGACAATCCATTGTTCAATGAATTTATAACATTTTTTAATTAATCATAAATTTGTGTTTTTTTAGACAATATTGAAGTTTGTCGAAAAAGGAAAAAAAGAAAAAATGTTTATATATTAAAAAGGAAATAAAGAAAATTGCCTACTTTTATAATAAAATATTTTAAAACTTTAACTAAGCTACTCACATATTCATAATAGTAAATAACTTTTTATGCAAAATATCCAATATATTATCTTGCAAACACATACCAAAAAAGAAAAGAAAGTGCAAACACATGGATAACATCTTATTAACTAGAATTAAACTTTATCAATATAAATAATCGCAATAATATTACTTTCTGCTGTTAATGAGTCACTTGTCTACTCTGTTGATTTTTTTTGTGTATTGCTTTTAGATATTTTAAATAAAATCAATTAACATTTTTTTAATTTTTAACTTCAAAAATATAAATCGAGCATTAAAAAAATTAAGAAGAAACAGATAAATTTAGATCAATTATTAATTGGGTCTCCATTCTATCAAATGGGTATGTAAATTCAGATAAATCTTCAAAGCATATCATATATACTTGAGCAATATTAGTCATGAGATCCTTGAATCTACTGCGGGTTTATTTTACAAAATAGAGTGTATCCATATAAATATGCATAGGTTAAATCCATAAGAGCTTCTTTCAATGCCTTGACATCAAAAGCAAGAATTTATTCTCATAAATAGGTAGCTCTTGATTCATTTGAAACACACCCCACATCACACTCATATTCTAAGTCATTTGCAAAATATATTAGAAGAGTAGAGAATTGATAAAGCAATTCTCTATTTGGGATCTCTCTCCTTTCTTTGTTAATATAAAGACAGTTGTTCTCTGGTGGACGTAGCTTTAGGATCGTTCTGATCTGAACCACGTTAAATATTATTATTCTTTCTTGTTCTTTATATTTTTATATTTCCGCTAACAATTTTCTTTCAACACTCTAATATTTATTAGAGTTTAACTAGTGTGCTCTTTGAATAAATTAGATGTTTAATATTCTTATGCAAAAATACAAAATGAGTTGAAGCTTTAGGAAAGTAAATAGAAAGCTACACGAAAATACACCACTGAAGAATTTATCAAACGATTGTATGATGTATTAATCGCGTAGATCGATGCGAATTAATTCCACCCAAAATTAAGTGTAATAATCTTCCATTTAAAAAATTTCTCTTGAATATTACCTCCTTGCAAATTTGAGTTCTAAAATTAGATTTTTCGTATATCCAAATATTATGATGGGGTTGAAGGAGATTCAAATAGAGTTTAATCATTGCCCCGTAAAATTTGTAAAGGGCAAAAAAAACCTAACTATACAAATTAAGCACCTAAATAACCATTATATAACAATAGTTTTACTTTTCACCAACATAACAATAGATTTTTTACAAAACACAAAAAAATAGAATAAAAAAATGGAAATTTAAAATAAGAAAACTCATGATTCCACATTTAGTTAAATTATAATCCCTTAATTTTCTCCCTTCAGTTATTTACCTTCAGTTATAACCAAAGTCAAACTCTCTACCTCCTCTTTTTTGAAAGTCGTAAAACATTATGTCAATTTTAATTCAGCATGACGAAGGATGGGATGTAACAAGTATATATCATAATATAATGTTCGATTATGATAGTTTTAAAGTATTTTGTTGGTTTTGCTGATTGAAAATTAAAATAGAAAAAGCCACGACTTCACGATATATATACACTATGGAGACGAATCTTAGAAAGAATATGGTATTTTCTAACGAACAAGTCAGGTTGTATGTTTTTGGTTGGATTACGGTCTATATATTGATTTAAATTATGTATTGCTATCACATCGTACAAAGTCATTTTGGTTGAATTACGGTATATCTACGGTCGAAATTTGATATTTTATTATTATTATATTATGATTTATGTGATGGATATTTAGTGTTTGCTTTTTTGTCATGATATATATGATATAGATATTAACCATAAATTTTACAATTTATGTACACCATATATATATACTTAAAAATAATTAAATTTCTAGTTAGTTTTTGGTGTATGTTTTGGATTCATATGTGCTTAAACATTTGATATTATTTTTTTATTATTTTATAATGTATATGATGGATATTTGGTGTTTGGTATTTTAATCGATATTTAAACGACATGTATTAACCATAAAGTTCACAATGCATGTACTCCATACATATATACTTAAAATGGTTAAATTACTGGTTAGTTTGTGGTGTATAAGTTGGTGTAGTTCATATATTGTATACACCATATATATGTGCTTAAATGTTTGATATTTTTTTAATTATATTATGATTTATATATGAATATTTGGTGTTTGGTGTTTTTGTTGATTTATATACAACATATATTAATTATAAAGTTCACAATTCATGTACACCATACATATTTACTTGAAAATAGTTAAATTCCTGTTAATTTTTTGTGTATCTATTGGTATAGTTCATATGTTGTATATATTATTGAATTGTACACCAAAATGTCACAAAAATTTTAGATAATTTTGATACACCAATATGCTTTATGTATATTTGATTATATATTGATTAATATGTCTTTATAATGGTTAAATTGAACTGTGTATATGAATTTTGTGTACTAATTATATTAATAATATAAAAAAAAATAGTTTTGATTTATGATTTACCACTAATTTGTAATGTAACGCAGGAAGGTATGTGGATTTCAAGATTGGAGGAGTGATATTTGATGCAAACATCAAATACAAAGGCGTAATTGATACTATTGCTTCTCAATTAGGTGTGGATACAACCATATTTGAATTGGTACTCAAATATGCTGTGAGTGGTCAATCCCCGTCGATGATGATTCATAATAATAAATCATAATTTGTGTATATATTTTAGTATACTTATTTGATATATTGGTATTGCTTTGTAAAGCAACACCATAGATACAATACTTTGCAATTTAAATTTTTTATGAATGAATTTTTTATCAACACTGGTGATTTTTTCATATATGTTGATCTATTTATTTATTAATTTGATGATAATAATTGGTAGATAGTTGATGACATTATGGTGTAAGACATTATATAGTTGGAACATATAAAAAAATTAGTTTTACAATGCATGATTTTTAATTAGTGTCAAATTTAAATATTTGTTAGTGTAAGTTATCCATTGTATTTTAAAATAACTGTACACCAAACTTAACCCACAATATACACTATTTAATATACTCAACTTTTAAATTAAACTATAAAATAATGTTTTAAGTGCAATGATTTATAGTAGATATACAATTTAATTATATTTTGGTGTAATTTATTCATTATGATTAAAAGCGGACATTAATATTAATTATTTTCTTTTTATAACTAAAATATATAAAATTGAAGAGAGAGAGAGGGGTAAAAAGAAATTTGTTAAAAAAAATGAAACAAAAAAATTCCAAGCAATAAAAAAGATTTTTAAAAAAGGACATAATTAAAGAGAGACAGAGAAAAAAATTCAAACAATAAAAGATCTAAAAAGGACATAATTAAAGAGAGATTTTTTTCTTAAAAAGTAAGAAAGAGAAAAAAGGATGAAATTAAAGAGAGGGAGATATAATTTTTTTTTCAAAAATAAGAGAGAGAAACGTGTAAGATGTGGTTGAGAAGCCAAAAAATAATATAATAATTATTAATCCCACAAAATCAACATATAAACTCTAAAAAAAGGGAAAAAAATACGGATAAGTAAATTATATAATTAAATTTCTAAATTCAATTTATTTGATATTTTGTAATTAAAAATTTAGTTTTGTAAATAAAAGAGAGTCTCTCTCTATATATAAATAGCATATTCTTATAATTTTTTCCATGTAAATGAAAAACGCATGGGAGATGGAAAAAAGTCAAGAAACCAAAGAGATCAGCAACATATAGAAAGGGGAAGATAGAGAAAACGAAAGAGATTTGAGCGGAATACTGTCTGTAAATTTTGAAATAAAAAAATAAATATTAGAATCAACATAACCGGTTATTATCTGTCTATATTAAAAAGAAGAGTATTATGAATAAAGTGTTAAAAATATAATTAAATTATATATATATATATTTTTGGAAGCGGCTCCCCTCCTGATTTGAGACATGTGTCACTTATTAAATGTATGGCTTAGATTCTCATCTTCCAAACAGCCCCATAGAGAATAAAATCAGTACTTCTCTTCATTCACACACTCAGGCAATGACAAGTGTTAAATACTTAAACGAATAATTTAGTCTTAATTAACTTTATATGTTTGCTTGTGTGTTTATTTTTGAAAATCCTGTTTTCTTATAATATTTGAAAGTCAAATTAAAAATCAAACAAATGAAAAAGTTAATTAACAACTGTTAAATTGTTTGAGTATTTTCTATTGCTTCTGTTACACTTAAGAATTTTTAGCCCATTGCACTAAAAAAAAAAAGAGGTATAAATGAATCAAAGTATAAACGAAGGGATATTTTTTAATATTTCACATAATACAAAAGTATTTTTAACCCATTTCACTAATAATAAAGATATAAATAAATCAAAATATAAATATCGAATACTAAACAAAAACGAACCAAAAAAATTTATATCATAATACATATTATAAATTAAAGATATAATTATTCTTAATTCATTGACTGCTATAAAATCCCATGTTGTTTATGGTAGTCCATACACTTTGATACATGTTGACACTACTCCTGAAGGATATATTAATTAATTACTTTAATAATTGGACATTGGACATTTGTCCTTCTAGATCAATTAGTCAAGCATGAAATCCAACCCCCTAAAAATCAGTAGTGGCCAGTACTGAATAAGAATATACATATAGTATTCTTCATATTCCAATAAATACTGAAATAACAAGCGCCATATTTTCGAATGTATTTTCTTGTTTAAATATTATTTAAGTAACTGATCGATGGTCGACCACCACTATGGTCCATAAATAAGACGATCATACAACATTATGGATTGTTGTATTTTTAATTTATCATATTTATATGACTATATGTTTTTCGATTATTTCCCTGATCGTTGATCAAGTTTCTTAAAAATGAGAAAAATAATTTTTATAGTGAAATTAGGAAAAATAAATTAAACAAATGACATTTCTAATTTCACATTAATTGTGTTCTCCCACCCTCCAATCAGGGACGAATGGGACACGTGAATCTGTGATCTCTCCGTAAAACTAGTTGTTTTATGTATATATTTTTTTAAAATTTAGTATGATGTTGTGTTATTTACCTAGAGGACAAAGGACTTTGTTTTAGTGGTGCACCCAAATTTTAGAAATCTTAGGTTCGCCTCTATCTCCAACACACCTCATCTTCACCTCCGCTTCCATCTCCACCACCTCACTCCCCACCCCCACTTCTCATAATTTTGTCTAGATTATATACAAATACTTTTAAAATAATATTTTTTGCTTACTATTAAATACAAAAAAAGAAGTAAGAAATCTATTTTTTTAAAGAAAATATTTTCCATATCTATGAGATTTTTATAAGATATTAAATGGACAATGGAGATTGAGTCTTGTTTATTAGCCCAAAATTATAATATTTTCTATCTTTTTTTTATGTAATACAATGTTTTCTATATAAAACATCCATCAATGGGTCCGCTCTCTTTGAGTGTTGAGCTAAGAAGTAGGCCAAAATGTGAATAACAAAAGTCTCACATTAATTATTATTGAGATGAATGAATTTTTTATAAAATTTGAGCAATGCTTTTGGGGGTGTGCGTTAGACATAAAACCCAATACCTAATTTTACACAAAAAAATTTATGTGGCGTTTATATATATATATATATATATATATATATATATATATATATATATATTGTTATCTGGAGTACTTTTTGTACTTCAAATATCGACATCTTTTCTTTTGCTAATAATAAAAGTCTACTTAAAACTCATTACTTTAAGGTAATAGCAACATAAAAAAAAAAGTGGTTCAAAATTACGATTGAATTCGCGCTATGTTCATGCATTCATTATTTTTTTCTAGGAATAATATATAAACAGACATTTAATCTTGATTTCAATTAGTAAATAAATACTTTAATTTTAAAAATGCATATCTACACATGACCTCAGCTTGATCTTAATGGCAATTAATTAAACTCCAACTCGTCTACATTGTGTCTTGTGAACATTTAATGCTAACGTGACATATTAATTTTGAAAGTGTCTAAATAATCATTTTATAATTTGAAAAGTTCAACTGACATGGTTAAAACGAGTTAAGATGTTTAACTAGAAATGGATCTTGGGTTTTAATATGGGAATACATCATGCTACAAATAACTTTATGGAAGCATTGGCTTTGTTTCACGGATTAAAAATAGCTCTCCAAAGAAATTTATTGCCCCTTGTAATAGGAATTGATTGCAACGAACTGACAAATATGATGTCTAACAACTTTGGCTCGTACTAAAATTTGATTGATGATTGCAGATATCTATTGTATAAAGTAGAAGGAACATCAATCAAGCATATATATTGAGAATCTAATGGAGTTGGGGACCAGTTAGCCGAGAATATATGCGAGCTAGATATTTCTAGAAGCTTGATTTTGTACTCTAATCCCTCCGTATTTAGTATTTATGCTTTTGAAAGAGATAGAATGAGTGCTATGTTGCCTAGACTTGTCTCCATATGTAATAACTCTTTATTATGTTGAATGAAAAATCCTTATTACCAAAAAAAGGGGGGTTGAGGATACTCAAAGTTAGAATATTGAAGGAAAATAATTTTATTTATAAACTCAAAATTTCTTGAATTTTACTATAAGATCTCTCTCTTGATCTTTCTATTTTGTATTTTCTATATTTTGTTGTGTATTAAAAACAACCTAGCAATTTTCTATTTATAATAGTAAGAAATCTAATTAAACTAGGACTAGAAAATCTATTCCTATATGAATTAGGACAAATAAATCCTAACTAGACAATAATTAAATAAATACCAAAAATAACAAATCCTAAACAACTTAAAATTCCGACTCCAACTTTGAATTATTATTCCAACAATTTTACTTGCCAACTATTTATATTTCATGCCTTCCTTCTATGAACCAAAGGAATTCCGTGTCTTAATTATGATACATGCATTATATTATTACTACTTATCATGTGAAACCAAAGTATATGGCATACGTTGCTCTACCTTTACTTTAGACATACACTATAAATTTATTCATAACTTTATTATAATATCCAAAAAACGCAACTGCCAGTGTAGCAATATTCATGTGAATATCCTCATTGCAAGAACTATTTTTTTGTGACACAATTCAAAGTAGCCTCTTAGTGTCTCCAAAAAGAAGCAGCAGAAAATGAGAGGAAGAAAAATTAAAGCCCAAAATTTTGAACTCCAAACCACTTGCTATATTTCTGGGGAAAAAAACTAAAAAAGTAAATTACCACTAACGAACTCAAAAGCTTTTACTGGAACTATATTTAAATATGTATAAATATTAAGTTTAAAATTTAGTTATTACCACTTAAAGTTGTCATTCTAAAATTTTAAAAGTCTATAAAATTAAAATTCTGATTTCATTTTATTGAGTAACATTCTGCCTATAACAACTACGAGTGAGTTGGGGCTGACCAGATTGGACACATAATTGAATATGACACTAATTATATATAGATTTGTTGGTAAACTGTATTGGAAAATATTAAAACAGTAACAAAAAAACTAAAAGTAATAAAACACAGAATCTGAAAATTAATTCAAGAACAAAATCGAGTCCACTGACTGCACAGTGTGTCCTTAAGGAAATTATTCCCCTCAAAGTACCCGAGGTTTTGGAATCTTTCCTCCCAGGATAGAACGATTTACTCACCAAAGTAGAGGTACTGCTAATTTTTGGTGACTGCGAACCACTTGATGGATGTATTTCACACGAGTTTTAGGAAGTGCAGAAAGAAGAAGAAGATGGTATGTTCAGAATTTCGTATGGAACATTCTGAGGATTAACAGATATATATATAGACTGTTTACACCTTTTAAGAAAAAGCACTTGTTGGGAAAAAAGTTTGCCTGTTGAGAAAATGTTTGCAACTTTTCGGACAAGGTTGCAACCTTTCAAAAATCCGTTGGGAAAAAACGAGGGAAATTTTAAATTAATCCGGGAAAGAAACGGATCGCGGGTCGCGGGTCAGGATTTTTTTTTCCCACTTAATTACTTAAATAAATAAATAATATTAATTAATTAAAATTTAAAAAAAATTTGGTCCAAAAAGATTATCAAGCCGAAGCCGGAGCCGAGCGACGACGACGACGGCGCGAGGGGAGACCCTCTTCTTGACCCTTTAGCAACATGAAGGAGTGCTTCTACTTTTAAGTAGGTGACTTTTCATTTCCACCACCTATGTGGGACCAAAACTTATTTAATAAACTAAGAGAGAACATATCATTTCCTCTCCACTTCTTTTTCCCTCAATTTCCCATTCAACCTATCAATTAAACCCAACAAGATTTAGTTAAAAGAAATAAAATTACTCTCTTACTATTTGCGCCTTTGATCATACCAATCTTCTCATAACCATACGTCAGTTTAACCAAAGTTTTGATAGAGAGATGAGGTTCACTTTACAAAAAGTGTGTATTTTCAGACAAAAGCTTTCATCAGAATTTACAACTTTTTTGATGTAATCTTTTGAAAACCGAGACAAACCGTACACACACACACACTGCTTTCTATAAGATAATTAAGCCGTTGCTTGAGGTGACGTCTGGTAATTTAATTCAAAAAAATTATTCATTTTACATTAATTTATGTATTTTACTTTTTTTTTATATATATATTAATCAAGTGTACGTGTTTTACACGTGTTTATCGTGTTAATTAATAATAAATACATAAAAATAAATTATTATGTCTATATTATATTATTAAGTACAAATTTTTACAGACATTTGTTATGAGTATTTCCATCCAGAAGAAATGAAATGTCAATCTTTTCGATGTTGATGAATGAGTAGATCGACGTCTAAGCAAAACTGTAGCCACTGCAACAACTTTAGAAGCACATGTAATATTTGCAACAACAACAATAACATACGTTTATGCAGAACTATCCCTAATTTATTAGTATTTTGTGAAATAGGAGGTTGTTTTCGATAGATAATAATTAAATAAAAGAATAACCTAAAAAATTAGAAATTAGATTTGGTCCACACAAAACGTTTATGCAGAACTATCCATACTTGTTTGAGCTGACAATATACGGCAGAAACAAAACCAATAAATTAGATTTGGTCCACACAAAAACGGAACCCTTGATTATTGTATCATGAAATCAGAGAAAAAAATAATAATTTTACAATTGCGGTTTAAGAGATTTACATGTGATTTTATAAGTAAGTTTGATATGGGTTGAAACTAAATCTAACTCAGTTTTACTATCCTAATCCAGTCAAGTTTTCAAAACAAAGAAGAAGTTGAAGAATTCTAAACCTAAATGACAATTCAAGATGATATAAATATTTATCATGAGATATAAATTATTATTTTTTTACATTTTCTTAATAAAAAGGAAGATTTAAAGGTTAGGACTTTTAATATAGTTTTAAAAGATTTAAAAAGTATAATTTTAATCAACTTTTAAGTACTAAATATTAGGAGTAAATTTTTTTGCCATTTTTAAGGAATTTGTTTTGGCTATATTTGTTTTGAACGTTGTTTTTCTTCTTCTTCTTTTTTTATTATCTTTTGCTGGCCTATTTTTTTGACCCTTTGCTGGAACTTTTTTTAAATTTTTTTTGCCTATTATTTGAAAGACTTTTGACTTTTTTTTTTGAGATCAAGTCTATTTTCATTGAAAAAAGATTCTTCTTGTAGGAATTAAAATGTAAATGCTTTGCACATGTGTATTGCGTTATTTAATAACGAATGTATATTAAAAGAATAAATTATTGTTTGTATGTTATATTATTACATATAATTTTTCTAAGAAATAATATATAATTTTTAAAATAAAACTGTAATTAAAGAGGAACATGATAACTCACCATCATACTAATAAAGTAATAATTAATGAACAAAATTAAATGTAGTGAATAAAGTTTCGTCATTGATATTAAAATTCAAAATTATGTTGACATTGATATATAAAAACACACTCTAAATAATAATATATAAAAAAATAAACTACGTTATATGAATATATAATAATACAATACAAGTACATGTAATAAATTAGCAATAACAAAAAAAAATATGATAGAAGCAAAAAATGACAATATGAAAGTTGTGATAGACAATACAAACTTACAAAATTAAGTGTTAATAATGAAAATCCTTCGAGGAAGCAACCAAATTTGCAGAGCCTATTTCCATGGCCTTGACTTTGATATATGCTTAACTGATATTCAGAAGAAAAAAAATTGTATGAATCAATTGTTAGTAATATAATCTTATTCCTTCGTTTGTCCTAAACCTAAAATGAATTCTAAATCTAAAAAAAGAAAAGACAACATTAGTAATATTAATTGGTATAAGAAAATTCTAATCTAAAAAGAATTCCAAAATTAAATAATAAATTAAAAATAATAATACATGACAATTTTGTCGGAAAGTCTTTTAAGGAAAAATAAAAAATTCAATCATATTTTTAAACTTTTTTGCTTTTAATACGTATTGTACAATATGTCTCACTGATCATTAAAAGAGAAAGATAAAAAGTTCCAATAAGAACTTTTGTGTTTTTAATATAATATAGATAGATGTTTTAATAATAAGTTTTCAATCTTTAACATTTTTGTTGTTCCTTTAATGATACTCCCTCATGGAAATAGAATGTCATGGTATTTATTTAAGATCACAAACTACCACAACTTTAAAAGTACCCTTTTTATGTGTTTATAGTTTTATGTTTTAAACTTTGCGATAAGTCGAGCACCATATATAAATATAACATATAGAAGCAATATTTAAAATTTAAGTTATATATATTAATAATATAAAAAATTAATTTACAGAATTAGTATAATTAAACATTTTTTAGCGGGCCAGTTACCATTTTAATCAGGTCACCAATTAAATCTTATAAGAAAAATTTATTTGTAATTACTTTACCAGTAACCTAATACTAGTATATTTTATAATGTTATTAATAGAACTTATATTTTTTAATTAATTTTCATTTTACCTTTTATAAAATGCTGACATAATTTGTAGTTAAAATTTTCTCTTTGTTTTCTTTTTAACAATCTATACATATTTATGTAGTATATTACATTATGTTTGTGCTATACTCTTTTAATAATTATAATGATACATTCACGTCAAATCAATCATTATTTAAAATAAGATTTTTCAACAGCACATAACAATAATCTAAAATATAATATAATAAATTTTAAATAATAATAAAAATAAATAATATATTTAAACTAGCAGCACAATTAAAAAATTATATATTTTTTTAAAATGATGTTAAAACTAAGTAATTGAGACTCAAAACTTATATTTTGAGGAGTATAAAGTAAATTAATTGAAGAAAAAGAAGAAACAAAAGCGTTAAAACCACCTTCTACAATCCTCAATCGGCAATATCTCTCCCCTCCAGAAAATCTTCATTGACCCATAATTCTCTCTTTGGTTCTGTATTTTGTAATATGTCAACCGGTGGCACCGCCACCAATTCCGCCAGCGGCAGTCCGAGGGTGGAAGGCGGTGGACCCACCATCCACCACCGCCGTCCGGTTACGGACAACGACGCCGAAAAATTATCAGATCATATACAAATCGGATTTGATAATTATCATGGTGATAACAATAATAATAATACAAATATTATTAACTCTGGTGGCGGAAATCTCCATTATCACCACCACCACCATCATCATCCTCGTACAATAATACGATATTTATTAGCGTGTAAATGGGTGTCAGAAAGTTTGATTTTTAGAGTAGAAGAATGGTTATTAAGTATTGGTTCAATTATGGCGTGTTTAGGATCAAGAAAAAATATGGGTCGTACGATTTTGGGGGTATTGTTGGTTTTGGTTGTGATATCTGTATTTCTCAAGTTTTCTATCGTCATGAATGGTGATGTAAATGGGAATCTGATGAACAAAGAAAATAGGCTTTTTGTTGTTCAGAATTTTAAGAATGAATGGGTTAATGCTCAAAAAATTGTTTCTGAAACAGAGTCCTCTGTTTCTTCTTCTTCTGGTGGAGTTGCGCGGAAACGTCAGATGAAGGAGTTACCCGTAAGTTCTCTTTAAATTTTCCATTTTTTCACTTTTTAAAATAGTGATCTTTAGAAATAGTAATTTTCAAGATGAAAGTTAGGTTTAATTTTATTTTCCATGAGGTTTTGCACACTTCGTAATGAGAGCGATTTGAATGAACCCAATAACTTTTGCTTAGACGTTGTATTTGTATTAGGAAATTATTAGGAAATTCATTAAAGATGTTTAAATATTGCGAATGTGGTAACCAAAATGAGCTATGAAGTGAGTAGGAGAGTTAAAAACTCGTTAACTTTAAATCCTGGCTCAGCACTTTTGTCTCTTACTATCATTTTTAGTAGGAAGGATGGAAGTAGTAGGCAGCAACAAAGCTTGAAGGTTGTATGTGGGCAGTGACTTACTAGGTTTGGGAATGTTAATAATTAGGTGTTAATTGTGGTCCTAAGTATCTTGGATATTCGTTTATTTTTTTGGCTATTTAAATGAGATATTGACTTTTCTAATTTAAGTTACTGCTCTCAAAATAGCATCTTTTTTTTATATAGTAAATTTCCTGAGTTCAGAAACTTCATTACTACTCTATTCCAGTTAATTGCTTATCGACAATGTTTTACATTGAGCAGAATATGGTTTTCGCCTTTTTTGAGTTCTTGTGATTTTTTGGCTTGATTGACATGACTAATTTTGGACAGGTACCAGAAATATGGATGAAGCCACCTAGTGATAGTTACTACAAATGCATTGCTCGGCCTAGGAATCGACTAAGTATGTCAAGTTATTAGATTTTGATTCCTTAATATCCACTTCATCCTTTTGGACCAGCTCCATTCCTATTTTATGTATACTTATATTTGGAATTATTTTAGGAACGAGCTCATCGACCAATGGATATATCTTGGTTCATGCCAATGGAGGATTAAACCAGATGAGAACTGGGGTGAGTGGAAGCACTAAGCTGTCTATTTTCCCGCTGATGAGAAGCTGTAGTTTATGATAATCATTGTTGTTGGATTACTGCAGATATGTGATATGGTGGCTATTGCAAAAATTTTGAATGCCACATTGGTTCTTCCTTCTCTTGATCATGAATCCTTTTGGACAGACCCCAGGTACATTTGAAATTTAAGAATGACACCCTGGTAAGCTCTTTGTTTTAGTTCTAATCCGTTTTTGTTTCTTGCAGCGACTTTAAGGATATTTTTGACTGGAGACGCTTCATAGACGTGTTAAAAGATGACATTGAGATTGTTGAATCTTTGCCACCAAAATATGCAGCTGTGACCCCCATTCAGAAGGCACCGGTCTCTTGGTCAAAGGTCTGTAAATTGAACTACTATTAGCAAGCTGTAATTTTTTGCGTGCTGAAACTAAAATTTGTTTCTTTTCTGCAGGCTAGTTACTATAGAGGAGAGGTTCTTCCTTTACTAAAGAAGCACAAGGTGATACAATTTACCCATACAGATTCAAGGCTTGCTAACAATGGCTTGGCATCCTCTATTCAGAGGCTTCGCTGTCGAGCAAATTATGAGGCTCTACGGTACACAGATGAGATCGAGGAGCTTGGAAAGAAGTTGGTGAATAGACTTCGAGACAATGGCGAACCGTACATTGCTCTCCACTTAAGGTGATATCTCTTACATAGCATCCACTGGCCAATTTCTCAATCATTCATTTTTAAGTACTTAGCATGTTTGCAGATATGAAAAAGACATGTTAGCCTTTACTGGCTGCAGCAACAATTTAACTGCTCAAGAGGCTGAAGAACTTCTTTTTATGAGGTATCAAGTGAAGCACTGGAAAGAGAAAGAGATAGACGGCGATGAGAAACGACTGCAAGGGGGATGCCCTATGTCGCCTAGGGAGGCTGCCTTGTTTCTTAAGGCAATGGGATATCCCTCCACGACCAGGATATATATTGTCGCTGGAGAAATTTATGGTAACAACAGCATGGATGCATTTCGGACAGAGTATCCCAATGTTTTCTCTCACTCAACTCTTACAACAAAGGAAGAACTAGACACTTTCAGGCATTATCAAAACCGTCTTGCTGCCTTAGATTATCTCGTAGCTCTTGAAAGTGATGTCTTTGTTTATACATATGATGGCAATATGGCAAAGGCCGTGCAAGGGCATAGAAGGTTTGAAGGATTTGAAAAGACCATAAGCCCCGACAGGTTACTATTATCTTTAGATTTTTGTACCGACTTTGTCATCACTTAATTTATCTAGGATTCAAGCAAAACTCACAATGTTCTTTGGTACTTCTCTTCATTTCAGACTCAATATTGTAAGATTGATTGATTTGTTGGATAAGGGTGCGATCACTTGGGAAGAGTTTACTTCCGAGGTCAAGGGTTTACATTCCAACAGATTAGGAGCTCCTTACTCTAGAGAAGCGGGAGAATCACCAAGATTAGAAGAGAACTTTTATGCAAATCCTTTTCCAGGTTGTATTTGTGACAGATCTTTGATGGAGGTGAGTAAGCAGCAAATTAAAAAGAGACAGAGTTTGAAGGCTGCTGCACAAAGTTAAGGATTTATTTCAACTTGGTAATTGGTTGTAGATTAGACAAATGCCAGTATTTGATCTACAATACTATTCAAAGGGCTGTCAAGATTTTGGCCTTTTAGTATATTAGGCAGCAAGCAGAATCAAAGAGGACTTTCGCCATATGATTTACTTTGATGAACAAATCTTAAGGAAGCAGAGATGGTGGCTTATGAGACAAACAAAAGAGGCAGATACAACACAGGTACTCAAATCATTCTTTACTGTGCAGTATAGAATATTTATTCAATTTCTTATTTATTCTGAGTTGGCTTTTGTAATTGGTTTATTTATTAGGTTTTCCACAGATTCACATGTAACATATCAAGAAAATTATAATACAAGTCTTTATACACAATTGCAAAGTTCTCATCTTCATATTTGTCGTCTTTTCCTTCTCATTCTATTATAGATTGAAAATTTTACATGATGAACTGTTTGCATTATCGCGATTTCTATGATTATGCATAGATAGCGATTCCTATTCCTATATTTTGTATATAATTTCAAACAAATTCCTTATATTATTAACTATTTACGAACCTAAATATGGATGATTAGTTTTATCATATAAGTAGTTTTCTATTTAGCAGTATTGTATTTGAAACTTGTTGCTCATGAAAAATCTAGTTCTTGGGCTCATTTGAGATGAAAGTTTCATGCACGGTTTTGAATGAGAGAAAGAAGCAAAAATATCATGTATAGAAGTGGAGTCGGATATGAGCCTACGGCTACTAGAGTTGTAATACAGAGAAACCTAACCGAGCATCCTGTGATGATTATAACCAAAATGGGATACCAGAATTCAGAGTTCGGATTTCTTTGCTTCCTTTTTAACGTACTCAACATACATAAAGCAGCACTATGCTATTAAATCTCAACAGACGCAATAAATATTAGGTCATTTCTTCCCTCTACTTAGGTTTTGGTGTAGAGAGTTATCCCATATTTGTAAAACTGGTGAGTTCGGATAAACTCACGCCCCCCTTGCCAGGAAAATTACATTGCATACGGAGTAGTTATTATTGAATCTCCTTTAATTTGTTTGAATCTCTTTAATAAAAAATTTGGGCGAAGACTTGATATCTTAAACTGAGACTACTAATATGATGACTGCACATTCATTTGAATTGGTTAAAAATGAGAAGCATAATCCCCTTCTAACTGATCAATGCTAAAAGTAAAAAACATACATGAAGTAGTGCTGCTTTTAAAATTATTTTGAATAAACTGCATAGATTTGAAACTCATAACTCCTTAAAACTTAAATTTGTATAAATAAACTAGAACTCGATATAAAACACCAGATAAAGCAATGCCACGAAATTCTAGTAAAAAAATTCACAAGCTAGCTCTTTTTTCCTTTACATACAGTAGTTTCAGCTTCACTCAACTGGAATCATAACTTCATTGGTCTTAAATGGAGGCAGAGTCCATGGCGGATTATACCTAGCCAACTCAAATTCCCCAATTATCTTATACCCATCTCTCTCCAACCATTTCCTCAAATTTTCCACTTTCTCTTTCACCACTTTATCACTTGGAGTCCCACTAAACTTCACCACCCCATACTTCCTTTCCCCTTCTTCTATAATCACCACTCTCTCATCCAACGGCTTCGGCGCCTCTTCAGATTTCGTATACTTCGCCGGCAAAATAAACTGCATAGTCACCGTATTGTTCTCTCCGTCACCGCTCTTAGTCACCACAGGTGCAGTCATCGCGATTTCCTCGGACGATTTGGTGATTACTGGGGCTGTCATGTCGATTTTTTCAGGTTTGGAGTTTTGGGGATTACCCAATGCGCCGATGTAATTGGCTAGTAGCATGAATCCACCGTCTTTGTTGCCTTTGAACTGGGTCGGATCGTATGTGACTTGAGCTATAACAGCTGCTGGGTAATTGCGAATTTCGTAATCAGCTGTAGATTGAATGGATTCGTATTTGGGTGTTTCAACAGAGATCTTCCCCAAAATCATGCCCATTTTTAGATAATTTTCTGGGATGAAATTAGTTGTTGAAAAATGGAATTTGAGAACGTTGAGAGTAAATGTTTTCTGTGAATTGTTAGCACTTAAATGGAAGGAAAGGAAGCTTCTAGTGGGAAGAGACGGCGAAATCGACTTGGGAAAGGGGTTTTGATTGCTGCAAAACGAATGGCGGAAGATGAGATAGGCTGTGGAGTTTGTTTTGCCACGATTACTCGTTTGCTTGCACCCAAAGAGAAAATGTACTTCCTTTAGGCCTCTTGAAAATAAAAATATAAAAGAAAGAAATTAAAATTTATTATCTCGTAATTGCATCATATAATTATCAATCATTCACAGTTTTTTTTTTTATGAGAATTGAATAGTGTAATTATGGCTAACCAAATATGTCAAACTAGCTAATTATACTCAATTACATCAAATTCAATTCTTAGAATAATTTTTTCCAAACATATCCTAAAAATAAATAAATACCCAACTTACGACTTTTTAGCTTTCAGCCCATCCAAACACCCGTTACATATTAAAAACATCATTCTCTCTCCTAATAAGTGTCATGTCACATTATTATTTTTTTAAAAAGAAATAATAGTTTTTTTAACAATACAATAAAAGCTTGTTTAATACTCCCTCTATTTCATATTAAATAAATTTATGAGGCAATGCACATATATTAAGAAAAACATTCAAGAACATAATTTGAATCATATTTTTTACTATTGTCCTTTATGAAATCATAAATATAACTGCTGATTTATCTCCTAAAAAGTATAAAACTTTAATAAATGAACTGAAAGGACAAATATGAAAAAAGTTTCAAACATTTATTTTGAATTTTGAATAATTTAATTATTTTGAACAATAAAAAATCCCTCAAAAATTGACTTAATATGGAATAAAAGAAGTATCTCTTTAATCAATTTGTTTAACATAATTAATTAAAATATTTGCCATTTTTGAAGATTTCAAAGCTAAAGAGGTGAATATGTTTGCATGGTGTTACACTTTCACTAGTCCGATACATCATTTTATGTACGAGAATTTAATTACTTTAGTTTTATAGCGGGAAATCTTTATCATAAATTCCATTCACGAGTATATGCTTGTACATTCATACAAAAATTTAGTCTTGCTCTTATCGAGGAAAAAATTAAACTAGTTCCTCGAAACTAATTAAGAAGACAAAACAAGTTTAGTAACAAATTTTTATCACTTTCTTACTAAAATTCATGCACAAACAAATTTGATCTTAAAAATAACAATTTTTAGCATTAGTACTTCAAAGAAGCATGTCATAACCTCCTATAGTTTACAGCTAAATAACATGTAGCAGACCATAATATGACCACGGAGATTTTAGCAAAAGAAGACACATAATATGTCTAAATTCTAAAAAGTGCTTAACATAACTAATAAAAGACATTAATACATAATCCTATTTTACTAGAGTTTCTCTTTTTCTGCAAAATAACTACATAATTCTTCACTACTTGTTTAAAATAGCTTCCTCTCTTTGTAATAGAAGATTTATTATTAAAATAAAATTAAAAAATGTGACATGACATTTCATTAAGAGGGTATGTCAGTTATATTTTGACAAAAAGTAGGAATAATTGGGTCATATTATAGTCTTAAAAAAAACAAAGTGATATTACTAAGCAATTTTCAATATTTTTTATAGCCGTTACGAAAGCTCCCGAAGAGAAAGAGGTCTTTGCTGCTTGACTGCGTGAACCAGGTCCAGGTTTGTTCACGTAAAAGCTTCGATTTCATCTGCAGGTATAGACTTCTTTGGATCTTATCCGTTTCAGAGGTTAATCAATAGAAAAATCCGTTTTAGCCTGTCTTGTGAAGATCTCTCGGGTGTCTACGGCAGATCCGATCAGTCTCGTGGTGAAGAGAATTTCTCCTTTTTGTAGCAGATCTCAAAAACGACGATGGTTGATGGGCTTTAGATAAAATATCTTATCCGATTCCTCCTGGTCTACTCATTTTCGGTGCTAATGGCAGTGGGACTCCTGCAAGTAATAAGAAGCACTTCATTTTGAAGGCAAACATGAATGAGCAGACAGCGGACCAATTTACGATGTCTCCATCCCTGACGTTTGTCAAGCAGGCCACAAGCCTTTGATGTCTGCATCATCCAAGTATTCTTTTCTCTTTTCTTCAAGCTTATGATTTTCTTCTATTGGCTATTTATTTCCAGGGAACCGTTCCGTCTTATTGCGACGATCAAGCCTAAGACATGGTCGAGTGGATCAACTGCTTTAGCAGCTGGGCACAGTCAATTGTGAAAAAAGCACATTATCTTGTGTCACGAAACCCACCTAGCACAACATTGCTGAAAAATGAGCCTTGCGACGAAACGTGGATGAATGACTATTTAGAAAACTTACTCCATATAGTATGACGTATTCAAGATCACATGTTTTATTATTTTTTCCTCTTTTAAACTTTGTATTGAATCAAATTTCCTTATATAAATTGCAATAGAGAAATTAATAAAAATTAGACTAAACTTTAAAAATTTAAAAATATTTGAACCGTCATGGTAAAAAAATAAAGTTGTTTGATTGGCCAAATAGTATGTCACATAGTAAAAGATAGCACGATAAATGTACTTTGAGTAAAATTATTATTAATGTCAAAGTTACAAATTGAGGCATACATTAGAACGTCTTATGCAAATAGGCTTTGGTGAATATATTTTCGAACTATTCAATGAGAATTCAATATAATGTTCATTCGTTTTAGAGCTTGTATTTGAGTTTTTCTAAGACTATTTTTGCTAAGAAAAGTTATCCTTTTTCTTTTTAGCTTTCAAACTCCACTTTTTTTATGTTTCAAGAACTCTTAACACCATGTGTCTTTAGTCTTTAGGAAAAGTGTAATTTTTTATAAGAAGAATCCTTTTAAACTTAAATTTTAAAAAGTTGAAAAGCGCATATTCTGACATTTTGAATATTTCACTAGTGTTTGATCATATATTTCAGATCAAATTTTGAAAATTTATGTTTAAAAAAAATTAATCAGTTTTTAAGAGAAATTTCACTTTTCACGCATAAAAGTTCAATTTTTTTTCAAGTAAAATGCAAATTCAAACACAACATCAAGTTTCAAAAATTCAAGTTTTCAAATTTTAAATTTTAATTTTAAAATCTATGAACAAACGACAACGTTGAACTCTTTGTACAAGCAGATTATTGAGAGTGAAACACTATTTATATTTCCTCCATTTGTTTCACTATAAATTGAGTTGGTATAGCATATCATAGACCAAAAAAGAAACATATCATAAGAGGATTATTTTTGCAAAGATTGTGTAGAACAGGGTAAAAAGGTGTTGATTCATATTAATCCTTTATCTTATATGGAACAGGCTGAATAAAAGTTGGATCTTATATGAACGCATAGATATTTCTTCATTAATGCGCTTTCATAATGCAAAAATGGACTTCATCATGTGGCTGGTTGCCTTCAACCAAACAAAAGTTTGCTTTCCAAATTTGTGAAATAAACATTGGACAAAATTTAGTAGGAGAATGAGATAATTTAAAGTCAATTCAAGCCCCTACTCATTTAAAAACCAAATTCAAGCGCTACCCCATTTAAGTCCACGACACGTGGTAAAATTGAATATGGGGAAACGTCTGTAGCGACTCAGAAAAATTGAAAGGAATCATATTCTGTATATTGTAAGAGTTCCGAACATCTATTTTTATAGGACTGACCCATGGCTAAATATTTTAAGGAGGCTTTGTTTGAGGAATATTTTAATCCTCGAAAGCTTAATAATCAAACCTTGAGTTGCACACCAACATGGCGCTCCAATTAGTGTCACGCGAGGCATCAGAACATATGCATATGCTATGAGATAACCTTTTCAGTATCAAGTGTGTCATCGCTTCACATTGAGACGACGATTCAATTTTTGTGGCTTATAAAAGGAGGCTCTACAAAGAACTGAAAACATCAGACAATCTCTAGAGGTTTTACGTTATTATCTCGTTCTTCTCCATTTAGCATTTCCCATTAAAGAAGCCTTGGATCCCAACACTCCCTTGTATTATTCATTTTTCTTTAAACCATATATTTGTATGGAATCACAATAATTTTGGTGTATTATTTGCTTCTAATATTCAAGAACGTAATCAAATAAATCAAAATTTGATATAAAATACTAGATAAAAAGCACATCAATCCTTCCACCTCTTAAAGGAGAACTACCAATTTTCAAATAACATTTTTTACTTTAAAAATAAAAAATAGTTTTTTCAAACTACACAATCAAACATTAGCTTGAAGCCCATTAAAACTTTTACTATGCCACGAAATACCAGTAGAAATTTAAAAAAAAACACAAGCTAGCTACAAGCCACTCACACCACTCTCTTTTTTTCTTTACATGTAGTAGTTTCAGCTTCACTTAACTGGAATCCTAACTTCATTAGTCTTAAAGGGAGGCAATGTCCATGGCGGATTATACCTAGCCAACTCAAATTCCCCAATTATCTTACACCCATCTCTCTCCAACCATTTCTTCAAATTCTCCACTTTCTCTTTCACCACTCTATCACTTGGAGTCCCACTAAACTTCAACACCCCATACTTCATTTCCCCTTCTTCTATAATCACCACTCTCTCATCCAACGGCTTCGGTGATTCTGCAGCTTTCGTATACTTTGCAGGCAAAATAAACTGCATAGTCACTGTATTGTTCTCTCCGTCACCACTCTTAGTCACCACCGGTGTAGTCATCGCGATTTTCTCCGACGATTTGGTGATTACAGGAGTTGTCATGGCGATTTTTTCAGGTTTAGCGTTTTGGGGAGTACCCAGTAGGCCGATGTAATTGACTAGTATCTCAAATCCGGCGTCTTTGTTGCCTTTGAACTGGGTCGGATCATATGTGATTTGAGCTATAACAGCTGCTGGGTATTTTCGGATTTCGTAATCAGCTGTAGATTGAATCAATTCATATTTCGGTGTTTCAACACAGATCTTACCAAAAACCATGCCCATTTTCAGAAAACTTAATTATTGCAAATGAAATTTGAGAATGTTGAGATTAAATGTTGGCTGTGAATTGTTAGTACTTAAATGGAAGAAAAGGAAGTTTCCGCGAAATTTAAAAAAGCCGGCAAAAGGGACTTGGAGGTTCACTTGCGGCAAAATGAATGGTGGTTGATGAGCGGGAAAGTGGAAATAGGCTGTGGAGTTTGTTTTGCCACGATTACTTGTTTGCTTGCACCCCAAAAAAAATGTACTCCTTTGTTTACTTATACAACCTTCCTTTCAAAACGAATAATTTAGTTTAATAGTATTTTTTGGTTTTACATTCAAAATTTTAAATAATTTAGAATTACGGTAAAAATTTCATCATCAAAGGAGATTAAAATTTTGAAACTTTGAAGAAATTTTAAGTGTGTCTTTTAGATTAAGTTGAATTCAAGCTTAAAAGATATTGAGTTTTGATGTCTTGTTCGAAGAGATGCTACTGTTGAAATTTGAGTTGATTTCGTGAAAAATTAAAGAAGTTGAAAATTTGAATTTTTGATGTTCTTCATGTATTCTTGGTGTTATTGGAGAAGAAGAAACAAAAAGATACATTTTATTCAGAACTCCATTAAAAAAGTGTTAAAAGTTGTTTAGGTGGTTTTGCAAAATTGGAGTTAAAAAATAATAACATAAATGAGCAAAACTTTTAACGAATGACATAAATGAGTCTTTTTTCAAAATTCGATTGTTATAACCCGTATTTTGCGCCTAAGGACATGTTAGGGATACTTGTAATAATTCAAGGGTAAGACTATGCTTGGTGTTGTGATATACAAGCTTCTTGTGATTAAGTTGGGAGGCAAAATTATTAGAAAAGGTTAGGGGTAAAAGTGAAATTTTGAAGGTGGAATAGAAAAGCTTAGAGGTAAAATTAGAATTTCACATGTGGAAATACTATAAAAGGGTGAGGACAAAATTGGAATTTGGTGATGGGAATATTGGAAAAGGCTAAGGGTAAAATTGAAATTTTTACAACATGTAGTTTTTATGAAGATGTATGGGCTAGGTGCTTGGGCTTGAAACTTAAAAACTAAAAAATGGGCAAGATAGGCCCAATCATTAAGCCATGACCCAAAACAAAAAAAGATCCAAGCCCATGTAAATTCATCCATGTGATGAATGAAATAAAGAGGGCTCTTAGTCATAAAATCCTAGAAACTTCAAGACAAATTGAGAAGGAGAAAAACAAAAGAAAGAAGAGAAAACAAAAAAGGGAAAATCGGCCCAGAAGACCAAAAATTTACCCCTTCAAATTTCATCCCAAAAATTATAATTTCATAGTATTCCTACTAAGTCAAGGGTGCTCTACAACATGGTGTAGTTGTTTTGGAAGTTTGGAGGCTTGTTTAGTTGATTTGTAGATTTGGAGAAGTGAAGGAAAATGTAAGAATTAATCCAATTTCTTGTGTTATGAAGTTTGTTGATGTTGTAATCTATGGAGGTGTGTGGAATTTATGAAAATATGGAAGTTTGCATGGTAATATGGTGCCATGTATACATGTTCTTATATGAGTAAGATTTATTCAATTTTTGTGTAGTATTTTTGTGTAGTATTTGAATAGTAGTTATGATAGTTATTTGATGTTGAAAATGGAAGTTGGATGAAATTTATTGAAGTTGGAAATATGGGTTAGGTGATGTAATGGAAAAAAAATTAAGTTTGTATAATTTGTTAGTTGTGGTTATTGTTTTGGAGATATAAATGAAGTTTAAATGGTGTAAGTTGGTATTAAAATGGGTTGTAGGAATTATGTAATTTTAGTATGATATTATAAGAATATGGAGGTAAGTTATTAAAAGTATGGATTGTTGTTGTTGATTATGAAGTTGAAAGAAGGAAATGAATTTGATTATGAAGTTGAAAGAAGAAAATGAATTGTAATATTTTTGTTGTATTTATGAAATTTTTGAGTGAAATATGGAATTGATGAAAGTTTGATAGCTTACTTGGAATATTTTTCACCTATGTTGGAATGAGTTAAAATTAATTATGGACATGAAATATTCATATTTTCTTGGAAATGCAAAATTTGGTTGAAAGTTGTTGCACTAGTTGGAAAGAAACCAATTTATGTTATAGTGTGTTTAAATTGATTATTGATGGTATTGGTGTTGTTGTTGGCTTGGTTGTTGATATTGTGGCCGAGTTGTAATCTCGGAATTGTCATATATATAGTGAAGATGCTGTCGAAATTTTTGTAGACAAGTATTGGAAAAATTGAATTTTTAAAGTCTTATGAATAGTAATTGATAAATGTGACCAGTTGTACATTTTGGTGGAAACGGGAATTGAAGTTGGACAACCGTAAAAAGCCAATAAGGTATGTAAAGTTTTACCTTTTTCTTCACTTGGTATGTCCTAGATGTAATAGGAGTGGAACGAGCCTCGGGGATCACTCTATACTTCGAAATCGACGCTCAAAATTTCCCCTTTTCTATTCAGTAGAATTGAATTAGGCATTTATGAATATTTTTGGAAAAATTGTCTAAACTTCTAGATTTAGCACAAATGAATTCTAACTACCTTGAAACTCTTATAAATGACGTTATGAAGTTTAACGCACATAATTTGTATACGCCACCTAATTTGATCGAGGTGGGCCCCACTATTCTGAATTTTTCTTTGTTATTTCGTTTGGCTTATGTTAGGTAGTATTTGAGAGAAATTATTTGCTACTCTTCCGAATATTGTATGACTAATTATTTCGTTAAGTCCCATAATATATTTTAAAATATGAAGACGATTACAGAAAACTATTTTGACATAGACTATCGTGAGGTTGGAAGAATTTGCGCTATTATTATTATTCAAGTTCTTTTTATATATGATTTGTTATCAAAACCATGATATCGAGTCTGTATAAGTATCTTAAATTTTAAATTGCATTTAGTTTCTCACTACTCTACTCGTGTATACTGTAACCACTCTTCTACTGAGCCTGGGCCAGAATATATTTTCGTGCGTATTTCTCTACATTGTTCGCCGTGTCCCGACGTGAGGGGCCAGGTATGACATGTACATGGGGTGGTGTATGTTATGCTATGGAGTTATGCTGTGCCATGTACACCTATGTTTGGGATATGATATGATCCGATATGATATAATCTGATATGATTTGATATGGCCATCTGATATGATATAATTTGTTATGGAGATATTTCCTACTCTGATGTTATGCTGTGCCGTGGCGCCGACGATGGGAGGGCGACCACATTTTGTTCACCAAGTCCCATAATGGGGCCGGATATGGCATATGTTTTTGCATATATGATTTGAGATTATGATAAGCATATTGAAATACTGGACATTTATTTTGTATTCTGTACATACTATTCAGATTATGATTTTATCTAGTACAGTTCATGCTTTACATATTCGGTACATTTTTCGTACTGACCCCCTTTCTTCGGGGGTCTGCGTTACCTGCCCGCAGGTACCGAAGTTTGATTTGCTGATCCGCCGATTTAGGACATCTGCTGTGTTATTGACCGTGCTTCTTGTATTTTGGTACTGACTTTATCTCTGTATAATTGGATATGTTGGTCAGGGGTACGACGGGGCCCTGTCCCGTCTTATGACTATGCTATCATCTGTAGAGGTCTGTAGACAGAGTTATGTTGTGGATTTTGTACATATGTCTTGGATTTTGTTTGTTTCATGACGGTCTATCGGCCCTCGTGCCTATATCTGTTTTTGTGATCTATTTAGTGATCTTTCCTAATTACTACCTATGTTTTCTCGGCTAACATGCTAATTTGGGGTAAGGGTACGTTTGGGTGCTCAAATCGAGCAGCAGTCACGACCTATGGAGTTGGGTCGTGACATCAATGACATATTTAAGCCTTTCCCTTTTATTTTTTAATAAGAAATTTGTATATCTACACATGAGAATAGGAGAAAAATGTTTGACACTTGTTAGAATCAGTGGTAAATGCATTATTTTCATTAAAGGATTTTTTTTTTTTTTTAAAAAAAGAGTAAGCATATTAATAGTGTTAGTTAATGAACGGACCAGATTAAATATAACCAGGTTGAATCATATGGGAGCAAGTTTATATACTCTTTACTATCAAGCAACCAAACAATTCCTTATTTGCTCTCAAACCACCATTTATGTTCATAAGAATTTGTCATTATATCACCATAAAGTTAAGAAATTTCAAATCATGATTACATGTGAAATAAAATTGTAATACAAATAAATTTGATTTGTTTGAACTCTTTTAGGAAAAATGAGGCTATGATTAGAATACAAATTAAATCACATCAAAACCTAAAATATTTTATTCTTAGTGTCTCACGCACCCCTCTTTGAGTTTTGAAAATTTAAACTATTTTTGGTTATCCTTTCTCTTTCTTTTTATATGTCAAACTCCACTTTTTTGATGTTTCAAAAACTCTAAACTCCTCGTGTCATTAGTATTAGGAAAAATCTAACTTTGTAAGAAGATTATGTTTTAAATTGAAATTTTCAAAAATTGGACAGCGCCTATCTTGTCATTTTGAATATTCAAGCACAACTCGTTCAAGCCCACGACACGTGGCTAAATTGAATGCGAAAACTTTTCATTTGTAGCGACTCGGAAAAAATGAAAGAAATCATCTTCCGTATTATGAAGAGTGTTGAACACCTGCCCGAGTAGGAGTGACACATGACTTGACACCCGAAAAAAGAAGATCGCCTTACAACTAGATGCAATTGTGATGACCTGAATAATAAATATCGAGTCATACATAAATCCGCTTCAAACAACATCAAAATATAGACACGTGTTGTGAGAAAACCTTTTTCAGTATCAAGTGTGCTGTGATTTCACATTGAGGTGATGATTATGTTTTAGCAGCATATAAAAAAAGACTATACAAAAAACAGAAGACATCAGAAAATCCCTAAAAGCTTTATGTTATTATTTTTCGTCTCCCTTCAGCATTTTCCATAAAAGAGGTCTTGGATTGCCCCTACCCCCTTGTATTATTCATTTTCTTTTAAATCATATATTTGTATGAAATCCGACGTTTTACCCAACGAAAATGAATTTGTGTGGCTTTAACCCACTTGCCTTTAATCCTTTTCATAAGTTTTACTGTTAATCAAAATGACTATTTCTTTAATAAACAATGTGGGAGCTTGAAATATTTTATCAAAGATATGAGAAATATTAATACTTGGGCAAGTCTTGATCGCATCTTTACTCCTAAAAGTCTGATAATATAATTTCTAATTTATCCCTTACAATACAAGTTCAACACTTTTATAATTTTGCACGAAAATAAATAGATTAAAAGAAAATTATAGAAAATTAGACAAAGGTGCAAATCAAAAAAAAGATGTGGGATGGGAGCAAAATGCAAAGAACTCTCCAAACCTTAGTATGTACGAGCAACATTTCAAAATTAGAGGATACTATCGTATTTTAGTAAACTAAAAGAACCTTTATTGCCAAACAAAAAACTAAAAGGACCTTTTACTATAATCTTTGTCTTATCTAGCTGTACCGCACAAATTTCAAATTTCAAATTCATTTCCACAGAGTCCAAGAGGTCAAATTAAATCTAGCCGTTGATTTAGTAACCGTTACCCGGCGCCCCGGCTCCGCCACCCACATATATCTCAAAAACCCTAAAATTATTTAAATTTCACTATAAATTCAACCCCCCCTTTCTCCGTCCCTACACACAAAATTATCTTCATTTTCCTTTCTTTCAGCTTCTTTTTTTCATTATCTTCTCTGTTCCTTAAATCTCCCAAATTTCAAGAAAATGCGTGAGATTCTTCACATTCAAGGTGGCCAATGCGGCAACCAAATCGGTGCCAAGTTCTGGGAAGTTGTTTGTGCCGAGCACGGCATTGACTCTACCGGAAGATATGATGGAGAGGCCGATCTACAGCTTGAGAGAATCAATGTCTATTATAATGAGGCTAGTTGTGGAAGGTATGTTCCAAGGGCGGTTCTTATGGATCTGGAGCCTGGTACAATGGATAGTATCAGATCTGGTCCTTATGGACAGATCTTTCGTCCTGATAACTTTGTTTTTGGACAATCTGGTGCGGGGAATAACTGGGCTAAAGGTCATTATACTGAAGGTGCTGAATTGATTGATGCTGTTCTTGATGTGGTTCGTAAGGAAGCTGAAAACTGTGATTGTCTTCAAGGTTTGTTTTATCATTTCTATTTGGTTTTGTTGTTATGGATTTGGTATTTTTCTTTGTGGGGTTTTGGTATAATGTGTTTGTTGTTGTGGTTTTCAGGATTTCAAGTGTGTCATTCATTGGGTGGAGGAACAGGGTCTGGTATGGGTACTCTTTTGATTTCTAAGATCAGAGAGGAATACCCAGACCGAATGATGCTTACATTTTCCGTTTTCCCTTCACCTAAGGTTTCCGACACCGTCGTTGAACCTTACAATGCTACTCTCTCTGTTCATCAATTGGTGGAAAATGCAGATGAATGCATGGTTCTCGACAATGAGGCTTTATATGATATTTGCTTTAGAACCTTAAAGCTTACCACCCCAAGCTGTAAGATCCTTTAAGCATTATGATTTGCTCTTATCTGCTTTATAGTTGTCGCTACTGTTGAAGATATTTACATTTTTTCGTATTGTTTGATGGAACAGTTGGAGATCTGAATCATTTGATATCAGCAACAATGTCTGGCGTTACCTGCTGTTTGCGATTCCCCGGTCAGTTGAACTCTGATCTGCGTAAGCTGGCTGTGAATTTGATACCATTCCCAAGGCTCCACTTCTTTATGGTTGGGTTTGCGCCTTTGACTTCCCGTGGTTCCCAGCAATACAGAGCTTTGACTGTCCCCGAGCTTACGCAGCAAATGTGGGATGCCAAAAACATGATGTGCGCAGCTGATCCTCGCCACGGAAGATACTTGACTGCCTCAGCTATGTTCAGGGGTAAAATGAGCACAAAAGAGGTTGATGAGCAAATGCTCAATGTGCAGAACAAGAACTCTTCCTACTTTGTTGAGTGGATCCCTAACAATGTGAAATCAACTGTTTGTGATATCCCACCTACTGGACTTAAGATGGCATCCACCTTCATTGGTAACTCGACGTCAATTCAGGAGATGTTTAGACGTGTAAGTGAACAGTTTACTGCTATGTTCAGGAGAAAGGCTTTCTTGCATTGGTACACTGGTGAGGGAATGGACGAGATGGAGTTCACTGAGGCTGAAAGTAACATGAACGATCTTGTGTCGGAGTATCAACAGTACCAAGATGCCACTGCTGACGAGGAGGAATATTATGAGGAGGATGAAGAGGATGCTCAAGAGGTGTAAATTGAAACGTCATCCGAACTCTGAAATATTGATGAAGCCAAACCACAACTTCCAGTTGATGGTTCTATTTGGCTTTGAGGATGTAATGGTCCTCCTTAATATCTTGTAATATTTCAATTTGCTATGGAAAACTACTTTCAATGTTGTGATGTTATATTGCTATTTAGATTATTTTCATTCCAGAGACGTTGATATTGCACTTTTAAGATTGTCTCAAAACGCCGATGAGGATTGTCCAAAGTAATTCAAATTTGAAACCTCATAATTCTCCTTTGGTGGACTGTATCAGCATCTATAAAAAAATCTTCAATTAAACCCAATTTAATTTCTAATTTCATTCTGTTTTAAGACTCTTTATTTGCTATTGAAGATATTATAAATTTTCTATTTTTTTTTATTTTCTTGAGTTGAAATTTAAATTGTGGTTATAAAATAAATAGCATAATGTTAAAATTATTGAAATTATGGGGGTCAAATTGGCGAATTATGATCCAACTCGATTTTTAGCCCAAAATTTGAACGATCATGATCCAACCTAATTTCTATTTTAACTCATTTTAATATCTTCAATTTAAACTCAATCCGCCTATTTGACACCTCTACTTGAAACTTATTGTTTTGGGCTTCTAATAATCACTTGGGCCATCTACAATGTTCGCTTAGTATCAATTCGTCACTATATGAACTGCTTCTAATGAGCCTCCCAAATAATACTTGGATCACCTGAAAATTACCTATAAAATACACTTGTGTTTATCTATTACAATAAATAAAATCACTCTAAATTTGAAAATTTATCTTACAAAATCATTCTAGCCAGAAAAATGATGTTTCACACCGGAAAATTAAATAAACCCCCCCCAAGGAACAACATGATTTGTGGTTTTCATAGAACACAGTTTCCAGTTTTAATGCTCTTTTTGAAGTGCTATACGGTGATTGGGCCTAACTTTTTTTCAGGCTAATGTAATTTGTGGGATATAACTCGTTAGATTTGAGTGAATTTACTGCTATAAAATAAACAAAACTGACTTATGGTAGATAATTTCCAATACTATACAAGCAATCATTTATTCCTATTTATCCTCATAAATTGATCGATAGGAATGAAAAGAATGTCCAATGTTTGATTGGTTCATGAAGAGGCTTAGTGCAAGACTATTCTTAATAACGGACCGGTTTCTTCAATCCTACAATCAGCTTTTTTGTCGTTTGCCACAAAATATAAAAGATCTTACATGTCTGATTAGATGACACGCCTTTTCTTGATTTGGTTTATACTTTATTTGATCACAATACATACAACAATAATATATTCATTGTAGTCCTATAAAAGTAGGGTCGAAAAAAGGTAGAGTCTACGTAGATCTTACCCCTTATCTCAGAGATATAGACTAGAGAGATTGTTTATGATAGATTCCCGATTTAAGAAAAAAAGTCCAAAGAAGTTTCGACAAAGAAGTAACGGATGTACGTAAACAACAAATAATAACAAGAACATCAGATAGTAACACAACAAAAAACTACAACAAAATAATATGATAATTGAGGTACAAGAAATAACAAATAATAACAGAAATCAAAGTACAAGAAACTATAGGAGCAATACTATGATTACTAATATTAATGGATACCAAAACAACACACTGCTACCTACTAACCTTCACGACTCTCTTATCTAAGGTCATGTCTCGATAAGCTGAAGTCATATCTGGTATAAGCACCCTCCAATACTTGTTCCGCCTACGTCTACCTCTCGTGAAATCATCCATAGCTAACCTCTCACATCTCCACATTGGGACGTATGTGCATCTCCTCTTCACATGCTCGAATCATTTCAACATCGCTTCTTGCATCTTGTCCTCCATCGAAATCACTTCCACCTTGTGTCAGATATTCTCATTTCTAATCCTATCTCTTCTGGTATGCCAACATATCAATCACATTTTCATTTCCGCAACGTTCATCTTTTGAATGTGAGAGTTATTGACTGACCAACACTTCGTCCCATACAACAAAGTTGGTATAACTACCACTCTATAAAACTCGCCTTTAAATTTTGCTCAACCTGAACCCTTTAATTTAGATTCTATGACTTGTCTCCAAACCTCCTACTTTGTGTTAATGTTGTCGTGAGTTTCGTCAATCAAAATTATGTCATTTTCAAATAACATACATCATGATACCTTACCTTAAATTTGTCGCGCAATGTATCCATCACCAATGCAAATAAAATGGCCTAAGGGTTGATCCCTAGTGCAACGTCACCAAAATTTGGAATTGCTTCGAGTCTTTATTTTCACGGTCCTTATCCTAGTCTTGACTCCATCATACATGTTTTGATTGCCTAGTGTATGCCACATGTACATCTCTAATCTTCAAATAACTCCATAAAACCTTCTACAGAATTTGTCATAAGCTTTTTCTAAGTCGATGAATACCATATATATAAATTCGTCCTATCTCTATATTACTCCAATCCACTATTCTTACCAGATTAATACAGCTAAAACATATTGCATTAGGATCAATTAACGTTACGCAAATTATAGAAGGGTAGGTGGATTGCCGAGCTTGAGACACAGTTTGACAAAAGCGCAACGTATACCTCAAAACATTGTAGGTAGAAAATACTAATAATACAGGTTAGTATACAATTGAATATAATATATTACAAAATAATAAGAAAGATGCATGTATCCAAACAAATTTTATAAATGACATTTCAAGCCTTCAACTCCCACCACCTCTTGGCCAAAGAACCCCCATCTTCATATAGTTTCTTCCTATATTAGACCGAGTGCTCCTTTAGACACAATACTATAAAAATAACTTCATCTGCAATAAATGTGCATATTAACAAATAGTATTAAAGTCTTTATTGATATTAATTATTGTTAATTTGTATTACCAAAATACTAAGAACGGAAACTTTGGAAAGTTTCATAAGAAACAATAAGATTTAACTAGTATTTTCAAAATCAGAAAACTCAAAACAAGTAAACGGAAAAAAAATCTAAAAATATTTTTCTCAAGAAAGAAAATCGAGTCATTGAATGTATAGTGTTTTCTTAAGGAAATTATTCCTCTTAAGTACCCGAGGTCAATGAAATATATCCTTTTAGGATAGAACGATCTTACTCACCGATATATCGGTACCTAAAATCACGGTGTCAGTGAACCACTTAATGGAAATAAAGTACATTAGAATTCGTTTGTACAGAAGAAGTTCAGAAAATCCGATATTAAAAAATGAGAGGAAACCCCTCTATTTATATAAAACAAAGGATAGTATAAATATGTGATTATTGTGCCTTATCAGAAAAGTCACAATCCTTTGAAATGTCACAACCCTTCAAAAAAACCACAACCTTTCAAAAAAATCGCAACTCTTTACAAAAGTCACAACTCTTCATTTTTCATTCACACCTTTTAAAACCCAATATTAGTTAATTGTCATTAGATCTAATGTCATTATAGACTTTAGGGGCATTTACAAAGAGTGTTAAAATGTAATTGTCACTAGAATTGCCTTTTAGCAGTAATTAAGCTATTACCGCTAAAATTTATTTTTGATATAGCGACAATATTTAGTTTTACTTATCAAATACCATAAAATAAATAATTTTAAAAAAGTTATATTATTGTTCGTACAAAATAAAATAGTGTGTTAGGAAAGGGGCCAAACCTTACAACAAAGTAACTTATAAGTTGAAAACTATTTATAACTTTTAAAAAAAGTAGGTACAACCCATATTTTTTTGACTTATAAGCTGTTTTCAACTTATAAGCTGCTTAAAATAAGTTCATCTAAATAAATTTAATTATTTATTTAGACTTATTTTAAGCACAAAATGACTTTAAGTTAGTCAGTCAAACACTCAAAAAAGTTTAAAACAGCTGGTAAAAAAGGGCATCCCGGTGCACTAAAGTGTCCGCTATGCGCGAGATCCGGAGAAGGACCTGACCGGAAGGGTCTATTGTACGCAGTTTTACCTTACATTTCTGCCAGAGGCTGTTTCCAAGGCTTTAATCCGTGACCTCCTGATCACATAGTAGCAACTTTACCAGTTACTCCAAGGCTCCCCTTCTAAAAAAAAGAAATAACAACTAAGTAACTTATAAATCAATCCGACTCTAAACCAACTGAACTAACGTGGTTAGGAATTAGAAAGTTGCCTAACATGGGGTAGTATGGCAAAATGTGGTATGGGCGGGCCTAGCTAGTCGTCTTCACCAAACAGAACCTTCTGAACGTTGGCCAAAAATATGGATTTTAATAGAAAATTGCAAGTGTCCTATCGTTTACCGCCCATCGTCAACTACACGGTATGTCATTTTTTTTCCACGTACGTCCAATATTTGTGGCTTTATATTTTCAAATTCCACCACTAATAATATGATAATCAATTAATTAAGCTGCTTATTGTGAATGGAACGTTATTTGCAAGTAGTAAGACTTTTATTCTTAGAGTAAGTAATGGGCAAATAACAAATTGAACAATAAGTCGTATTCATTTTTGGGACTATTGATTTTCGTAGAAACATCTAAAGAGTTTGAAACCTTCAACAAGGCAGACAAAAAAAAGACGTGTGTTTTTAGTCGTCAATTACAAGGCTGACTAAACTTAATTACTACAAATAAAAAGAGAATCAAATAAATATTTTTTCCTTTTTAAATGGCGCTGAATAATACGAGAAAAAAATAATTAATTAAATTAGTTAAGCAAACGTGTGGGCTCCACTATGTTTTCCATGAACCATCCCTTCATACTGCATTATCCTATAATAATTCGTGGCGAAATAAGAATTTTATATAAAAGAATTTTAAAAAGTACTGAAATATTATAATTTGAATTAATGACCTAAAATAACTTTCAAGCCATTTTTACGGTTATGTTAGAATATTTTGGTTTGTCAAGTAAACTCCACTATATATATTGTTTTTGTGCAATTTACATAATATAATTTGCCGACAAAGAATATTAAATTGAACCTCCTTCTATTCACATAGCTCCGCACTTGAATTTGAATTTTCAAAATTCATAAATGAAAACAAAAACAAATATTACATAAATACACCAGTCACCCAAAAAAGAAAAAAAGGAAACGACCAAACAAGTAAAGTACTTAACGTGTGACGCATGTCATCTTTGGTTTCTCATCTATATATATTCAAGAAACCTCTCACATATTAGAAACACAATTCATAAACTTCATTAAATCTTCCAATATTTCTCAATTACAACATAAATCCTTACAAAAATCAACAGGACAAAACACATTCTTAACCACCAAAAGAAGAAAGAAAGAAGAAAAATGGTCTTGTCCATGAAGCACTCTTCCATGATTCTTTTCTTTGTTTGCAACCTTTTCCTTCAAGGCGCTTTAGGTATGTTTATATTCAATTTTATTTCATTCATTTATCTTACTCTCTTGAATTGAATTTATTTTCCTAATTTTGATCATATCATGCTCGTAATTTTGATCATATCAGTTTAATTCAAATGTCAAATGAGCGAGTAAAAATGGGTTGAATTAAGAAAATAGGCAAATCAATAATCCGTTTAAAAGTTACTTGAGCTGAAATGAGTTGGGTCAAATGGTCATAATCTATAACCCACCCAACTATTACCAAGTTTTAATATGTTTGTTTGTTTTCTTATGATTCGATTAATTAATTGGTAAAACCTTTTTTTCCTTAATATGATTATATATAACATTTCAAATTTTAAAAAATACTATATACCCAATTTTTCTTTTAAATAAATTGAATTAGATTAATTAAAATGAATTGAGTTAATGAATTTAGATTTACTTAGCTGATTGGACGGATCATGTTTTCATATGCTAATTTTGTCGATATTCATTTTTTTTTTTTTCATTTTAGGGGAAATCACATGTGAAAACTTGCCAACAAATGTTTGTTCATTTTCAATCGCATCATCTGGAAAGAGATGTTTATTAGAGAACTCAGCAAATGAAGATGGAAAAATGGTGTATCAATGCAAGACATCAGAGGTTATTGTTGGAAACATAGCAGAATATATTGAGACAGATGAATGTATCAATGCATGTGGTGTTGACAGAAACTCTGTTGGAATTTCTTCTGATGCTTTACTTGAACCTCAATTTACTGCAAAACTTTGTTCCCCTGCTTGTTATCGGAATTGTCCCAACGTTGTTGATCTTTACTTC